>NW_003852490.1:580542-624427 GCF_000181295.1 Otolemur garnettii
AAAAAAAAAAAAAAAGAAAATGCCAGGCTTGAGGCTGTTGCACCCTGTAACAGATTTTGGGTTTCTCAGTATTGCTCCTATAGTCTGAATGTGTACATGCTTTCCTCTGATCTATTTCACTCTTATCTCTGTTCCCTATTGCCCATCATTTGCAATAATTTTCTTAATTCAATTCCTAACCTACTTAAAATAAACAATTGAAAATTGGCTTTAAGCTTATTAAATCATTATTTCTAGCAATGCAAGCGCATCAAGATAAGCCTTAAGTACTCACATGTCCGCCAGCAAAACAAATGTATTGATTAGTTCTACAGACACCTAAAAAACTTAAAAATTGAAGTAACCAATGAACATAAAAATGAGATTTGTAAAGTCTGAAAATAAGGAACTTTTAAAAAATGTTTACAAGGAGAAGTAATATTCTATTTCTCTAGATTCACTCATTTTCCTCACTGCCCTCGGAAACAAAGATTTATCTTCTGTTGTGTTCATTTAAAACATAATTCAGATAATGTCATCCCCCTCATTAAATTGCAGCATCTTCCCTTCACATATTCAGGGTTCTTCTGCAGCTGAAAAGTATAATCAGGGTCTTTAGGATACTTAATTTAAATATCAGTAATAAGATTTATAATCAAGTTTATTCTAAATCTTGAGTGGGAGTTTTTGATCACTGGCTTTATTCAAATCTACACCAAATAGTTGTCTGTCACTGAGAAATTACTGAACCTCTTTGTCCCTCAGTAGCCCTCACCTATAAAATTATGATGACAGTAGCACAGTTGACCTTTGACCAATGCAGGGGTTGTTTGAAGTGCTGACCCTCATAGCCTACTGTTGATGGAAGCCTTCCCAATAAAAGAACTAGTCCATCAACCCATTTTTCATGTTATGTGTATCATCTATTCTTATAGCAAAGTTAGCCAGATAAAAAATTTATGAAGAAAATCATAAGAAAGAGAAAATATATTTACTATATATTAAGTGAAAGTAGATCATCATAAAGGTCTACACCTATCATCTTCACATTGAGTAGGCTGAAGAGGAAGAGGATGATAGTTTAGTCTGGCCATCTTGAGGGTAGCAGGCTGGCAGAGATGGAAGACAATCCACATATAATGGGATTCACATGGTTCAAGCACCACTTATACATATAGCATGGAGCTGTTTTGTAGAATAAATATGTAAAACATTTAGAATATTAGCTTGGATTTAGAATAATAACAATTAGAATGCTATATTGGGGTTGCCTATTCTGACATCTGCTAAGTTCTGTTATGAAGACCACCTCCTAAAATCTGAGAGTTAGATACTCAAAAAACATAAAATAAACATGTTTTATATAAGTATTACTATAGCAATAAATTGCTAGTTTCCCACCCAATGTTAGTTTTACACTTCTTTTCATTAATATATCCTGATTTTATCTAGTTCCACAAAATAACAATAAAAAATTGCATTTTTTTAGTCTTTACTTCTAATGAAATGTAAGTGGAAGGCATGAGGTAGGGTCTGTAGGAAACCTGGTTAGAGTGAGAAATTTGCCCCCTTACCTTTCCCTGGTTTCTCATTTTTTTTCTGCCTAGAATACAGATGCATTATCTGGACCTAAAATTGTCTTTTTAGACCATGAGGCATCTTCAAGCATAAAAACATGTATTGAGGAAGGCAGAATAGAAAGACAAAAAAAGACATCATTTACTGAGGTGAGTGAAGCTCTGATACCTAGCCTGCAATTCTTTCCTTCACAATTTCTAGAAGACAAAATTAAGCTTCTACCAATTTGAAGCCTCTTTAATTTGGGTTCTGCATTCTATGCTGCTGAAGCGAATTCTACTATATACAGATGCCTACAGTGATTACATTTGACCCACAGTAAAAATATTCTTAGACAGATTGATGTTTGTGTAAAAAACAAAAGTTAAGCCTGTAAAATAACAGAAATTCAGAGTTAACCATGGAGCTTACAAATGAAAACCATTTTTCAATTAGTTTATTTCTCGGATAAGAAGTTTCTTTTTGTTTGTGTTATGATTATGTCTCCTTTATAACATCAAAGAGAATATTTCTTGAGGAGCAAATACAAAATTTGAGTGCTCACTTTTACTGTTGGTTTTTCCAGCATTATGAACCCTAAGCTTTTGATCAAAATTTTTATTAGCATTGTATGTCTCAGGCCTCTCTGCAACAATAAACCGCAGACTATTATAATGCTCATAATGTTCATCCATAAAAATACCATCATGTGCGTATTTGCTGGCAACGTGTGCATGTATGTGTTTAAAGCCTAGTTGAAGTGCCTTCCTTATTTAATTTAATTTCAGAGATGGCTTCTCAAAGACTCATTGAAGTCTTGTGTATTTAAAAAAAAATGCAAAGATTCTCTTAAGCTGCCAGTAACTTGTAAGATTTTATCATCTTTGCACCACATAGAGAGTTACAACATGGTCTCGCAAATACTTCACATTTTTTGCATAGATGTACATAGGTTTGAAGCCAATTTTTATTCTGTACTCTTACCTAGCCCACAGCTGTTCTGGACACCAATAGGATATGACCGAGATGCAGGGCTGATGGGAATTGCTAGGATGGAACATTCTAAAGAGCAGCAGAATAAAGCAATTTGCTGCTGTAAATGTACTGTACGTACAAGGTTTGACAATTAAGTTTGTGAACTCTTCCTAGAACCAGTGCTATGTATCTCATTGCTGAATGTCACTATTGTCACCAGATGGCCAACAGGAGTACCTCAAAGGTGACTACAGGGATATTCAGCAATGAGGTATGAAGCACTTGTTCTAGGATGAGTTGTGAATTTAATTGTCCAGCCTCACATACCTCTGATCATCTCTTCACGAGCCCTTGGCAACATCTATATTTCAAAATCAGCTATCAACTTATGTATCTATTTGGACCGTCAACTTGAAGGTATGTGGACTTAACTGAACTTGTTTGGGCTTCTTTGCCAAGTCTACAAGAATAACAGGATCGCACAGCTGCTACACATCCATCATGATAAAGAAGAACAGGGAGTGTGTGTGATTATTACCAGTTATGTTGCTTAAACAAAGATATAAATCTAGAATTGCTTTCTTCTGGAACACAGATTTTCCCAGTTTGTAAGTCTCTCTACCATTTTCACTGAAGAACTGTTTTTACAAGATGAAATAATAGAGGACAAAGAGAACAGGCCACAATATCTTTAAAAGCAAGCTATCTCTATCCACCTTTATGTTCAATATTTTTCAGCTTCATTTGGCAGTGTTATTCCCCCTTTAGAGAATGGGGAAAGAGCCAAGCCATCGTTAAACTTTTATTCTCTGGGTTAGAAATGGCAATGAAGGCTGTATGTGCAGTGGTTCCAGTAGCGTGGTCACCTCAGGACACAGCTCTAGGCCAGATGTAGCTGGAGAATCACCACTTTTCCCAGCCTCACTTTGGGATATTGTGCAAAATTCTACAATGTAAGCTTGATCAAATTGCCATTTTATAAAACAAACTGTAAAGTCCATTGAGATTATTGTCTGAGTCTATGCAGGCTGCTAAACAAAGTACTGTAGATTGTGTATCTTATAAACAACAGAAATGTGTTTCTCACAGCCAGGAGGCTAGGAAAAACAAGATCCAGGTACCAGCAAATGTGGTGCCTGGTGAGGACATGATTTTTCATGAATACCTGTCTTATGATTCTAATCTCATATGGCAAAAGGAGTGAGGTGTTTCTTAAAAGACTTTAGTCCCATTCATTAAAGTTCTCATGATCCAATCACCTCCCAAAGTCCCTACCTACTAATGCCTTCACCTTGGGCATTAGATTTTATTATATGAATTTGGGGTGGTATTGATATTTAGATCATAGCAACTATAAATATATTTTTGAGTAAATTTTCAAACATTTCTATGTCACTGAGGTATAAACTCTCCAAAAAGAAACATTAAAATGTTCTCATGATCCTGGCCAGTGGCTCCAAGGTTATCCATGATTAATAAGTACCCTACTATCTCTTTCACGCACAGGCATATTAAAATGAGTAAGACGGCTCATTGGCAAATCTCAATTGTTTTGGACCCCTCTTCTCAGGATGATACATTAAGCAATTTTTGAAAAAGGGATTCCAGTTAAACTTGAATTTTTTATAAACAAGAGGTGTTTTCATTTGGTTGGTTTTTTCAGTTTAAGAATACCCCAGATAATATTTGGAACATACAAAGAAATACTTGTTGTTATCTAAAATTTTAATTTACTCAGGTGGATATCCTATATTTTGTCTAGCAAGCTTATCTCAACCTCATAATGCTACATTTAAAACAGTCTTTCCTATGTTGAATAAAACTCTCTCAGTCACTGCAGAATGGCCTTGTATCTTGTTTCATTTATCATAAACATGTATGTTTAAAAACATGATATAAAATACGTTGTGAAGTCCAATCACTGTTCTGTTTAGTTCGTATGATTTCTCCTTTCTTTGGCTGCTCCGGTTAAATCCATAGCATCACAGTTTACGGAATCTGAGAGACTCATGTAGGAATGGGTTATTTGTGTCTGATCACAGAGAGACCCTCCCTTTCTTTGAATATAGACTTCTAACCCACTGAAAACTATGTTCTAAAACTATACTGTAAGGCCTTTAATTGAAACAATGTCATAAGATTCTGCTCTTATGTCGCACATATTTGGGACTGGAAGAGGGGTCACGTTTAACAGTCCAGGCCCAGCATGACACACATTTTGTTTATGCTGCCTTCTTTCTCATTAGTTAAAACAGAACAGACAGATTTTTTTTTTATGAAATCAGCTATGTACATTAATGCAATCATTGGGTATAATGTGCTGGTTTTATATATAATTTGAAATGTTTTCATCAAACTGGTTAACATAGCCTTCACAGCATTTTCTTAGTTATTGTGTTAAGACATTTATATTCTACACCTAGTAAATTTCACATATACCCTTGTAAGATGCACCGTAGGTGTGGTCCCACCACTTATTCTCCCTCCACCCATCCTTCCCTCTCCCCTCTCCCGCTCCTCTTTTCCCTTCCTCTTAAGCTATAAATTGGTTTCATAGTAAGACTGAGTACATTGGATACTTTTTCTTCAATTCTTGAGATACTTTGCTAAGAAGAATATGTTCCAGTTCCATCCATGTAAACATGTAAGAAGTAAAGTCCCCATCTTTCTTTAAGGCTGCATAATATTCCATGGTGTACATATACCACAATTTATTGATCCATTCATGGGTTGCTGGGCACTTGGTCTTCTTCCATAACTTAGAAATTATGAATTGCAATAAACATTCTGGTATAAATATCTTTGTTATAATGTAATCTTTGGTCTTCTGGATATATACCTAGTAGAGGAATTGTAGGATCAAATGGCAGGTCTATTTTTAGATATCAGACAGATATTCTTCATTCATTCATAGTATATCAGTTAAAATTATAAACCCTATAATAAGATAGTCTTGGTTGTTTTTTATATCAGCTTTATTGTGATACAATCCTCATGTTTTCATGTTTCACTGTGTCATAAAACTTAGTAAGGTTAAGTGTTAGAAGAACTTGTAAAAAAACAAAAAACTATTACTTAATATGCTGGTATCTGCAGGACCAAATTATCCGGGAACATGAAGACCAACTCACCATTTCAAATTTCTAAACATTCAATAATTAAGTATTTACATAATTGGGATACATTTTTTTTAAATGCTGCATGTTATAATGTGAAACACAAATATAGCAAATCCTCTTTTCAAACTGATGCGTCCTTGGAATACCAATTACTTTCTTATGTACAAATGAAGTAAGGCTTTAGAGAAACATTGTCCAATAGAATTTTCTGCAGTGGCAGATATATCCTGTGTCTGTGCTGTCCAGTGTTAGCAATGAGCCACATGTGGCCATTGAGCATTTGAAATGTGACTAGTGTAAGGGAGATACTACATTCTAGATTTAATCTTTTCTTTTATTTTGGCTGGGGATGGGTTTGAACCCGCCACCTCCAGCATATGGCACCGGCACCCTACTCCTTGAGCCACAGGTGCTGCCCTCTCAATTTAACCTTAATAAATTTAAATGTAAGTGTTGGCTTGATGCTTGTGGCTTCTCTACTGGAAAGCACAGGTCCAGAGAACTGAACTGTGAAGTTTTTAAAATCTCATAACAAGTTTCTGTCAGTTTTTCCCCTGATTCTATTTAAAAAGATTCCATACAGCTAAATGATAGTACCTGTCTTTAGTAAATTTCTTAACTTTATTCTATTTTTTTCTAATAAGCTCAGAATTTTTTTTAAAGTTCCTATAAATAGGCCTATTAAGTTCTATGCAATTTGAACGAAAGCATACAATTCTTAATAAGACAGTATAAGTGCTATTGTATAAATGTGTGTTGATAAAAAGGTATTCTAAATTAAGCTCTAAGTTAGTTGTGCAAAGTTTTCCTTGTGAGTCCCATCATGTACCATAGAGATAATTTACTGGATAAAGTTATCCAAATATAGGAGTGTGACCTATTTATAAAAATCCTTTACATGTTACCATTACACTTAATTTAATTATAGTTGGTACTCAGAACATTTCATAGTTGTTGATTATCAAATGCCATTAAATAAAATTAGAGAAGACCCAAGAAAACATTCTGACAATGTCTGAGATAGATTCGTCCTTGTCAGCAGGAATCTCATTAAGGAATATTAATCTCAGGCTCTTCAAAAGCTGAGATAAGAAAAAAGATTGTGATTATATGTGAATAATGTAAAATATTCACAACCCATGAAAAGATATGCTTGACCAATACTACTGAAGCATAATACCAAAAGGTAAAAAAGTTCTTATCAGTCATTTGACCCCAAATGCACAACCTAGTATTGATTAATCTTTATGATTGAGTGAAATAACGGACCCATATTAAAGGGATAGCTGATTCAGTTGTATCTATGTAGAGATAAAATAAGGCATTAGCTAACATAAATGTGATGAGAAATCTCTACCCTGAGAAGTTAGAAAAAAATAAAATATAAATATAGGAGAACAGGATGCAAACAAGTTTTAGACACTTGTGTCAAAAATTTTAACTCACGCTTTCTCTAAATAGCACTTTCCCAGCCACAGAAAATGCATACAACAGCAGCAAAACAACAATCTATCAACCAAAGGAATTGACACAGATAAGACACACACACAGCAAAAGAAAAATACATAAAAGAATGGTTTCTATATATAGCACATCCCACAGTGCAGGGCTATGAATCTTAACAGAAGGAAATCAAGCAAAGTAAGCTCCATGACTGTCCCAGCTTACTACCCAGGGAGCTATATGTAAACCCAATCAGGAATTCTCAGGTATGAAGCAGCAGAAAAATACAGCCCATTGTAAGGAGGAAAAATTCATTTGTAAAAACAAACACAAAAATGATAAGATAATAGACGTTCGATCTAGACAATGAGATTAAAAGTTATTACAACTCTATTCCATATGTTCAAGAAGGTGGATAAAGCATGTTAAATACAGAGAGAGAAGATTTCAGAAAGATCTAAGTTAAACTCTGGGTATGAAAATTAAAATGCCTGAGTAGAAAAATACACTGTATTCCTACCACTTTGGGGAACAATTTGACAATGTTCTTTGTATCACTCAGTCATTCTACTAGTATTTATTCAACATAAATGAACACTTGCCCTTGAATAGGCACCACATAGTTATTTTTAATAATAAACATAAATAACAAATAACAATGTACATATTAGAAATATCTTACATGTATGTTAACAGATGAATTAATAAATTCCCAGTTCAGGCTACTATAACCAAATAGCATACAGTGGGAGGCTTAAAAACATAAACATTTAATTTTTGCAGTTTTGGAGAGTGGGAAGTCCAAGTTCAAAGTGTCCATAAAGTTAGTGTTTGGTGAAGCCTGTCTTCCTGGCTTGCCCATAGCCCTCTTTTCATGTCCTTACATGGTTTTTCCTTGGAGTATGTATGTAGAGGGAGAGACAGAGAGAGAACCCATGTCTCTTCTGTCTTTAATAAAGGTGTTAATACCGTCATAAAGACTCCACGCTCATGATCTAAATTAACTTTAATTATCTCCAAGCCTTTAACAAATGATGTTGGGGGAATAAAGAAGTTAAGTCCATGGTACCATATAATAGAATAATACTTAATAAAAAGAAATGAATTATTGATTATGCTGAATGACAAAAGCCTGAGTCCCTTTCTAAAAAAAAGATAGAATAAATGTCAATAATGTCATTTATATACAATTTATTTTAAAAGTAGAGAGAACTATAGTTGTAGAAGGCAGATCTGAGATTGCCTTAAGAGGACTAGATAGGGAAGAGGGAAGAGGGAGAAAGTATAAAACATGGGAGCGTTTTAGAATTGCTGGATACGTCCGTCATCTTGATAGTGGTGTTGGTTTTATATATAGACACAGGCACATAGACATATATCAAAGCAGATTTTGCAACTTAATTATATGCGGGTTATTATACGCCATAATTTTATATAATATAACTATAAAAACAGAAACAGCTTAAATGACATAATATAAATATTTAAAACTTAAAAATGCTAGATATTTATATGATACTTTGTGCTAGACATTGTTTATAAAACATATTTAAAAGTATTGAGTACTGTGCTTGTAGTAGACATTCAATATGTATTATTTCCATAAATGCCTAATTTATGTAATATTTTTTATGTGTAAATATTTGGTAAAGAGCTCAAAGTTTGCATCCAAATTGTACATCTTTTTTTTTTTTTCCAAGTTGCATATCTAATCTCAACTTCCCTTTTGAACTCTTTTGGACTAAACTCAAGAACATAAAAAAGGTTATTACGACATCATGGACTCCACAAAAATAACACCATCCACACACACACACACAAACACACACACACACACACACATACACTAAACACGTTTGGTCTTTAAGTAAGATGAACAGTAATCAAATTTATGAATAGGAATGTCTGGCAGTCTATTTAATAATACATAGAGTTTAAGATACAGTTAATAAAAGAGACTGGCACTTAGTGGTGCTCAATAAATATATTTTTAATGAAACAATAAACAGTCCCTTATCATTACACAGTTATATAAATATCAATACATATTATATTACATAGTTCTATAAAGGTGTTTTAATGACAATAGTAGCACTAATGTATAGGTATTCCTATTTTGATCCCATTCTCGAGTCACTGCTTTTTATGAAAAACACCAGTTCTTATTGACAGGGTTAAATAAAATAGCACTAAAGAAATAAAACTATGGTGTCTAAAAATTTAAAAATAAAATAATGTTAAAGTAATTTTTATAGTTAAAAACGATAATCTTTTCTAGACAATAGAAAAAGAGGAAGCAGTCTTTATCTAATTCTGTGCTTTATATAAAAAACAGATTATAATGCTCCAAGAAGAAAAATTCACTTGAACCCACTGTCCCTAGATATATGTATTTGCCCCTTGAACAACACAGGTTTGAACTTCACAGATCTCTTATGCATGATTTTCTTCTGCCTCTGACACCCTGAGGCAGCAAGACCAACCCCTCTCTTCTCTTCCTCAGCTGTTCAACATAAAGACAAGGATGAAGACCTTTAAATGATCTCCTTCCACTTAATGAAGAGTAAGTGCATTTCTTTTCCTATGACTTTCTTCATAATATGTTCTTTTTTCTATCTTACTTTATTGTAAGAATGCAGTATATAATGCACATAACATATAAAATACACGTGATTGTTTGTGTGATGGGGAAGGCTTCTAATCAAAAAGAGGCAATTGATAGTTCATTTCTGTGAGGGTCAAAAGTTACGTGCAGTTTTTCAACTTCCAGGGGGTCAGCACCCCTACTTCCTACATTGTCCAAGGGCCAACTGTATGCGAAAACTCTTAAACATAATCTTAGCAAGCTGAATTCAGCAATAGATACAAAGGATGCATCAAGGGTGTGTTTTTTCTCAATATATTCAGTGATGGTTAAACATTGTAAAATCTTACAATGTTAATCATTACATTAACAGAATAAATAAGGAAAACACTAATTATCTCAACAGAGTAAAAAACTTTTAATACAATCCAATGCCTACTCATGATTTCAAATAAAAAAAGAAGAAAAGAAACTTATCTTCCCTGAAAATGGCTAAATACCAAAAATTAGTAACAAATATATTGGTCTACACTGCAGGGAACCTCTCACCCATGTAAACCAATAAAAATTAAATGTTTATCAAACTTTGTAATCTATAATAGAACACAGGACAGCAGTGGGGATCAGTGAATGAGAGTACTGTGCATCAGTGGGTACACATGTTGGAGCAGAACACTGAATAAGGAAGCTCAGCAAGGAAAAAAGTAGTTCATAGATCTAACAGCAAAATCTATATACACACAGACACAAAGAAAAGTTCATTATTCAGTAAAGACCGAGGGGTTGGTTAGGAACACACAGATAATCATGTTCTAGATTTTAAGGTTAATTGTGTATCGATTGTTTCATTACCATGCTTCTTTATTACACATGTACTATATATGTCATATACACTATGGGTGTTTATATATATACGTATAGGTAAGTACACGTATGTGTATTATGTAAATCATGCTTGCATTATGCAGGCTAGGTAGCGCAATGGAGTTCTATCATCCTTGGGATCAATTCTGATTGACTCTTTCACTTATGCTTCCCAGTATTTGCCTATTGTTTCTGTCCCATCTACTTTGCTTGACTCTGTTGTTAGAGTGTGTTTTAATAACTATCTCCGGATAATAACAACAATGCAACAAATTTATGGACAGCTAGCAAGGTAGAGCGATTCAAGAGAAAATCACCCATTATTCTGCCACATAGCAAACACATTGCTTCTCTCATGTGTGCATGCAGTACACACATGCACACACACATAAACAATTAAGAGTTCCTACATGTACAACTGTCTCCTGCCATTATAATAACATTATAGAGAAATTAGCAGTGCAGCATTAATATACCATGTAATGTATGTCTACACAAAATACTCATTACAAAATATTACAAAGAGGGGACCAACACGCAGAGAATATTTAGTAGAATTTTGTCTACGTTATAATATTAATATAGTATTTATATATAATTATATATTTTATATAACAACTATACACTATATAGTTATATACAGTATATATATAACAACTATGCACTATAGAATAAAATATTATATTGACTTGCATTATAGTGTCATTTCAATATATAATATATTCTATATTACCAATATAGAATATTATATAGGGCACACAATTATATAATGGATATTTCTCACATTATTATTTATTTTCTCATGTCATTATTTTTCATGGCGAGAATCTATATCTAAAATTTTTGTTTTACTCTGGTACCAGGCCATTCTATATCCAATGTCAAGTAGTTTCCCCTTGACCTGTATTTCCCAATTATTCCTTTGAATTTCTCAGGGCTTCTGGAGTCTCTATGCAGTAGCTAAAGTTTCTCATATACCTTTTCACTATTATTATAGTTATCATTTACATTAGATAGATAAAGCAGAAGGTATCCCTTTGATATTGGGGTACTCAAGAATTCCATTAAGGTTAAAGATATCATCCTTATAAGCATTCATTTTATTTAACACAGTGCAGGCACATTTCAACATTCTGTCAACAGAAATATTATTAGCCCTTGGTTTAATCAGAATAGAAATGAAATGTTTAAAAAGAAACACAAGCCATAAAGAAAGTTCCTCTTGATCTTTCTGGATCTTTGACAAAGAAGTGTTGTCAGATTTCCTTCCCAATTTTAAGCTGCAATTGATACTCCTATTCTCTAACAGCTAATTTTTTTAGGGTAAATTTTATAGGCCTAATAGTATTTTTGGTTTATTTAGGAGGCATGCTTGTGGTTTGGGGATATCCTATGACTATGGTTACTAAGGCGTATCCTGAGACTTGGGGTTCAAATATTGCTAGTGGAGGTGCATTCTTACTGGGTGTGGTTATAGAGGTATTCATGATTCCATGGATGGCTCATCATGATGAAGTGGATATTGTAGTAAATTTTAATAATGTAGTGGATTGAGTTATTTTTGAAGGGGAAGAAATTGGACTTCTTCGTGAAGGTTCTATAACAGTTGCTGTTTCTGATTTTTACCAATACAACTGCTTTCTGTTACACTTCACCCATCTTATTTTTATTCTGCCTAAGATGAAAAGCTACAAGACTCAATATAGATATGAAATATCAGTGAGTTTAAACAGGAAAGTGAAGAAAAATGATATGTTAATTAAATTTTTTAGATTAAATTTTTTAATTTTTCATTTTTTCCTTTTTTTTTTTTTAACCTACTTTGTATTTTAGCTCAGGAGAACTGAAAAACACATATGGCCAATCTTACAATCTTACAACAAAACAAATCTATTGATTCTCCCTACATTTTGAGAACATCAAATAGGGTATATTGTAGAGAACTGTGAAGGAATGTTTGATGAGCAATTTAAAAGTAAATTACAAATTAGCTTTTCCAGGTTATTGCAGTGACCTGAAATTTAAGAATCCACTTGTAAGCTGATGTTCAACACTCTGTTGAGAACTTCTACTCAACATGAAGCTCATTTTCTTTTTATTTCCCTCTGTGCTTCTGTAGCTCATGGTAACATGAAAGGGTCACTTTATCTGTCCTCCCTAACGAATTGCTAAGGAAACCAAGAAAGTTGAGACTCTACCCACGTTCTTTATTCTTGATTTGATGAGAATTTATACTAAAAATGAATTAAAACTAAAAAAGAACAAGAAAAAAAGAGGGGGAAAATCCCCTTTAAACAATTTGTCCCCAAAGCCATTTTATCTGAGGGATTATGGACTAAACTCAAAAGAATTCCACTGCTGTCATTTCTTGCTCAACAAAATCAAGGAGAACTATTTTAAATCTGTTTAGCCCAAAGGGGAGTGAAAGCAGTAGAGATTTCTGCCATACAATAGCTTTTAGCTATTTTGTGTGCGCAGGTGTCTCCAGGGAAGCTTGATAACCATGCTCAGCTCTACTTAGAGCCTTACTTACAGGATCCTAAAAGACCCTGGAACATGCATTTTAACCAACAATATAGATGGCTTGTGCCTATTGCTTCAAAACATGGTTTCCCGTTGGCCTTGAATAGGAAATAAATTCTCCCCCCAGAATTGTCATACTAGAAAGTCTTTTGGGAAGTTGCCCATGGAGGTTTAAGCAGTAAGACCACAGCTTCCTAAACACAAGTGTTTTTATACCTAGTCACTGTGATTGATTAAAGATATCAGTGTCTATCAGAAGTACCACGAAGGTGGAAAATGTGGGCAACCTGCCAGCTGATTCTCCTAGGGAGATGTATTAAGTGGGTCTGAATTCAAGCTAACTCCAAAGGGCAAGCTAATTCCATCTCTGTGTTTGTATTTTATAACAGCATGTGGAGAAATCAGTTTCACGTGATGCAATCATAAAAGCAAATTAATAGTTGTCTCCTACTGTTTCTTTAACAGTGTTAATGGGAAAGAAATAGGGAGCACAGGTTTTTTCCAGCCCGGACAGTTTCATGGATTGTGGGGCGGGATACCCATAGGTAATAAGTAATTCCATATTCAATTAGAATTGCTAAATTTCATCTAAATTTGGTATATATAATAAAATGTCCAGTGCTATAAAATAATCAAATATTTGAACTTGGTAAATTCAATCTTTCCCCCTCTGATGTGAGGCTCTGCTGAGAGCTAGCTGCTTGCAGAGAGATGGCAGTGTGGTATTTCTCCCTCTTCTCCAAAATTTTTCTTCTTCCTTTCGCCTGCAGCTGTCTGGCAAGAATTTCTACCCTGATAGAATAGAAGGCATATTTTTAAAGCAGACTTTCTTAGGCAGTTCTGTTAACTCGGTGGAGACCACCTTGCTGGCCCTGCCAACTACACCTTTATTGATAAGGCAAGCAACTTCTGTTCTTCTCTTTCCTGTCTCTGTTCTGTATTTTCCAAAACATGAAAAACACTTTCTCCTGCTGGTAGCCCCTGAACTCTCCTATTTTGCTTTAGCAAAATTTTAAAGGACCTTGCGAGTTTGGCTCTTATATTTCACACAGCTTTGACCAACTGTCAGAAGGGAAAGAGTGTGGATACTTCCAAAACACAACTCTGCTCTGTTGACACAAGTTACTTTAGTCAACACCATAATACATGATGGCAAGTAGAAGGGCTTACAATTACATTTGGATTCATCCTAGAAAAAGTGCTACTACCTCACTGCTGAGTCTCAGCATGGTCACCTTCAAAGTACTCTTCTTGAGAAGCTATGCACTGACACCAGTGCCGAGTCCACCCTTCAAAGCAATTTTGCAACTCTTTTTTCTAGAATGACAATCAGAGCTGTCATTGAATGGTACACAAAAACACCCAACAATAATGGACAGCACTCAGCAAAAAAAAAAAACAAAAAAAAACCCACAATAGCAATAATGAATGGCAGTCAGCAAGACACTGGCTCACATTAACATGACTACAGCTGTGAGATACTGGTACGCTGAGGTTCTGAAACCTTACCAAGCTGTTTATATGGTGCACTTACATGGGCTAGTTTGCAAACTTAGTTGTCAATGTTTCAGTAAAAATTTTCAATTTATCCCCTTGTTACACACAAAAACCCCTGCACTATTTACAGAAATAGCTTAAAATCAAGTTAATGCTTAGCAGATAAATCACTTCCCTTCCTAAGTAAATATAAATGTTGCTCAATATGATAATTTTGTGACAAAAGTGACCCCCCCCAAAAGGACAGTCTTTTTTGGTCTTTTATATATATTACTCCTTTAGAATTTATTGGGAAAATTTGCAATACCTATATCTCAACACTTTCTTTAAGAGAAATATAACCTATTTTTTCTTTTTTATTATTTTTTTTTATTAAATCATAGCTGTGTACATTGATGCAATCATGGAGTACAATATGCTGGTTTTACATACAATTTAAAATGCTTTCATCAAACTGGTTAACATAGCCTTCACGGCATTTTCTTAGTTATTGTGTTAAGATATAACCTATTTTTGATACCTAGTTTTGTTTACCTTCTTTCAAAAACTATTTATCTAATATATATTCTTCATAAAATCATGTAATACTTAGTGAAAAGATATAGTTTGTGCATTAATACTCCTTTTTTTGGCTCAGCATCTGTAGATCAGTAGTTAGGGTGCTGGCCACATATACTAGTGCTGGCCAGTTCGAACTCTGCCCCAGCCTGCTTAACAACAATGACAACTTCAACAAAAAAATTCCTGGGTGTTGTGGCGAGTGCCTGTAGTCTCAGCTACTTGGGAGGCTGAGGCAAGAGAATTGCTTAAGCCCAAGAGTTTGAGATTGCTATGAGCTGCAACACCATGGCACTTTACCCAGGGCAACATAGTGAGACTCTGTTTCAAAAAAAAAAAAAAAATCCTTTCTTCTTTTTCTTTTTTTCATCCAGCTTAGCATTATTTTTTCTCTTTTTCATTATAAGGTATTGAGAAAATAAAACATGAATTTAATGCCTAAGGAAGTGTTAATGTAACTTCTAATTGTCCTTGTAAACTTGACCATAGGGAGAATATAATGGATATAGACAGTGCCATTACTAATTTTTAAAAATACTATATATTGATGAGGTCCATTGGTGTTGTGACATTCATCTAGAATCCAAATTCATCAATACTTTGCCTCAGTGAAAACACTGGGGATGGGAAGAAACAGAAAGAGAAAATACATCACTTTTTCTTTTTCTTTCTTTTTTTTTTTTTTATTAAACCATAGCTGTTTACATTAATGCAATCACAGGGTACAGTGTGGTGTTTTCATACACATTTTGAAATACTCTCATTAAACTGGTCAATGTAGCCTTCATGTCATTTTCTCAATTATTGAGTTAAGACATTCATACTCTGCTTTTAGAGAGATTCACTTGTACCCTTGTCGGATAAACCATAGAAGTGACCCCTCCAAACATCCTCCCTCCATCCATCCACCCCCTCCCCTCCCCTCTCCCTCCCCCTCCCCATATTCTAAGGCTATAATTAGGTTATAACATTCCTATGAAAGCTATAGATTCGTTTCAAAATAGGGCTGTGTACATTGGGTACTTTTTCTTCCATTCTTGAGATACTTTGCTAAGAAGAACATTTTCCAGTTCCATCCATTACATCACTTTTTCTTACTGTAGCATGTTTCTTTTTATGTTTAAATGTTGTATAACATTTATTATTTTTTTAAAGCTATTATGGAAAAATTGGGAGGGGAGAATCTCTCCATTTAGTAATTTCTGTTGACTAAAATTTTTATATTAATGAATACAAAAAACATCTAAACAATTCAACCAGTACCAAAGCATACAAAATGAGAGTAAGGTTTTCCTCCTCATGTCCAACCTCATTTACTTCCCCTGAAGTTCTTAAAAGCAAATACCAAAAAATTCATTCCAAACATCTACCTATAATAATTACCAAAAAATTATGATCAATAAATACATGAATAGAGGATGGATGGATAGATGACCAGATGTATAGATAGGTACATGAATAAATATAAATATTCAAAATATAAATAAAAATTGTGGAAATTTAATATACACAATTTTAAAATATGTGGGCCAAATCCAACTTTTTCATCTCTCTGTATCTACTCATGGCCACTCAAATTCAACCACTTGTTCAATGAATAACTTCAGCTGAAGCTAACATTGCCTCGTGTCTTAATGCCATTAGCTGCCTCAGCATCCAGAATCATGCTGAGAACTTTGATTTGTCTGGCCTTCCATTACACATAGACAATAGTTTTTTCCTTTGCTAGGCATGCTGAAGTTTTACATTCCCATCAGCCAAGAAAGGCTGTGGAGATGCCAATGTTTCTTGGAACTAACTTTAGTCAATGACAGACATTAGGCAGGAAGAGCCCTGTAACACAAGGTTAGGTAAGTATAGAAGCAATTTAACACATAATGAAAATGTTTCTTGAATATCAGAGCCAAGAAAATCAAAAGAGAGAAGTAAATTACATGAATGAGTAGCCCAGATTCCCACCATGTTGCCTGCTTGTATATCAGTGCTTCTAATCCAACATACATCCATGAGAGCCTTTCTTTGTTTTGTACTTTCTGGGTATTTTTTTTAACTTTATCTTCTGACATTTCTATTTAAATAAACAAATTCAAGTTATTTTACCCAAATAAATAAAATTCTATTTCTTATGAGGTCTTTTCTTTTTCTTTTTGGCATCCTTTTTATCACTTGTTGGTCACAGTTTAATGGATGTGGTATCTTTGTGAATCTTTTTTGGAATACTAAAAATGTCTTCTAAGTTATGTGATGTTGTATTAATAATCATGTTTTCTTCAGAGTATATTTTTATGATTCATTATCTTGGAGTCCCTTTTTTATGTTGCAATTTTTTTCTCAAATACATGGTGATCCTTTGTTATGCAATCATATGTAAGAATGAAGTAATAAACAACATTGAAAGGTCTGTATGAGTGAATGGGGGCTTATCCATTTGTAGATTTAATGGCAGATAATCATGCAGAAAGCTAGCAGTTCTGCAGAAAGGATCTCACCATCTCAGCAATGAGCACTCAATTCTTATAATCTTATAATCCTATGCTATAAGATGAGAATGGAATACTGGATCCCTCTTCTCCCTCCTTCTAGTTTCTCAGCTCATGACTACCTTTAATCATTTCTGATGTTTTAGATCTGTCCCACTGTAGACCCTGTTGCCAAGCCTTGCCAGGATTTTGAAAAGCAGACCAGCAGCTCCTTCATAAAGAGTATCTTACTATAAGATCTTTCTAGGTTGATGCTTCTCCCTCTTTACATCAACCCCCTTGGTCTTCCAGCTATTCGTAGCCTCATTGGCTTATGACTTCTCTCTGGTGTGTTTATCTCATTTTTTATTACAGTATTTTAATAGTCTCAGAAGTGAAAGTGATAAACACATGGAGAATGGAAGCCTCATGCCTCAATTTTTAAAGTAAATTGCATATGATCAAATCAATTAGAGATATATGGTTACTTAATGTTGACTCTTATTTCAGATATTTCTGTAACACAAAGTCTCTGTAAGAAAAAAACATATATTTCACTCATCTTGCTGTTATATTTTTCAAAAGACTCTTTTTCTGCATTTTCTCTAATTCCACATCATTATCATTAATAATTTAGCCATCACAAATGTCTTAATCCTGTAATTGGGGAAATGAGGTGAAGGCTATGTTGATTAGTAGGATGTAAGCACTCTGATTTGTACAAATAATCAACACATTGAATCCCATAATGGCATAAATGTATTTATAATCTATGTACAAATGACTTAATAAAAGAAAAAGAACACAATAGCCAACAAACAAAAATATAATAATTTAGCCATCAAAATTGATATCTTACCACTGTTACTTGATTAGCTGAGAAGTATTATAGTGAGAGTTTCATTTATAAAGTTTCTGTCATATCCATTCAAAGATATATGGAATGACAAATGTCAAAAATGCACTAAGACAAACAGGTAAGGAGGACTTTATTCAAGGATGTTGTAACAGTGGAGAGAGGTTCAGACTGAGTCTGAACCCAGCTTCCTTAAAAAAAAAGGACAGGAGTTTAAAAGAGTTGGGCAGGGAGAAATGAGAGGCCATCTGTGTTTGCTGGTTGAGGTGCCTAGATGTTAGTTAGTCCTCTACTCTCTCATAGAAACTGGGAAATAGGGAAGCTATCTTCATTTGGAAATTATACTTTAAAGGGATGTCTTGCAAATCCTTGAGGAAGAAATTCTTTGGTTGAAAAATAAGCAAAAGGATTTATATTTTAAATGGGTAAAGAAACAATTTACAATTTTAAGTTTTCTAAGGGAAATGCTCTAAGAAAAGGTCAAGTCCTAGAATCAGAAGAAAGCCTGCCTACACTTTAGTCAAAGCAAGAGAAGTATTAAGGTCTTCTTGGTCATAAAGTGGTAAGAAATTGTAGAGTATATGCTGTACCTCTTCATTTTCCAGTGAAGAGATGGAGGCCAGGGCAGGTCAAGTGGCTTCCACAGGAAAGCATGAATAGCTGTAGCAGGGTCAAGGATGCAGAACTTCCTCAAACTGAGGCTTGCATTTATGTTAATAATCTCGCATTTAATTGATAACCATTGTGGAGATGGTGAGAATCCAGCTCCTGGAATGCAATAGATGGAATAGGTATGTTCCACTAAATAAATAACAGCTTTGCTTTTACTTTATATTTATCCCCTATAAAGACCACATATCTTCCTCTAATTCTATATCCTATTTTGGTATAACTCTTTCATGAAGAAATAAACTTCTACCATAATTACTGTGCATGTACTATACAAGTTTGGGCAATTAAGTTCATGAACTCATCCTAGAAAATGTACGACCTACCTCACTGCTGAATGTCACTAAAGTCACCTTCAAAGTACATCCTTTGGGAAGCTATGTGCCTACGCCAATGCTGAGTTTACCCCTCAAAGCACTTTTCTAGAATGAGTTCGCAAACTTAATTGTCCAGCTTTATACGATGATAGCTCTGATGGCCACTCCAGAAAAACAGTTCCAAAATTGCTTTGAAGGATAGATGAGGTGAGGGCATCGGTGCATAACTTCCTGAGAGGAGTACTTCAAAGGTGACCATAGTGATGGTCAACTATGAGGTAGGTAGCACTTCTCCTAGGATGAGTTTGCAAGCTTAGTTGTCTAACCTTGTATGCCAGTACTATTTTAGACTCCATTGGTAAAATTTCTTAAGCCTTAAGTACTAATTTTTGCCCTTAACTCTAGAGTTTGGCATTTTTAGAGAGAAATTTGTTTGGTGTATTCACTGGAGTATAATCAAAAAGCACTGGCTTAGAAGACTGGGAGAATCTCTCTCAGCTCAGCTGGAAACCAACTTCGAGAACATGGGAAAATCATTTACTTTCTCACAAAAGCAAAAAAAAAAGTCTCCTTATTTGTGGCCTGAAAGATCTTTTATATTACTCTGAGCTCTGAAAGTCTACAATTTCATAAGATATAGTAATTTTACATCTATCAATGTGTGAAAAGTGTAGACAGGTCTGTGCTTCTCCTAGATTCTGGTTA
Organism: Otolemur garnettii; assembly: GCF_000181295.1. Classification (NCBI taxonomy): domain Eukaryota; kingdom Metazoa; phylum Chordata; class Mammalia; order Primates; family Galagidae; genus Otolemur; species Otolemur garnettii. The sequence continues at coordinate 600,648 of NW_003852490.1, forward strand.
TATTGTTCCACTTTTTCAAGCATATAATTTTTTGTGAATGCTATTTCTCCCTGTCATCACCATTTTCCTGAGGGAACAGTTTGTACTTTGATGTAGACAGCATGGGCCCTCCATTAGAGGGTACAGGTTGCCTGAAGAAAAGATATTTTAAATTTATTAATAACCATGACTTATATGGACTAGAATAGTGATTGCAATGTAGAAAAAAATAAAGGAATAGTAGTGGCCAAAATGACATTCAGAATAAATGGTGTGTTTTATACTCTGGGGCCAATTTCTTTTTCAGAAAGTACTAAAACTATCTAGCAAAGGCCAAATACTATAGTTTAGCTATTCATATATTTTATGAATGTATGCATATTTAATAAAACACTATTGTATGCAAATAGTGTATATGTATGCACACAATTTTTTAAAATCTTAACTTTTTAAAATTTGAATAAGTGGTATAATTTTAGGAATGATATTGAAAATGGCACTTATATATCCCTCAGTTTAATAAAGATATAACATATCTCCAGCCTGGATATCTCTCCTAAAGCTCGGACTTCATAATCAAATGTTTCCTTGATATGTGTAATCAATGTGATGAAAGCTAATGACATCTCAAACTTAACATGTCCAAAACTAAACCCCTCAGATTCCCTTCCAAATGTCCTTCTCCCTCAGTCTTTTTTAGAACCCAGTGAATGATGTCTTCTCTTGCAATTTCTTGGGATAAAAACCTGTATTCATCCTTGACTTATCTCTGCTATAGGGGTCAAATGTTCACTAGTCTGTAGGGAGAATAGGCCCTGACCCCATAAAGGTTTGTTCAAAAAACACTGACATGAGGCCGACTGGTTAATAGGAAGAAAATGATACACAATTCTTTAACACATATAAAGGGGGAAGATTCATCTCCCCCAGCAGGGTTAAGAAATTTGAATGCACTTCTTGTAAAGTGGGTTATGGGAGGGAATAAAGAGGAAATCTGTCTAGGAGCAGTAAAAGATTACTAGGGTCTGGACCTTTCAGCAGATAAAGGAACTTTATGTTTTGAGGGGAATGCCATAGTGGGGGGTGAGGAGCTTCAGGCTTCTTTAATCAGTGTAGCATGTCAAAATGCTATATTGTGGGGTAAAATATTTTTAATTTCCTTCACTGCTTTTCAAACCTTTATCTAGTTCATCAGAAATTCCTATCAGCTCTTCTTTATTATAGATCTACATTCAAACTACCTCCTACCACTTCTGTCATTAATAACTTTTTCAGGCTGTCTCTTACTCAGATGACTTCAGTAGCCTCCTAAATGGCCTCTGGCTTCTGCTATTCCTCCCCCCCCCCATCCCCTACAGTCTACCCTGCACAGGGATGAAGAATAGTCCTACTAAACTGTAACCCACAGAATGTCTTTCTTGCTTTTAAAACACTCTCATGGTCCCACATTATAGAATACTTGTGCAAAAGCCAGTGTTCCTCCAAGGACCCTAAGGCTGTAAATAAGCTAACCCTCTTCCCAACTTTCCTCTTTGAACTCATCTCCTACAACTCTTCCCTTGGAGCATTCCTTCCAACCACACTGGTCTTCCTGCTTCCCTCGTGAAAGTCAGATGTCTCCCACTTCAGGGCTGTTGACAGATCTGGCCACTCTTCCTGGAATCCTCGTCACATGAACAACTGCAAGGCTTATTTCTTCATCTTCTGTGGGTCTTTTTCCAAACATCAGCCTTCCCTGAGATATTTTCATGACACTCTATCTAAAATTGCAACTCTACCACCAACCATACCCCTTTTTAAAATTTTTTCATTACCATTTTATTATCTTAGCACATGTCCTCAACCAGTATGCCATGTACATTGCTCATTTATCTTGGTATTTCTCTTTTCAAATAGAAACACATGAAAATACAAAATTTTGTTTTTGTCTGATCTTCAAAGTGTGATTCCAGGTACTAACACAGTGTCTTACCTAACAGATACCTAGTAAGTATTAGTTGCATAAAAGAATAAAGTATACAACGAACTTTTATTTCTTATTGTTTAAATAAGCTTATTTAATTGCATTTTTGTTGAAACTCAAAAACATTCTATACGTCTCTTAAAAGAAGAATCGTCCTCCTTATCCAACCATATTAAGAGTATAAAAAAGGGGTCAGGATGATAATAGTTAACAAAGAATTTTCAGACAGAGAGAGTTGTTAGGGTGTGGTGAATTTCATAGTCAAGTAGAAAGAAGGAAGAGTGTTTGCTTCCTTCATCTTAAGGAAAAAGTAGGAAAGACTAGGAGTAAAAGATTTTAAGGTACTCATGCAGACCTTGATAGAAACAATGTAGTGGTCTAATTTATATCTTGGCAGTTTTAAAGTTTAAAAAGTTGTGGAGGCCTGAGTTTGGCACCTGCAGCCCTAATGATGAGCTAAAGGTGAATAGTCCGTGGATGGGTTATACTCAGAAAAGAAAACCCAACTGGAAACTCTTTAAAAGAAATTTGTCCAAGGGAGTCAAGCGAACACCACCAAAAAAATGGGAAAGTGCAACATAAAGCAGCTAATAAGTGCAGAGTCTGTCACCTGCATCCAGGAAACTGCAGGGGAGGGATGGCTGGCAACAGAGAATTCAATTCCTGATCATAACATAAAAATCACAGAACTCTCTGGAATAGAATTAGGTGAGAGTAGAAGATTAACCCTGCAGAGAAAACTTAAAGCAAGGATGGGAACTGAAAATTAATCTGCTTATAATTACTACTCATGAAGTGTGTTTGTTCAATGTTACTGCTACCTATTCAGTGAGAATCAAAACATTATGTCGTTAGTCATTATAACCATTTCTACATAAAATTTTTGACGTCTTGGCACATAAAACATTGTCTCATGAAAATATTCATACCTGGACTCAATTACCTTCCTTTTAAAGTTTGCTCAAATTTTACATGCCAGAAAATTGTTGCTCATGACTCCTCTTCTTGACCAAGGAGGAAAAAATACCCATGTTTCAAATATATTTATCCAATAAAGGGAAAAAGCAATTGCACTCAAGGTCTGGGTAGGTTGTAACAAATACTAATTGACCTTAGTGAACTGGAGAAACTAACCCACCTGTTCAGATCACTCTATAAGAACGTCACCAAGTTCAACAGAACACTAGTTTCAATGCTGTGGGCTAAATTATAACACACTAACAAAGCAGCTAAGATTACTAATGTCAATCTAAGTTTAATAATAGAAATATAATAGTCTTCAAATTAAAGGGACTAGAACTATGATTTATTCTAAATCATTCAGAAAATATAAAGAATATTGAGTTCCCTTTTCAGTGCTGTATTATTATAAGGAAAGGGCCAATCTAAAGTACATATGAAAGAAATTATCTAAAAAACTATATAATTTGAGGAATTTTAAAGAATTGAAAAGTAGACTATGTAGACAAACGAAAGTTGCCTTTATTTGAAAATGCTTTTATTCAGAAGAATGAGGTATATTATAAAAAAGAAAATTAAAATAGCCATATTATGAAAATAGGCTCAACTTCAATCATCACTCGTCATATTGAGTGAAAATTTTAAATAGTACAAATGTTGGGGAGGATATAAAGCAAGAGAAGCTTTCATAAATTGGTTCTGGTGATGTATATTGGAATAATTACTTTGGAGAATATTTTGACAAAACATTTTGGCATTTTCTAGTGAAATCATAGGATATGTATATCCTATGATACAGAAATTGTACTCCCAGCTACATATCCTAAAGAAGTGAATATACTCACATGTTAATAGGACATGTACAAGAATGTTTAATGACAAAATTTGGAATCAAGTGTGCATTGATGAATGAATGGATAAAGAAAATGTGGCACATTGGAAAATTATACCATGGAATATTGTTTAGCCATAAAAATGAAATTCTGTCATTTAAAGTAACTTAAGTGGAATTGGAGGAAGCTAAGTGAAGTAACTTAAACACAGAAAGACAAATTTTGCATGTTCTTACTCATAGATAGGACATAAAAGTTAAAGATACTGAACTCATGGAAATAGAGTAGAATCATAGTTACCAGCAGACGGGGGGGGGGGGTAGCAAGAAGGTGGGGATAAAGTGGGGATAGTTAATGGGCTTAAAAAATGTATTTAGATAGAATGAATAAGATCTAGTATTTGATAGTACAACAGGGTGACTATAGCTAACAATAAATTATGGAATATTTTAAAATAACTGAAAGAGTAGAAATGGAATGTTCTGAACACAAAGAAACAATAAATGTTTAGAATGATATATACTCCAGTGTTTGCCTTGCTTTTCTTATTACGTATTATACGCCTATATCAAAACATCACATGTCCCCCATAAATACATAAAAATTATATACCATACATAATAAAACCCAAAAAATTCAAAGGGGAAAATAGTTTATCATACAAATGCATTAATAATAAAGTGAGAAAAGAAAAAAAAGAATGTTTACTGACTTTAGGGGAAAAAACAAACAAATTAGAGTATACTTATAAAAGTAATGTTAAAAAGCTCTCAAAATGAACAAACTACTATAGTACTACACAACAACATGCTCAAATCTTATAACTATGGAGGAAAAAATATAATATAGAAAATAATACAAATAGAATTATTTCATTGATGTGAAGTTCAAAACTAGGTGAAACTCACACATAGTATTTATGAATGCATATATATGTGCTCAAAATATAAACACAAAGAACTTCTTATATTCCCAGAGAAGACAGTAAGTACTTTTATAGGTGAACGATGGAGTATTCCTGGAAAGACACATATGTACCTTCTGTGTTCTGACAGCATTTTATTTATTGATTTGTGTGGTAATTACCTTTATGGTCACATTAGGAACGACCAGTATACTCTTCCATGTGAAGGTTCTGGTTCATATAGTAAAAACCTGTTGTGACCATACAGGCAAATCACTGGTTACTTCAAATATTTAAAACAGAAGAGAGACATAGTTGTTCTCTATCACTGTAAGGGTTGGAAATAGTATGTATGAGTACAAACTAACAGTGATGCAAATTCCCTCTCTATGAACTAATGTACAATACCTAGAGCTATCCACACCAGAAATCTACTGCTTCTGTCACATGAGAATTCAGGAAGGTCCTATATGATCATCACTCAGAACTGTGAAAGGGATACGTGATTGAATGGAAATGTGATTCGTAAATTATAATTTTGACATTTTAGAATCTTGTATTTCAAGATTTTTATCCTACCATACTTGACTTACCTAATAAACCTCATCCCGAACATTTTCCTACTTGCTACGTGAACATAGAGCTTTTGTTGAGGACATGTTCTGCCTTATTTGGAATTTGAAGTCCTGGCTTACTCATTGGTTTCTCATCTCTGTTCCAAGAATTACAAATTTATGACATTTAAAAAATACAAATCCAATGAGTGTCGCCATCTAGTGGGTGACCCTTTCACCTAAATATCAACGCATACAGTTTTAATGAATTCTCTACAAAAAGTTCAGCGGCAAAAATACGAGAAGAAAAGCCATTGTACACTTTTCCACTTTGAAGTTAAATACGTAAGACATGAAGAGTGGCTTTTTATTTTTACTTGATCAAATTATCTTTAAGTGTAAATCTGAAGTAACTCCCCTACCATTTATAGTTCCTATGAGGTAAATGGCACTAACGTGAAATAGAAAACATGGGAAATTGATTCCTGCACTAAATAAACTTAAGTAGATAAACTAAATGGGGAATAATGAGAAGAGAAGTAAAATGAATTATCAGACATTGACAGGAATGTGGCAATGCCAAGAGAACAAGTAAACTTTAATAAAGATAAATTCTGCTTTGTCTATGCAGGAGGAAAAAAAATACTGCCCCAAACAATTTATCTCTGCTTATGTTTGAGGTCTCTAAGAGGATAAAATAAATATTTGAATCATTCTCTGGTTGTTTTGCCAGATGCAGTATGTTTAGGAAGCAATAATAATTTTCCTTGAATAAATGTTTCCAGATGTCAATATGTTCCCAGATGGGAACTTCTCCTCTGACAATAAAGGCAGCATATCTCAATAGTTAGACTATATAATCAAGGAAAGAAAAGCAAAGGCTGTGCGTCTTTCAGAATGAACTGAGAGTTGTTGTCCACATTTTAGTACCTGAGAATAATAAGATGATCATCTCATGCAGACCACACATCTGTTAGGTTGGCTAAAGCCTCTGCTCCATCTCTCTTCACTTGGGGTGGGACATAGTTTAACAGCTCAAATGTTATCAGGATACATGTCTAGGGGAAGCAGATTTTGAAGGATCTTGAATTCGAGATAAATGCCCAAGCCTGGCAAACATACAGGCTATTCTGCTCACAACTCATTGACCAGAACTAGTTACAGGATCCACCGAACCACTAGGAAATCAAAAGTTGCAGTCCTGATGTGGCCATAAATTCTTTGACAATCTTTCCCTTGAGAGGTTGGTTCTTTCTCCTTGAATCTGGGAAAGTTTAACAAGTACTGTTATTAGTAAAATACTGAAATGAAATGATGCTGCATTAATCTTCAGGCCGACCTTTAGGTGACAGGCAACCTGTACATCCTCATCGAGGAATGCTCACCCCAGAAGCAGTTGCTATGGGAGATCCTGACTACCCTGGCGCTGCCATGATATGAGAAAGCCTAGTGCAGACACGTGAAGAAGATGCATGGACAACGTTGGCCTGCCTGGCCCCAAATAAAATGTGGAGAAGCACTGAACACTACACATGACAGCCTGATTTGAAGCCCTGGTCATAGGGCTCTAATCAAGTCATCTCAGCTATAGCCAGACATTGAAGCCACCACCCAGACAACATCACAAAGCCTACGTGAGCCAGCCCCACTGTGCCCTGCCTCAGGTCTGACACACACAATAGAGAATATAGTGAAATCATTATTGGTTTACTCTACTAACTTTTAGGTGGTTTACTATGAAATAATAGAAAACTAGACATGTATTTTGTACTTGGAAAGTGAAGAGCAGGAAATAGTTTGTACGTATATGACTATTATAGTCTCTTTCTAAACTGCAGCACGTATTTGTGTGAATAGTATTTTTTTTCTTTAGCAGGTGCAAGATTTCCACAGACAGCCATTTCTGGACTGATTTTAAAGTAAGCTTCTAAATGCTTATTTACAAAGACACTTGACACTTGCAATTTTGAGGTAATGCCTTTAGCAATCATTACTAAATGTGTGTGAAACTTCTTTGCCTTTCTTATTTACTGATTCTGTCAGGTGACATCTCTAATTGACTGTGGTCATTTCGGGCTGATATTTCTTCTAATCAGCTCATGGATCATTCTTTAAGATCATGCCTCAAAAAAAATTTAAAAAACAGAATAAAAGTAGAACTCAATGGTAACAGAAACACTCATCCCCATTCAAAGTCATAGATACTAAACAACCTATTGCTGAACAACAGGTTAAAGGGAATCATTAGACTCCTTCAACATGATAATGATGATGAGCCAAGCTATGAAAATCTATGGGATACTCCAAAAGCATCCCTAAAAGAGAATTTTATCACACTAAATGCCCACATCCAGAAATCAGAAAGAATGCAAGTCAGCAATCTAATGAATCATCTCAAGGAACTGGCAAAGGAATAGCAATCCAATCTCAAACTCAACAGAAGAAAAGAAATAACCAAAGTTGGATAAGAAGAATGAGAACAAAAGAACCATTCTGAAGACTAATGAAAAAAAAATTTGGTCCTTTGAAAAGAAAACAATTGGCCAGATTAAGCAGAAACAGAAAACATCTCAAATAATTTCAATCAGGAACGAAAAAGGGGAAATAATAATACCAGTGGTAAAAGATTGTCACTGCTACTACAAAAAACTCTATGCCCAGAAGTATGAAAACATTGAGAAAATGAACAAGTTCCTGGAATCACACTTTCTCACTAGACTCAACCAAGGAGACACAGAACCCTTATAACCAGCACCAAGCACCAAAATGGAAACAATAAAAAAGCTTCCACCAAAAATGTCCTGAACTAGACGGGTTCACACCAGAATTCTACCAAATCTTTAAGGAAGAACTTGTACCTACCTGCAGAATCTATTCCAAATGCTAGAGAGAAGGAATTCTCCTCAACTCCTTCTGCAAAGCAAATATCACCTTGACACCAAAACCAGGAAAGGGCACAACAAAAAATAAGAAAATTCAGATCAATATCATTAATGAATAGTGATGCAAAAATAGTCAATAAAATCTTAACAAACACACACACAAAAAATAATTCATCACAAGGAAGCCTTCATCCGAGGGTTGCAAGCCTGGTTCAAAATATGCAAACCTATAAATGTAATTTACCAACCACAAAAACAGAAGTGAAAACAGGAGCAGATGATCCTCTTAAGAGGTGCAGAAAAAGCATTTGACAAAATTCAGCATCCCTTTTAGATGAGAACACTTCAGAAAATTAGCGTAGATGGGAAATTCCTTTACCTCCTTCATGTTTACATGGATGGAACTGGAAAATGTTCTTCTTAGCAAAGTATCACAGGAATGGAGGAAAAAGTATCCAATGTACACAGCCCTTCTATGAAACTAATATATACTTCTCAAATGAAGGAAACAACTTAATTCTAGCCCAAGAATATGGGGAGGGGGTGGGGAAGGGGAGGGAAGAAGGGTGGCTGGGTGGTGGGAGGTTAACCGGAAAGATCATCTATATTTCTGTCTAACAAGGGTACAAGTGAACTTTTCTAGAAATAGAATGTAAATGTTTTGACACAATAACTAAGAAAATGACATGAACAGCTTGATGAAAGTGTTTCAAAATGTATGTGAAAACACTACACTGTACCCCCTGTTTGCATTAATGTATAGAGTTATCATTTAATAAAAAAAAAATGATAGAAGCCATCTATGACATACCCACAGCCAATATCATACTGAAAATGTGAAAAGTATTGATGATTTTGTAAGTGACCATCCAAAACAACCCCCACTCTGTAATTTTTTTCTTCCCTTCGACTTTACCAGCCAGGTTCAACAATCACACTCAACTAACCTATCCACAGGACTGATCATCAATCACTAACAAGTGTCTCTTGAATCAGACCACATGAAGACCTGTAACTTCAAACTCCTTGCAAACTGACATGCATTTCACAACCCTCTATAAAAAGCCTCTGCCCTTATCATTGGGGAGACAGATTTGAGGCTATATCTCACGTTCTCCTGGCAGACATCTTTTCGATCAAATTTCTTTCTTCCACGCCAGCCACATATGCCGGAGGTGGTGGATTCATACCAGTCCCGGCCAAAGACTGCTAAAAAATAAATTAATTAATTAATTAATACATTTCTTTTTTCTTTAACAGCTCTCTTTATATCATTAGCTCTCTGTACAAGTGAAAAGACTCAGGCTGCACCCTTTAAGGGGGTTCAGTAACAGTTTTCTAAAAGCTTTCTACTTGATTTACCTCCTCAGATCCTTCTTCCTTCAGCGGCTGGGGCAAGTTTCCTTCACAGGTATTTTAATCTGGAGATTTTGATTCCATTAAGTACATTTCACCTAAAGAGCCCAAAGCTGATATGCCCCTAGAGCTGTAAAATTGTCAAGAATTTGGAGAAGAGGTGAACAGTTCGGTACACACAGAACAGAACATAGTAGAAATAAGATTATAGAGATGAAGTGAAAACAGTCCAGAGGTTAGAAGATACATTGTTCTTCTCACTATGTTCCCTCACAAAAGTCAAGAGGGAGCTGAGAAACTCTTTGTGCTCTGAGAAGACTATTTTCCTGTCCTCTGTATCTCTGGTAGGAGAGAAAAGGCAACCCTACAGAAGTTTCTGGCAAAATAGTTGCCCTTTCCTTTCCTGCAGCAGGTGAGGCCTTGTCTTCATTCACCACCTAGAGGTTGTTAGGACTAATCTCAAGCTAACTTTCATTCCCAAGGTTCTGTTCCTCATTTGTTTCTATCTGCCCAATGATGACACTCCTTTTTTCTCTCACTGTGTCTTAACATAGGACTTTTCACATATAACACAGGGTATTTTAACTTTTGGACCATTTTTATTCTACACTCTTATCACTAGAATGTATGTTCCAGGCAGGTCCAAATACATGCTGTTCTGTTACTGGCTATACCTTTAAACTTAGAGCAGTGTCTGAAACAGATTAAATTCCCATTAAATTTTGTGAAGTATGTAGTTGCATGGATAGACAAATAAATGTAAAATAAAAACAAAATTTTTACTTTCAATAGGCATGACTTCAAAATTTTAGTCATTGGAATTGTCCAGTAAACTAAATATGTTCCATTCTTTCATTTAATTTAATGCCATAATCTCAATGAAATTTAGGGGATTTGTGTCTTTGAAAGTATACAAATAACAGCTATGATAAAAGCTAAAAATAAACAACACAGGACATGGAAACTCCTTTAGTCAGGTAGCAACTGTACTGGTGACTAGCGATAATGGAATCACTTTTGAGTTATTGTCTTATTATAATATAAATGTCTATTTGCTTATTTCCCATTTGCTACTCTGCCTACAATCAGAATTAATTATTCACCTAACGAGTGGCGGATCACACCCTGTGAATGAGTGACTACATTTCTGCCAAAGATGTGTAAAAAATTTAGAGATCAGAACCATTTTACACACTTCCTATTACACTTGAAATGTTTTCTTTAAAGTATTAAATGTAGTAAGGCTAAAAACAAAAGTCTGTAATAAAATGGTATACATATAAAAGACAGAATCAAAAAAGGAAGAAACATCTGTGTTTTCATGAAATATTAACACTATAAATTATAAGACACAACAGGTGACAAAGTTTTGTGTGTCCAGAAGTAACATGGAAGATGGGTGGTGCCTGTGGCTCAAAAGAGTAGGGCACCGGCCCCATATGCTGGAGGTGGTGGGTTCAAACCTGGCCCCAGCTAAAAACTGCAGAAAAAGAAATGTGGAAGACACTAAAATAGATATAAGCCAGAGAAATTGTATCCCAATGAGATAAAGAAAAACAGTGATAGCTTCAGAATCATTGTTAAAGATATTTTAGGATGCTACTATCCCAGAAAGAAATGAAAAAAAAAAGTCCTTCTAATTCACACTAAATTAATATAAATATTAATAATACACAAATTATTCTTAGAAAATAACAATTTCCTAAATTAAGGAGAAAAATTCCTAAAATTGGGTTATTATAAGGTTTGTCAAGTCATTTCTTATAGTTTTTAAATGTATAGGTTATCTGGTAAACTAAAGTGGTAAGACTTTTCTTTTTTTTTTGGCCAGGGCTGGGTTTGAACCCACCACCTCCAGCATATGGGGCCGGCACCCTACTCCTTTGAGCCACAGGCGCTGCCTGGTAAGACTTTTCTTACTCTAATTAATCGTCCTAGATTTTCTTTCTTTCTTTCTTTTTTTTTCTTTTCCTCAGATTTGCTTTCTTCTATTTTTTTTTTCATGAATTTAAAGCCCAAAAAAATCACAAGTGTCGGCTCAGCGCCTGTGGCTCAAGTGGCTAAAACACCAGCCACATACACCCAAGGTGGCGGGTTTGAATCCAGCCAGGGCCCGCCAAACAACAATGATGGCTACAACCAAAAAATAGCCAGGCATTGTGGCAGGCGCCTGTGGCCCCAACTACTTGGGAGGCTGAGGCAGGAGACTCGCTTGAGTCCAGGAATTGGAGGTTGCTGTGAGCTGTGATGCCACAGCACTCTACCCAGAGGGACAGCTTGAGGCTCTGTCTCAAAAAAAAAAAATCACAAGTGTCCTCTGAACTATGAATAAAAATTCCCTTTTGTAAGAATGTGACACAAATTCTTTACTCTTTAACTACTTTAACTTTTCTAACTAACTCTCAGGTAAACTAAAATTTAAGACACTTTTACCAGAAAATTTTACAAAATGGCTCCTGTGTAGACATAGAAGTTTCCATTTTAAGGCAGATGTCAGTTTTATAAGGATATATATTCCCTTGGAAATGAAGTACTTCACAAATACTTAATCTTACAGGTCAACAAAAGTTAACAACATATTTCATGTGATTTTATGTATATGACTTAATACTGTGTTTTCTACTTCAAATAGCCAGGAAAAACACTGGCTATTTAATTGTGGTAGCCTAGGTGGTTTTGTCCTGAGCCAGTGATGCATTTGTGAGCCACTTTAGATGTAACCAGGAGCATATAAAGGACCATTTTCAAGTGTTGTTGTACAGTATTAAATGTGAGACCAAATCAATTAATTATTCATGCAAAAAAAAAGTCTATAGACTCAGAAAAGTTGGAATCGAGACTTGGCTTACTGATGTATCTAGTTTACTGCATTGGTCCCACCACATCTCACTCTTCTAGGGAATCATTTTCCCTCTAATGGATCATTAATCAGATCACATCTGCTCTAAACTGCTCTGTAGTTCCTCTCTTCTTTGTGACAAAACCCCTCAAGGGAAATGTGTCTGCAAGGTCGTCAGTTCCCCTCCTCCTTTTCTTTTGCACTCATTCCAACAATAATTTGCCCTCACACTGGAAGGAGCTCATGTTCCCAATTGCTCATGTTGAGAAAGCCAATGGTCAGTCCCCACCTTTTATCCATCTATCAATAGGACTTCATGCAATTGATCACACCATCTTTCTTGAAATACTTCTTTCAATTAGATATATTTCTCTCTGCCTCCCCCTTCTGTTTCTCTCTCTGTCACATTCTCTTACACACACACACACACACACACATGCCATTTGCACATTGACAGCTTATCTCTGCATTACAGGTTCCTTCTTATCTACTCTACATTTAAATTAGAATGTCTCAGGGTTCAGACCTTAGGCTGCTTCCCTCTCTGTCTCCTCTCACAATTTGGGTGTTCTTACACATTTTTAGAACCTTAAATTCTGTGCAATAAAGATTATTCTCAAATTTATAACTTTCAATTAAATATCAGCCCTAAACTTAAAACTCAAACACCCAACTTCCTCCTCACATTCTCAAATGGATGACTCAAACACATCTCGAGCTTACCGTATCCCACGTGCTAATTTCCTAATTACAACCAACTAGCTCATATTCCTAAAACATCTGCATTCTACCATCTTTCCCATATCAGGAAAGGTGAACCCACATCTCCAGTAACCAGTGGAACACAGCACAATTTATGAGTCACCGCAGAGAGTTCTCTTAAGTGATTCCAATTCATCATCAAGCCATAAATGTTCCATCTATAAAATATGTCTGTACTGTTACTGCTGGATCTGAAATATCATTATTTCTCTCCTGAATTATCACCAAACCATCCTAGGCTAGTAATTTTCTCCTACCATTATCCTCCTAAAATCATTCTCACAACAGTAGCCAGAGTACTCCTTTCAAAACATATGTCTAATCATGTCACTCTTCTGTTTAATACACTACAATGATTTTTCCATCCCAATTAGCTGTTACCATGACTACTATGTCTTACATGATCTAGATATTTGCCATCCCTCCAGCTTATCTCCCAATTCTCCTCTACACCATCCTATCCCAGCTAATTCTATTCCAATCACACTTGTTTTTCTTTACAAATGCCATGCATGCTTTTACATGAATAATTGCACTTTCTATTTATTCTGCCTAGAAAAACCTTCTCACATATAGCTGCATTGCTTGCTCTTTAGGTCTCTACTGAAACATCATCTTTTCAACCAGCCTCTTTTTACATCTTCCTCCCTCTATAGAAAACATGCTCTCATTCCCATTATCTTACATCATTTTTGTCCATTATACATATTAGTATCTGACAGTTTGTATATTTATTTGTTTATACATTTTTCTTTCTTTTACCAACTGGAATATAAGCTGCGTGAGGGTAAGGGATTTGTCTGTCTCAACGGTATATTTATAGCTTTGAGCATAGACTCTGAAACCAAATTTCTTTACACATATTAGTAGTTTATGATTTGAAAATAAACTATATTTTGTGTGATGCAGAAAATATCCTGAAGATCTTGCTGGAATTTTCTTGGGACTTCCATGATTGCCTGTGCTTTTTTTCTCCTACCCTACTGTGGCCTTTATTAAAGCCTTAAATGAGTAACTCCTAAAAGTTAAGTACTTTGATTCAATCATGCATAATTGATGTGAAAGAATACTATTAAAGTGAAAATACAAACCCCAGAAGGAAAAAAAAATTATGATGCATGTATCCAACAAAAATGTCATGTTCAGAATATATAAATCAGTAAGAAAAAAAAAGCAGACATTTCAATAGAAAAATGGGCAAAACCCTTGACCAGGAAATTCACGTGGTTAATTTCACAGTAACAGTTCTTAAAAAGAGATCAATTTATTAAGCCATTAGGAGAATTTAAAAAGAAAAGCAAAATGCAATGCTATTTCCTACCCACTAAAATCATTTAAGTGACAATTTCAAATAAGATCAAATGTATCTAGCAGGATAAGGAATGACCATGCATCTCACTACACTGCTAGTGAGCATAGATATCATTGGTACAATTGCTGTGAAAAACTCTTGTCAATAGCTGCAAAGTTGAAGGTATTCATATCCTATGACTTAGCAGTTTCATTCCTATGCATATGTCTAGTAACCATTGGAATAGAACACACATGTGCAGTTGGTGAGAAAACATAAAATTAATTACAAAGTAATTCCTGACAGTGCTACTCATAATAGGTTAAACTGAAAACATCCTGAAAGTCCTTCAACTGTAGAACGGATAAAGTTTTGCCTGTGCATATGTTAAAATACTGTTTAGCAATGATAATTAAGTAAACTACAAGGAACAGCTGTGGCTTAAAACTGCCAAACATAATATTGAGCAAAAAGTCAGACACAAAAAAGTACTTTCTGTATAATTGCTGTTAGAAAAACCAGAAGAAGAAGAATAAACTCGCTTATGCTATTAGAAATGAGGGTAAAGAGAACATAAGAGGAGCTTCTGGTAAGTTGGTATTTTTAATTTATCAGTGTGAACACTGGTTACATGAGTGTTTTAATATTATAAAAATTCATCCAATGTGTCCTTACAATTTGTGCAATTTTATGAACCTATATTTCAACAAAAGTAAGGATTAAATAATGAATAAATCACTGATAATACAATTATATTTAAAATATATTTATTTATAATAGCATAGTAGCACATAGTAAATAGTGCACCAAGACATATTTAATTGATAACTAAATATTGGATATTAAATGTTTCAAGTTTGCTAATGTTATAAATGCAGTGAATATCTCTATACATTCTTCAGTATGGATCTCTTTGGTTATTTTCTTATCATAAGATCTAGAAGTGAAAATGTGTAATTAAAAACAAAGGACAATTGTTCAGGTCTTGTTATGAAGTAACAAATTATCCTCTAGAGAGAGAATGCTGTGTAATATTATTCTTAAGCCTCTAGTTCATTCTCATACAATAATATAAAACCAAAGGCAATGGGACAAATACGGAGGTACCTCCTGCTTGACTCCAGACTTCTGAAAGGATTTTATGTGTTTTTAAGTATATTGCCTTTGGCATGAGATCTTTCCATCAAAGAGTTATTCAAGCCAACAGTGCATAAAAATTCCCACACCATAATTTTCTAAATAGTTCTTCATCAGTAATACTAAAATATGTTTCCGTTCAAGACAAGGAAAAATGCCTACTTTTTCCAACCCCTAATATTTTTTATATCATATTTTTCTTTCATTAACTTCCTCCATTGGGCATCTGATTGATTGCATGTCCCTCTTCAAAGTCATCTTCATTTCTATGATTTTATTAATCTTGTTTTCTGAATCTACATTTTCTTTCTCTCTATATTCTGCCAAACCATATCTCAGCCATATTTTAAAGACTGATTCAAGGTCTATCATCTCCATAAGCACTACTCTCTCCCAAACTTGAGCTTTTTCTTTGCTGAATATTCATTGCACTTGGGCTTAAACTTCTAATTTGATATGATTTACTAAATGCCATCTTAAATTCCTTCCATGCAAATAAAATATTATGCTTTTGTCTTCTTTCCTAACATGGATTATTTTTATAGGTATATATGTGTTACTTATCCCTATCAAAACCCCCAACAAGAATATATCACCTCATAGATGCAAAATAACTAATTTTGCAATAATCAGTGTTTTAGTGAGAGCTAAATTTCTCACATCAACTATTCACACTGGGGTATTTTATAGCAAAATAACATAAAAAATTTTACACATATGAAATTAATTATTCCATTAGTCAATATAGTTTGGGTTATACATAAAAGGCATGGTCTGTGCAGTAAATACTCTAACTTTGCATAATCGAATATGGCAGCCATTAACCACAAGTGGCTACTGAGTAAGCACTTAAAATGTGGATTCCTCATTCATATTCAGATTTATATTCTGTGAGTATAAAATACACATCAGATTTTTAAGATTTATTCAAAAAGATAATATAAAATATCTCAATAATTTTTATATTGCTACTATGTTGAAATAATATTTTGGATTATATTGTGCTAAATAAAACATATTATTAAAATTAGCTTGGGTTTGGTTTTATTGTGTTTTGCCTTTTTAATGGATCTAATAGAAAATTTTAAGTCAAAACTGGGCCTCATATTTCTGTTGGCAGGCATTTCCGTAGATACTTTTAGGGCATAAGCCGTTACAAAAACATTGGTGATACGTTAGGAACCCTATCCTCAAGTAGAAATTGGAAGGATATGGATAGAAGTGCTGAAGTACATTATAGTGAATGAGAGTTAAGATCTGAAATACTATGCTCAAGTTTATTGAGGCTTAGGCATTCATGTTCTGAAGACATTCTGAGTATTTACATCTGTTCTTCCTGAGATATTTGAAAAATACCATTCCAAATTATATTTATTTTTCTAAAAATTTCTGATAGTTGATAGGACTACAAAAAAGTATGTAAGGCATCTGCTTACATATCTAAAATCAGCAATGTTTTTTAGATCTTGAATTAATCAGAGATAGAAACTAGAGATGTGAGCTTTTAAAATAAGCTTTTAAATTAATTTATTAAGTTATTACTTTTCCTGTAAAATATATTAATTAAGTTGGCTGGGTGTGGTGGCTTAGGCCTGTAATTTTAGCTCTTTGGATGGCCAAGACAGTAGGATCTCTTGATCTCAGGAGTTCAACACCAGCCTGAGCAAGAGCAAGACCCCATCTCTACTAAAAATAGAAAATTACTCTGGTGTTGTGGTAGACGTCTGTAGTTCTAGCTACTGGGAGGATAGCTTGAGCCCAGGAGTTTGAGGTTGCTGTGAGCTAGCATACTACTTTAGCCTAGAGCAACGGAGTGAGACTCTTGTCTCAAAAAAAGAAAAAAAAAAATATATGCATATATATGTTATTACTTTTGTATGAAGTACATCAAACTGATTTTGCAAGTCTATAATTTTTTAAACAAATATTTATTGAATTATGAATTCCATTATTCTAATTTTTTCATACCATTTGTATTCTTCACACTTCAGTTTGTTAAGTGTATACAGAGAAAAATGATTTTTATAGTAGGCAACAGAAAGGTTTTGTGTGTGTGTGTGTGTAAATGGTCCTCATTAGAGGCTATGGACATACAGCCTCTGATCTTCCCTTTCTGTGCCTATTCACAGTTTAGATTACCCTTCCTCCTTCATTCCCTCATTAACTTCATTGACAACTTTTAAATTGTTGGCTTCAAAATATTTCGCTCAGCCACTTTGGTCATTTATAACAATTGCACATTTACTTCCTGAAATTCTCTCCTCTTTCAGTTTCATACCTTCTCACCCCCTCATCATTTCTTCCTATTTTCTTTATAAAATCCAAGTATAACATATATGAATATTGATGAGTTTCAAGTCAATGTCTTTGGATATACTCTCCAGGCGGATACATACAACTGATTGCTGAAGTGAAACTGAACCTCATTTAAAATTATACCCAAGGCTGGCTCAGGGCCCATAGCTCAGTAAATAGGGCACGAGCCATATACACCTAGGCTGGCAGGTTCAAGCCCGGCCCAGGCTGCTAAACAATAATAACTGCAACCAAAGAAAATAGCCAGGCATTATGGCAGGACCTGTAGTCCCAGCTACTCGGTAGGCTGAGGCAAGAAAATCACTTAAGCCCAAGAATTTGAGGTTGCTGTGAGCTATGATGCCATGGCACTCTACCAAGGACAACATAGTGAGACTCTGTCTCAAAAAAAAAAAAAAAAAAAAAACAAGAAAGAAAAACTTATACCCAAGGCAAGAGGGAAACTCTGTCTCAAAAGAAAAAGTCTGAACTCATCTCTTTACTGACAATACCTTTTATCGAGTTTTCCAAATCTGATGCCTGTAAGAAATTGTATATTCTACCCTCTGTCTCAATTTCTTATTCTGTCCCTATGTCCTATCACCTTGCTTTTAAATATTTTAAACACTCATTTCCTACTTTTTATTCGTTTCCACGGCTGCCCCAGTAAAGGCCCTCATTCTCTCCCCTTTTATAGTACTACCTAACTTCCCTATCAAATCTATCATTCTGCTTCCAATATATCTTCTGTCATTCCAGCGTTAATCTTTACGACATGGAAATCCAATTGTTCTTTTCCCACATTACATTTCTTTAGTTCTTCACCTTCATCTTGAGCAGTATTTCTCAAAGTGGTGCAGACCGTTTTCCTCAGAACTACTAGATCATAAATACTGGGCATAGGCCTTGAATCTCCAGTTCTACAAATTCTCCAGGTACAATACATAAAACATGATCCAATTTGAGAAACACATCCATAGGAGGAAAGCAATTACTCTGTTTGTGAGGCTACATTGCCCTTCATTATCTGATCGAAGTTGTTTTTCTAGTCTCTTCCATCATTGGTTCCAGCACTATTGAATAGATTTGTGACTTTCATCCATTTTCTCTCACAAATTTATTCCTTTGTACAAACTGATCCTTCAGCTTGAAATTCCTTTCCATCTTTATTTCCTGACAATTTTCATTCAACCTTCAGGTTTAGCTATTTGGCATCAAGGAGTGATTTTTAATCTCTACGTAGGTTCCTGATGTCTAGTGAGGATCAAACATCCACCGTGTCTGCATAAAAGGTGCTCGAATTCACCCCACACACATCCATGGCAATCTTGATTTGTCTCCTCACTTCTTATTTATGTTTATTTTGGTTGTCTTTTCCTCCTTGGCGCTGCCAAGTGTTAACTCACCCAGCACAGAAATTCTGTTTTCTGCTACAGTGCCTTAACTTCAACAGTAGCCGATACATAAAAATTTGTTGACCATCTGCCTCAATTAGTAACGTCATGGTACAAGTAAGTAGATGACAAATCCCCAGATTCTAGGAAGTACCCAGAGACAACAAACTCTAGGGAAAGAAACCTGGGTTTCTGGAGAACTGTGTTCTAGGCCCAGGGTATTTGTTTGTTTGCTTCTCATTTTTATTAATTGTCAATGTGAGGCACTCTTGTGATACCTCTCACTGAGGATTTATACCGGGAAGACGAGAGGCTTTGGGATGGTTAAGTGGCTCTTAGCCCTGGCTGGGCTTTAGAATCATATGTGAGGTTAAAATTCACTACCCCAATCTGGATAGGAGGTCCCACTCACCTAGGCAGATCTGAAGTCTTCCCAGATGATGCCCAGGAGCGTCCAGTTGAAGACCCTTTGCGGCAGAAGATGAATATTATATATCCTCAGTATTTCAACCTGTCCTCTGTGGGCTTCTGAATTTTGATGTGCAAAGAATGACATTTATTAAGCTTAATATGCACACAGGAACAGTTATGGGCTTTTCATCTGACATTAGTCTTTCTGGTTAAAAAAAAATGTATTTTTGCTTTGACCAGAAGTCTGACTGGAGGCATTTAAAACTGGCAAAATATCACATCATTCACTTCTGGGAAGCAAAACAAAAGCACTGAGGTGAAGTATACGAAATGCATTTCATTTTTATTTCTCTAAACACACATTTCCCTACCTTTTGCTATGCTGAGAACGGCATGTTCCTGGACACCTTTCAGGATCTCTGTCCTCCTTTATGCCTTCCACTGTGCCAATGAATTCCATTGACATGGTATTTATAAGATGTTCAGAGAGAAGGAGACCAACTGGCTTGACTCAGAGACAAGAAAGCCAGTCGATATTTATCTCTAACTGGTCCTACACCTACAGAATAAGCCTGTGAGCTAAAACAGAGCGGGGAGGTAGGGAAGGAGAGACAAACACAATCAAAAGAAAAAAATTAACAATACCTCTTACCAGATAGTCCAAGTTTTCTTATTATTTAACTTCAGCCTACTCTTCCAACATTTGATCTTTGTCTCACATCCTAGTATCTAGGAAAATTAAGCGTACTTATAGATCCCTGCTGAGCAAACATTACTTGGTTTTCATACCTGCTGAGTCTACTGTCTGCAATTCCTCCTTCTCAGATGACCAGGCTCCGATCAGAGCTTTATTTCAGGGTCACACTCCAATGTCTCCTTCCATCCACCAAGACACCTCCAAACTCCACTCCAAATAGCGAGAATCCCCTCTCTGCTGTCTGTCTGCTGGGGACTATTCAAGCTTACCAGCACACCTTCGGAAAGATAATAATATTTGTATATACATTATGCTTTTTACTGTGGTTTAAGTTCTGTCAAGAGAGACTCTAAACCTGATTCATGTCTCTGGCTGCCTAAGTGCTTGACACAGTATTTCAATTCTAGTTAGCTACTCAGGCAATAATTACTGATAAAAGAAAGATGAAAATAAATATTTCTTTCAAAGAGCATGTTGTTACTGATAAGAGGGACAATGTTTACTTAGAAAAGCATAAGAAGGCCTAGGAATTCCTTTGATGCCTACAGAATAAATTGCTAATCCAGAGCACACACACACACAGATAAAATAGTAAATTTAGTTAATATTGGTCACTTTGCAGTGTCTGCTCCAGGTGCTGTATGTATGTATCACCTTCTTCAAACGTCATAGTAACCTCATGAGGCAAATACCATTCTATTTTTAAATATAGGAAAATGAAGCCCGAGGAGGTTAATGGCCAGGTCACAGGCCGATAGAATTGTCTTACTGATTCTTAAATACTACAAGGGTGGGGAACCTGCATCCTTCAGGAAACATGTGGCCTTTTGGCTGAGTCCACATTTTATATAGCAAATCCTTTCATTAAAAGGGGTGCAGCAGAGAACAATGAAGCTTTTGGTGCCTCCTCTGGTTGGTATGCAAAGAAAAATCGTGAAATCAAAAGATTCTTCACTCTTAGATCTTAAAATTCTTTGAGATTGGTATTAAATTCCCTCAAATCTCTCCTGTTTTAAGGATTACTGTCTCTACATTAAGAATAAAAGATATAAAACATTCAGAGTTCCCTATCTTATGCTATGCTTCGTTTCCACTGTTTTTGTCTTGTTATATTTTAAAGACATAGTACTATAGCTATTCTGATGAATATGGCCATTGATTAAGAACTATGGTCAATAAATTATCAAAAAGTCATTATTTCTTATTAAATATCCTTTCTGCATTTTTGTTTATATCATTTTTCTACATTCAGAAATCAAAATCTTTTCCTTTATTGTTTTAAAATGCAATTAAATGAAAACCAGGAATTGTTTAAAAGGTATGTGGTATACACAAACTTTTCTGGAATCCAGTTCTTTCATTCAATGAAGTCTTAGTTTTAAACATTTAAACCAGGTAAGCACAATATAAAAAAATTATTTGACATTAATTTTATAGAACTTCTTCCATTTTAATATCCTTGGACAGTTTGAAACATGGCATTTTATTCATGTTACTTCAAGGACATTCTAGGTTGGTTGGCTCTCTGAAATTGTAATGATTTGATTGTAACTCACTTGGGTCTACATATGCCAGTTTTCTCCTTCTGCTGATCCAATCACTCATCACAAAAGAATATTTTAATACAAATAAATAATAAGAGTAGCTGAGTAGAAAATAGTTTTGCAAGTCTTTAAAATATTAGGTTAACTAAGGAATTGAAACTTTTGAGAATTCAGAGTTTTGTTATTGTATAAGGACAGCAAGGTATCCAATCTCAATATGTAGCTTACATTGTTGTTTCTTAAAAAAAAATTTTTTTTTTGCAGTTTTTGGTGGAGGCTGGATTTGAACCCACCACCTCCGGCATGTGGGGCCAGTACCCTACTCCTTTGAGCCACAGGTGCTGCCCTCAAATTTTTTTTAATGATCTGAGAATATTGTGTGATTTTCAGGATGTGGATGGGTGGTGCTCAGACAGTGTGCAAATATACTGAGGTCCATCGCCTGGCTTCAAATTACCAAAGCAACTAAATGAGCAACCAGAGGGGACGTGAAAGAGGTAGACTATGTAGCAATTCATCAACACTAGCTTTCCAAATAAGCTTTACAGCTCGGATATCGGAATATTAATGTGTTAGCTTAAAAGATAGAAATAAGTCCTATCAGTTAGACTTAGCCACAAAATGACTAACAAAAGTAAATTAAACAGAGAAAAATCAGACTTGTATTTCACAGAGACATGCCCTTGAAAGGTCTCTACTAAGATAAGTAACAATACCAGAGTGGGTAAACTAACATTTTTTGAGACCAATATTAGTCACTGCTCTCTGCCAAGATCTGTCAATACCAATATGCAACTGGCACCACTGTCTAAGCTGCAAATTCTATAAGTGGTGGCTTTTGAAACAGATAAAAATTTACTTTGCCAATTTCAGGAAACCATCTTTAATATAGTAGGAAAAAGTAATGGTCTCTCTACTTTCTAGAAAAAGTCAAGGTCAAAATATATGGACTTCAGTGAAAATATGTGTTTTATTTTCTCCCTGGGAAATGAGCCTATAGCATTATAATTGGGTCCATTGGGTAAGCACATATGTTCCTAGTATTTTGAATGTTATCTGTTACATGAGTTTTATTCTTTCAAAAAATTAGTAATCTGTTCTGTTAGTTTCATGCATGCTTCAGCTATCCCAAGAAATAAAATAGTGTGAGTTACACCTACACAGTGCTGTTCCCTTGCAAGTAGGTTTAAGCAATTTATCTTCAGTCTTATCTAATTCTATACAAAATATTCTAATTAATTATATATTAAGTTAGATAGTAACAGAAAAATTCAGACCTAGTTCTTATTTCCTCTTTCTTTTCTTCCATCAAGAGCTATTCCAATTGTTACATTCTTCAGAAAATGGGTTTTTGTTTCTGTTTCATACTTTTGTAGTCTCTTCACTCTTGCAGTAGAGAAACTACAGACAGCTTTCACCTTTGGCAGAATAAATAACTCAAAGCCAATTCTTAATTTAAGACTCAGATAATTTAACAATGTACCAATAATATAAGAATCCTTAATCAAGAATTTTCAATTGACTATGTGAGTCAAATGAGAATTTGACAACAGTAGTCAATTCTCTGATACTGACATTGTATACATTCTCATAACATGTTTTCTCTGTAGATGGAAACTAACTGGTCCTCCTTTTTACCCATAATCTTATTGTCAACATTTTGTTCAGAAAAGCAAATCCAAGTTGGTCTAGTTCATTGTTTTTATTAATATCATAATATAGGCTTCATTATCTTTTCCATATTGAATTTTTAATGATAATTGTTTACCCAGTTTATCAGACTAAAGATATACAAGCCTAAGAGATGTACAAAGACATGATATAACAAGTCTTCAGGGCCTTCAGCAAATTCAAGTGAAAATTCATTTGTGAGAAATTGTTTTTTAAAAATGGCTGTGATCATTTATTTCCCTCCCCTGGGCAGTATAGCTTCAAAGATGCTCTTATCAATAAGTAGGAGCTATTTCTTTTTTTTTTTT
>NW_003852490.1:631477-660053 GCF_000181295.1 Otolemur garnettii
AGGGTCGCAGCTCGCCTCAGGAAGGTTGAAGTGCACTCTTCAATCTTCTCTCTTGTCTCTGCTCCAAACCATCAGCTAATTTGCTAAGGTTCTGTCCTTTCAGCCTCCTTCTGGACGGGAGCTTCTGTAAAAAGCTGGCTGCTGTTCGCCATCTTGGCTCCGCCCCAGTAGGTGCTATTTCTCTATAATTTGAATGTGGACTAAAATTGTGACTACCTTTGACCAAAACATGTAGACCATTTCTGAATCCAGGCTTCAAGTGGCCTCTGTGTTTCTCTTTCCTGAAACTGTGCTGAGGCACTGTGTGAATGAGCCAGAGCAATCCTGTGAGGAGAGAGACGTAGTTCACTTGTCCCTATCACTCCAGAAGCAGATGCAGTTGACTAACTCTCAGATGACCACATATGTACATAGAGTTAGCCAGCTGTGCCCAGAAGAGTGGCTCCACTGAGCTAAGGGTCTTTTTCATGCAAACTATTGATCACTGTATTATGAGCAAAATAAATGCCTTTTTTATAAAACCACTGAGTGTTAGGGTGACTTATTATGCAACAACAGATAATTGATAGACTAACTGTGTATCAGTCCTATGTCTCTGAAAACTTTAGATTGTTTACCTTTTTTAAAAATGTAGCATAATGTATGTAGTTTAGTGCAGAATATTTACTCAGTAATGAATTATTGAATTAATTGAAAGGTTTCTGTAACAATAAGTAGTTGCCATTTGATAACTTAATATCATCCAAATAATCTGTAGGAAATAATCAATCCCTCCTTCACCACATTTAAGGATCTGAACATTTAATAGAGATAGTGGCACGTGGAGAAGGTTGACTCTCAAGGTAGTATAAATTGTTTCCACATAACTTTTGATCTTAATATAAACACACATACTCTAATATCTGTAATTATGGAAGGAGTTGATTTTAGTGAAAGAGTTGGATTTAATATTCTCTTCACATTTGGGGAACTAATCCTTAAAGTGGTCTCACTGTAGTTGAAATCTCAGGGTAAGAGCTCACTAGCATCTCCATTTGCCAATTGACAGGAAATAGGGCAGCTTTGTTTTGCCAAAATTTTGTTCTTGGACTATACTGTGTCACCTGGGAGCTTGTTAGAAACACAAAACCTCCTCACTCTACATACCTACTGAGTCAGATTCTGCATTTTACTAAGATCCTCACGTTATTCACCAACCTGTGAGCCTGAAGCAAATTGAAGAGGACCTCTCCCAGCTCAGAAAGTGATTAGTGATTCTCTTAGGAATAGAGGGTAAAATTGAAATTGTTTTTCTGCTTTTGAGTCATTTATATACCACCATATAAAGGATAGTTATGACTACCAGACTAACAGATTAAAGAGGTATTTTTTCCAATCCTGGTTGGGTTACCATTTATGACCTGCCTACAGCAATTCATGAAGTACAAAAGTTTCCAGTAGTTCCTAGAAAAGACTCTTTTCTAGGGGATAGGAAAAAGAAGGGGTTGTAATGGCAATAAAATCTCAAAGGATATTAACTGAATTTTTCCCCTAAACCAGGCCTAGCTGGAGAATGAAGGGATTAGCAGGATTGAAAGAGATTTTCTTAGGAGGAGTAATTCCAGTATACTGTCATTTTCTATTCAGCTGGAAAAAGTTGTGTTGCACAGAGGTAGACATTATTGGTGATTGTGACCATGTGATCAACTCAGTTGTTTCCCATGTTTTGATAATCACAATGGAACCATTGGATCCTGTACTTTCTATATTTATAAAACTATGCAGTTGAAAGGGCCTTAAATATCATTTTTCTGTACTCATAGTTCAATAAAAGTGTTCTTTTTGAAACATGTCACTCACACCTGGTAGCATATCTACTTAAAAAAAAAAAGAAAAGAAAAAAAGGCCAGAAAATCAACCTTATTCTCTTCTAGGCTGAAAATGAGCAGCAGTCCTTCCACTCTTCTCCTCAGGAAATGGCTTCTTGATCATTTTCAGACACAGTTATCTTTCCCTAGGAAGCTCTCTTTTTGTACTCTCAGCTTCAATTACTTCAATTTGCTTTTGCCAGGTTATCCTCAGGATAAAGGAAATGCTCTCCATAAATGGCAGAGTTTATTTTTACCAGGACAGCAGAAGTCAGAGTTGAATTGAAAAATAAAAGGAAGTTTATTTTTTAGGTACCTCATGACCACTAAAAACTCAAAACACTTTTCTCTTCTAAAAAGAAAAAAAAAGAAAAAAAAGGATGAAGCCCAGTAACTTGGGATAATACAGTAATTTCAATTTCTCCCTCGTAATTTATTATTTCCAGGAAGCAAAGAGGCTCCCACTATTATATTCATCAATTCATATGAGAATATTTATGTACCCAACTTAAATGCTCCCAGATTCCTAAAACAGACCTTAATTACTCTGAGCGATATTATATCCCATAACACCATAATAGCAGGTGACTTTAACACTCCTTGTACAGAGCTGGACAGATCCTCTAAATAGAACTAAACGAAGATACAAAGGACTTAAATGTGACCCTAGAACAACTGTGCTTGATAGATATATATAGAATATTCCATCCCAAAGCTAAAGAATATACATTCTTCTCATTGGCCCATAGAACATTCTCCAAAATTGATCATGTCCTAGGACACAAAACAAATCTCAGCAGAATCAAAAGAATTTAAATTTTACTCTTATCAGATTACAAGGCATTAAAGGTAAAACTCAACTCCAACAAAAAATATTCAACCCCACACAAAGGCATAGAAATTAAACAACCTTATGCTGAATGACAGTTGGGTGCAGGAAGAGATAAAAGAGAAAATCATTCACTTCCTTGAGCACAACAACAATAAAGACACAAGCTACCAAACCCTGTGGGATACAGCAAAACCAGTCCTCAGAGGAAAATTTATTGCTTTAGATGCCTATATCTGAAAAACAGAAAGAGAGCACTTTAACAACCTCAGAAATCATCTTATGGAATTGGAAAAAGAAGAACAATCTAAGCCTAACCCCAGCAGAAAAAAAGAAATATCCAAAATTAAATCACTGATTAATGAAATTAAAAACAAAAGAATCATTCAGATAATTAACAAAATAAGGAGTTGGGTTTTCCAAAAACTAAATAAAATAATAAACCTTTGGCCAGACTAACTAGAAATAGAAAAGTAAAATCTCTAGTAATCTCAATCAGAAATGATAAGGGGAAATGACAACAGATGCCACAGAGGTTCAAAAGATTATCTCTGAATACCACAAGAAACTCTATACCCAGAAATTTAACAATGTGAAGGAAATGGATCAATGTTTGGAATCATACCCTCTCCCTAGACTCAGCCAGGAAGAAACAGAGCTCCTGAACAGATCAATTTCAAGCACTGAGATTAAAAAAATTTTTTTTAAATCTCCCAACAAAATAAGTACCCTGATCTGGATGGTTTCTCACCTGAATTCTATCAAATCTTCAAAGAGCTTATATCCATACTGCAGAAATTATTCCAAAAAATTGAGGAGGAAGGAATCTTCCCCAACATATTCTACAAAGAAAACATCACCCTGATACCAAAACCAGGAAAAGGCCAAACAAAAAAGGAGAATTTCTGACCAATTTCACTAGTAAATATAGATGCAAAAATTCTCAACAAAATCCTAGACAATAGATTACTGCTTCTTATCAAGAAAGTCATACATTATGAACAAGTAGATTTCATTTCAGGGATGCAAGGCTTGTTTAACATACATACGTCCAGTCCATAAATGTAATCCACCATAGCAACAGAAGCAAAAACAAAGACCATATGATTGTCTCAATAGATTCAGAAAAAGCATTCGATAAAATCCAGCATCCTTTTCTAATTAGAACACTGAAGAGTATAGCCATAGGTGATACATTTCTTAAACTGATTGAAGCCATCTATGAGAAACCCACTGGTAATATTTTACTGAAAGCTTTTCTACTTTGAACTGAAACCAGACAAGGATATCTTTTGCCACTACTATTCAACATAGTTTGGAAGTTTAGCCAACACAATCAGGCAAGAGACAGAAATAAATGGCATCCAAATGGGAGAAGAGGAGACTAAAGTCCTCTCTTTGCTGACAATATGATCTTATACTTAGAGAACCCCAAAGACTCAACCACAGACTCCTGGAAGTGATCAAAGATACAGTAATGTCTCAGGATATAAAATCAATGTTCACAAATCAGCGGCCTTTATATGCGCCAATAACAGCCAAGATGAGAAGCTAATTAAAGACACAATACCCTTCATGGTAGCTTCAAAGAAAACAGAGTACCTAGGAATACCTAACAAGAGGTAAAAGACCTGTATAAAGAAAATTATGAAACCCTACAAAAAGAAATGGCAGAAGATATTAACAAATGGAAGAACGTACCATGCTCATGGCTGGGAGGAATCAACATCGTTAAAACGTCTATACTTTCCAAAGTAATCTACAGATTTAATGCCATTCCTATTAAAATACCAATATTATACTATCAAGACTTGGAAAAAATAATTCTTCATTTTGTAAGGAACCAGGAAAAAAATAAATTTAGCAAAAGGCAGTTCTTAGTGATAAAAACAAAGCCAGGGACATCAGCGTACTAGACTTTAGGCTGTACTACAAGGCCATAATGATTAAAACATCATGGCATTGACACAAAAATAGAGATATAAATGTCTAGAACTGAATAGAAAACCAGGAGATGAAACTAACATCCTACAGTCACCTAATCATTGACAAACCAAACAAGAACATACAGTGGGGGAAAGAATCCCTATTCAATACATGGTGTGAATCATTTCTTTAAAAGTATTCTAAGGAATGATCTACACATGGAATTTATAGGCATATGTTTGTTTTGATTTAGTTTTTTGTGGTATTGAAAATTGAGGCCAGGCATGATGACTCACCTATAATTCCAGGACTTTGTAAGGCCAAGGCAGGTGGATTGCTTGAGCCCAGGAGTTTGAGGTTGCAGTGATGATGTCACTGCACTCTAGCATGAGTAACAGTGTGCTTTAATAATTGAGAGCAACTTAAATATACAAGAATATTGAAAGAGTAAAACAATCATGAATATAACCTTTTTGCAAAGCATTGCAAATCCAGCAATGGAAACTTCATTTTGATACTATGAACACTAAAATAATTGCAAAATATTATGGCTGTATAATTACTGTCTAGAAGTATCATATGCAAACAGTAAAGCAAAACTTTACAAATGCTTGGTGGTGAGAGTTAATACATTAAAAAGACATAAGTCTAACAAATGCATGTCAACTATGCAGAACATAATAGCTTTCATGTTCAAATAAATTTGTAACAGCCTTTGGGTACCTGACATGTAATAAAGTACAGGAGCTACTAACTTTGAAATAAAATTACAGTACAGTTTCATTTATCATATTGTTCTTTATTTTCCACCCTTTTTGTGGTATCAAATTTTTATTAAAGAAAGATGAAGGCTACTATTTATGGTATTTTTGTGGATTAGATAAAAGAAATACCTTATAGCTATCAAACTGCTAGAAAATGCTTAAAGCTCTGTATTAATATTGACTTTAATATACCTAATTAAGTGTGAAAGGAGAATTCTCAGAGGTTAAAATCAAAGAAGAAATCAGAAAACAGAGAGGTTAGCTGAAGTGGATGTCTTAGTTGTCCTAAGAGTAATTTGTTATTATAGAGGAATGTACAAGAGTGACTGGGTTCTAAAGAGTAATGCAAGAAAAAGAAATGTCACTTGTGCTAACAAGGTGAGGAATGATAATGTCTCCATGAAGCCTGGACTATCAAAGGTTGCAACTTAAATGAAAATGTGGACAAGAGAAACCCTACCCCCATTCAATGGATGATAACAAAGCAACTTGTCTTTTTTTTTCTTGGATTCTATGTAAGAAAAAAAACAATCTTTTGGAAAATTCATTGTCAGGGCCCTGCCCTGGGTGAAAGGTCTGCTACAACCCGTGAAACTGGTGGCAACCAACTGAAGAAATATGAATTTACAAACGATGGCAAAGAAAGAGACATGAGACAGAATGGAATTCAAAGTGGGAGCTCAGGGGTCCATTGCCCATTTGGGGGATTCTGGCAATGGCACTAAGTGTTTGTTCCACTCTGCTTTTATTGGAGTTTATTTGCCCAGAGGGTAAGGTGAGGGAGGGAACTAAGACACCAGCATGAGTAGCCTTGAGAAATCTGAAATCTGAGCCTTGCATTGGGAGGGCCTTCCATGTGAGGTCCTACACACATAGGGAAGTTTTAAACTCTGCTGGTTCCCTATGGAGTATAATGCCACTGGTGTTAATCTCCTCTGAGGAACTGTGGAAAGGAGGAATTTTTCTCCCATCAGCACCACAGAGGATCTTCCTCTGTGATAACGGATATAAGCTGTTCTGCGCATATTTCAGTGCTCTAGCTACTCCTTTGATCTCTACCCCAGGCAAGTGCAAATCTCCACAATGGGTATCTGCTTTGCCTGTTCACTAGGCAGGAAACAACTGAGTTAATGTATCTTTCTAAGGTCTTTGCCATAGTCTCTTCTATGGCCATTTTCCTCTGAGGGCTCACAGTCCCAGCAGGGGTGTTTGTAAGCTGTATCCCCAACAGGCTAGAATTTCAGAAAAGGTAGGAAGCTTGCTAGCAATGGTTAGCTTAAATATAACTAACTTTTCTTTGTTCTGACTCACTCAGCTTACTTTTTAATTTTCCTCTTTTTCTGGGGGTGCTTTCTCTTGTCAAGAATGGGGTCTTTTGTCCCCATTCTCCCAGCAATTCAAAATCCTGTACCTTCCTTTGTATTTAGTTGAAGATATGATTTGCTGTTTTAATCACAGGGTATCTGGGGGAGGGGGAAAGTCCTGAAAATACTACTACTAGGGACAATTTCTGGCTACTAATGTGATGTCATGAACTAGAAATTGGGGAGATGTGACTTTCAGCTGACACAGCCAAGTGTGAGGTAGCTTTATCCAGCCCCACCCTGGCTTAAAGAGTGAACTCATGTAAGGGCCAGACCAGTGCCATTTTGTTGTCTACTACATAAGCTCTGTTAAAACCGCAGGGCCACTCCCTACTGCCTCCCTCACACCTGCTTGCATAGCCACTGATTGAGACACCTTAGACAGACAGCTGCCATAATAGGCAATAAGTATCAGTTCCCTTGAACTGCTCCCGTAATAGGCAATAGGTATCTACTTCCTTGAAATTTAGGCATTCTTCTTCCTAATTAGGCTACACCACCTCTAGCCCTGGTTAAGAAATCCCCTACCCTTCACCTGTACCAATCCAAATCCTCCTTTACTAGTGAAATCACCAACCACCAATCAAGAGTGTACCCGTAACGGACCCTACACTTCTTGCTTTCTGTACCCCATAAAAACTTGTTCTACCCCGAGTTCGGGGCTCGTCTTCGGCTTGCATGCCAGGAGAGTCCGGGCTTCCCGGGACCTGAATAAAACTCACCTTTTGCCTTTTACATCGGAGCGCGTCTTGGAATCATCTGTTTGGGCTGTTTGGGAGAATAATTTTCGGACCTAACACTCATGCTACTTGACTAACCCAGCAATAATCAGATTATAGAGGAGCTATATCTTCAGTAAGATGGTGAACTAGGGGAAAAATGGCATATTTGCTATATTTATTGTTTATTTACACTTTGATTCTGCAACTTAAAATACAAAACATTTTATACATACACTTTGCCACATCTACATCTCCAGTGTAACTGTATGCAATTCATAGCATTCTTCAAACCCCCAAAACAAAAGGTTAATAACAATGAATTACTTTGGGGCTTATAATTTCTCTAGTGCATCTAAAAAAATACAAAATTGATCTGAAAGAGAGATTTTCAACCTAATTGGCACAGGAAATGTCCAGTGAAAAACACTAAGCTCAGAAAAAAAATTTAAAGTATGCTATGAAACAAAATAAAATGGCAACATTAGCAGAAACAAAAATCAGCAGCATTAATCCCTCAACAACTATAACGATTATATTATTGTGTATTTATCTGTGTGTCTGTGTGTACAGGTATATAATTGTGATTCCATGTCTTTAAAAACAGTAGGACTATTGGTGCTTTCTAAATTTTCTTGAATGAGTTTTAGGGTTTTACTTATGTCAAGGAAGTTCTTGATTTCACCTAATTTTCAAATCTATTTGTATGAGCATAGGCTATATATTGTCTTTCCTTTGATAGAAAAGGAAGGAATGGAAATATAATGCGATTTCTTCTTAATTTAAATTAAATGTTAGTATTTTTACTTAAATATATTAAACTCACACCAAGAAAGAAAACTTTGAAATTTGTTTACTATGAAAGATAATGGTAGTTTTTAAGGACTGTGCACATGCATATACATTTATTTATTCAAAAGGAAAATAGAATAACAATGCTGTAATGTATTATTAAAATTATGCCTATCAGAGATATTCATTATTAACAAAAATGTCTCTAAAATGAATATAATATTAACTCAATATTTAATAATTAATTTCTTTACTGGCAAATAGTATCTCATATGTTAATGCTATTTAATATTTTAATTATTTACTAGTAAGCAATATAACTTAGGTGAATGTATCTGTGTATATATATGAAGAGTAAATATACCAGATCATATACTTGTTCAAATTTCCCTTTGAATATCATATGGAATGATTTGAACTATTTCTTATAAATGATTAGCTCAAATGCCTTTATATATCAACAAACTACATTTTATCTACCCTCTGAAACTAAGAGGAGTGGGAAATAATAAACAGAGAGAGGAAAATAAATATGTGTTCTGATTTCTGAGAACAGGCAGTGAGAATGTTTTTTTATGATGTTGCTTACTATACAATTTCTCCCTACAAGAGTGTGCCCATTCAGAGTCCTGAGAATTGCAGATAAATTTAAGCATTTTCTATGGAATAGAGATCCCGTAACACAAACTGTGTCCACTTACCTTTTTCTGTCATTTGTTTTGGGGCATTTAAAATCCAGTATTAATTAATGTTAAAATTCAATGTTTATTCCTAGATGCACAAAGAACTGGAATATAGGACACATTTAGATGGAAACTTAGTGTTCCTCTACTTGGAACTCACGTTTTCATTTGATGCCAGAGAGACACTCTGAATACGATACAGTCCCTGCTTTCAAGGAACTTGACAGATTTCTGAAGTAGACAAACAAGTCTGCCATAAACACAGACAACTAACTACCAGCTATGTGCTGAGAAAAGGTAGAACTAGAGAAATCTAAATTTTTTTCTCTAATATGTATTAGATTATTAATTCATACATGGATCTGAAATCATAAAAATCCCACCAGAATATTCCAAATTTTAAATTTTACTATAAAATCTATTACAACATGTCAGAAAAATCTAGAAAGGTAATTGAACTCACTACATAGGAAGGTCTTGATCATAACTTTATTCAGAAAATATATGTGCCCTTTCTGTGTGTTCTTGGTTTGAAGATGTTTTAATTCAATGTGTTTTTTCTACCCCAACT
Organism: Otolemur garnettii; assembly: GCF_000181295.1. Classification (NCBI taxonomy): domain Eukaryota; kingdom Metazoa; phylum Chordata; class Mammalia; order Primates; family Galagidae; genus Otolemur; species Otolemur garnettii. The sequence goes on from NW_003852490.1 coordinate 640,973, forward strand.
TGTAGAAGCTATAAAAGCACATAAGAGAATATTTACAGGACACAAAGTAATAACATATGCTTCCCTTTATCCTTACATTTGTGTGTTTATTAACTATTCGACCCAATGTCTCACTTCTGAGTCATCTATTATGGCATGATATCATACACTTTAATGTAAAATAGGCTTTCAAATGGAAAATGGGCTTTTAAATTTCTTGTTCTATAAATTTAAATAGCATCCAATTTTACCAATTACATACAAATAATTTAAATTAAATATACTGTTGCACAATAGCCTAAATTGCCCTTAAAATTTATAAATTATATATTCAGAAATGTTCTGCTCTGCGGCCTGAAATATTAGAGAGCATTTTTCTTCTTTCTCTTCCTTACTCCTCCTTTCCCCACCACCCCTCAGCCTGCTGACTTATCACCATAGGAGAAAGCATGATTAAGGAGAAAATTTAATAGGGAGAATTATCCAAGTTTAATTTTATTGCTGGAAATAGGCAGCCTGTTCTTCTTTTGCATCAATGCTATTTGATGACAATAACTCATTTCCAGACTAGGAATTATTATAGATGATGAAGATGAAAATATCTCACAGCCAAAATCGAACAGAGGCTGAAGAAAATAAAATTAAAACTCCCAGGTCACCATGTTCTCTGGACATAGAATAAAAACTGAACTATGAACTAAAAAACCTTAAATAATAAAATGAGGAATACTCCAAATTGCAATATTTAACATCAGTTTTGGCAAAGTGATTAATCTGAAAAACATAGCCTGACTAGGAAAAAAAATGCCAAGTGTTGACATCAAAACAGTAACTTGGCCTTGCTGTGGTCTGACTCTTAGATAGTCAGTCATATTTGGCAAGTCATTGCGGTTAGCATGGGGTCTTCAGAAATCCCTTCTCAGATTAACACCTCAAGGAAATGAGGCTGCATGTATTTTTAGTGGATATTTTCTTTGCTAGCCTTCTTTGAGAACTAGGTCAGCCCTGAATACCTCTCTTTTTTGAAGCTTCCCATGTGCTGTAAGACTGATGGTATCTCTTTTCAGCTGAGATTCCAGATATGTCAGGAAAAGTTCTTTCTATTCTCTGCATATTTCCAGTTCTACTTTGTATGGAGGCTAAACACTAATTTTTGTCTAATTTCTCCTTATTTTTCTTCTTCCTCTCCTTTTGTTGTTACAAAACATGCAAATAAGCACTTGCAATCATTTTCTCTCTCCAGCTTTTGCATGCATTTCCCTCCCAACATACACCCACTACCACCACCACCCCCAATACACACACACACACACACAAACACACTCATCTAGAATGCAGTATTCCTGTTCAAGTTCCCACTATGACTTCCTTGGCTACAAACCTTACAAGGCATCTCCAGGCCAGACATTCACTCTCAATAAACTCAGGACAGTCTATTTCACAGCTATCTTTTGTTCGTAAAGTAAGAACCTTTTGAGAAGAAAATACTTAAAATCTTCCTGAGGGAATTTTAGTTTGGCCCCTGTGTGCTTTTCAAGAGGTGGGTTAATAAAGACTTCATTTGACAAACAATCCTGGTGGTCCGAATATGGGCTTGTAGAACTATTCTAGATAAAATCATCTGTGGAAGATCACTAAATTATCTGGTAAAGAATTGTTCTCTTGTAGTCATCTCTGGTACATATCAAACTTAAACCTCATTTGGCTAAAATTGTTAAGGTGACCTCCTTTAGAAACTTCGGCATTTGTGTTATAAAACATGTTTCACTTGTTATTGTTACCTGTGGGGAATAAAGGGGTTCATAATTCATCTGTCAAATATTGACAGGATTCTGCTAGCAGCATAGTTTGGTAAAGTGGCTTAGACAACCCTAGCCTTTCCTGAGAATCAGAGGCCACATAAAGAAAACATTCACCTGTACCTTTCAGCCCATCAGGTATAGGTCAACAGAAAAACCTCACTTATGGATGTGGCCCATTAGGTGAGGATTCTGACTAGGGCAGTCTAAAGCAGGCTGTATTTAATGTATTTTGAACTAATTATTTCCATCTCATTTTGAGATTCTTATTTTACCTTCTTCATTGTTTCTCTTATTTTTCCTATCTTCTCCTAAACCTTATTATTACCTAGCATATTATCTGTCCCCTTTAAAGGAATGAATTTTTCATGTGGATCAAAAGAAAAATGCAAAACCATACATTCTTATTCCAATATTAAGACATATATTTTATAATTTTTTTTCAGATGGAGTCTCACTCTATTGCCCCAGCTAGAGTGTAGTGATATTATTATACCTCACTGTAACTTCAATATCCTGGGCTCAAGTGATCCACCTGCTCCAGTCTCCCCAGTACCTGGGATGGGACTACAGGCATGTGCCAGCATACCTGATAGAATCAGGTGTACCCACCCAAATAGACCTACCCTGCCCAGGGGAGATTGACCACCCATACAGAATAAGGAACATGAGAGTCATGACCCTCCCAGGAAAAGATCAAATTCATCCCAGAAAATAGGAATGACAATGACCCTAATTGCTGCCCTCCCTGACCCTTTAAATCCCCATCAGCCATAGCCCATGTGTGGAATTCTTTTCCTGATTTAACCCACCTGCATCCAGGTGGAATAAAAGCTACATTGACCACATACACCAGGCCTCCATAATCTTTCATCTTTGGATCTCATACCCAACTAATTTTTCTATACTTTTTTAGAGACAGAGGCTTGCTCTTGCTCAGGCTAGCTTTGAATTCCTGACCTCAAGCAATCTTCCCATTTCAATCTCCCAAAGTGTTAGAATTACGAATGTTAAGAGCTGCATGCCAAGCTTAAAAGATATATTTAAAGTGGATCTTAAAATTGATAAAGCATTATAGGTTAAAAACTCATTTTTGAAACCATAAATCCCTTAAATATAAAGCTTATGGTGAATAAGCAAAGCCCCTCCCCCACCAAATATTGTGATAAAAATTCAAATTAAAAAAATAAAATGAAGTTTCTAATTTAGTTAATGGAATATTAACAAAATTCTAACTAAAAATTAACTTTTTAAATAAAAAATAGAATCTTTCTAGTTCTTTCTATGATTATTTTGGAAAAAACCATACTTTGAAACATCAAAGTAGTACTGACTGAACAATTGTATGTAAATATTTCATAGGAGGAGGTGTGCTTAAAAATAAAGAGGCTTCAAAATTTTTTGTTTAATATAATTTCTTAAACAAAAAAGATTTTATAGATATCTAATGGAGCTTGCTTACTTCAGAGTGACCCATTTATAAAAATAAATGGAATAATATAGATTATTTATTTTGTTTATTCAACTTAGACATAGACATTGCATATTGTGCTCATTCACCTCTAAAATGTTCATATAACATACCAATAACTGAATTCTCTGACTAATATATTTTCTCTACATTAAAAATATTAGAATGGCTTTTATTCTAACTTTAATTATGTATGAGGTATATCATGCTTCCCTTCCTGCAGTATCTTCCTTTGTTTATTAAACTGCTTTCTGAATTTTAAGAAATGGAAGGGAAAATTCTTGATAGACCATGAACTTTTCCCTACAGGAGAGATTTACACACTTAGTGTGAAATAGAGTTAAATACATCACTAATTTGTCAATCATTTAATAGTGATCTATTGAGTAAAAAATGCTCACATTTGTAGTAAATTTCTCCCAGAATAACCTTACTCTGTATAGTTCTATAATATTAAAGTTAATATGCCATTATTTAAGAAACCCTAAACTGATAAATTGAATGTGGGGAGAACTGAGCCCTGATCTTTAACATCTGAGTCTCTTCCTGCTTGGAAACCTAGAGAATGATAAGAATGACGAGTGAGAAGCATACATGTTGGAGATCAGAAAACTGGCCTCCAAGAGTAAGGTGACCAGACGTGCTGCCTTTGGTGGGACAGTCCTGATTTTTAACAATTTGTCTTGCATCCCTCGGCATTTTACAAAAGTCCCAATTTTTGGAAATAATGCATGACAAGCTAGGGAACAGCAGGAGAATGGGAAGGAAATATACTGTGGGTTGGCTGCTGAAAAGGTTAATGTAACTCCATTTGGGAACGAAGAGGTTAATGTAACTTCATTTGGAAATGAAAAAGCTAATGTAAACTCCCTACTGCCCTCCTGGGCAAGGTATCAGAAGGAGACTGGCTCCTTCCCTTGCTTCTAGGCAAGGACAATTAGCTCAGAAGGAGCAAAACTGTCTGGAACAAACAGGTAGCCCTCCCACCCCGCCAGAGTAAGGTGATCAGACTTCCCACTTTTGGCGGGACAGTCCGATTTTTAACAGTTTGTCCTGCGTCCTGCAGCATTTTAAAAAGCCCCGATTTTTGGAAAGAATGCATGACAAGGTAGGGAATACAGGAGAATAGGAAGGGAATATACGGTTTTCGGCTGCCATGTGGCTATTTCACCAGGATATGCGTTTTATATTATTTTTGTTAATGTTATAATGTTAAACTTTAATAATAACAAATAATTGTTGAGAACTGATTATCAAAGTTTGCATTGTTGTCAGGCCCCGCCCCCCCCAATGGTGTCCCGCTTTACCAATGTTAAAATCTGGTCACCTTATCCAAGAGAGAATGCATATGTGAGGTATGTCAATACCAGACCTAATGGTTATGGTAAAGATTCTCTAGACACCAAAGGTCTCTTGGTGCTGGAGGCAGAGGTTATACTGAAAGTCTATGGTTTTGCAAAAGCAAAGGTGGAGACATATCTATCTGACCATCTCCCTATCCTCCCTAATCAGTGCTAATGTCAGATAAGCAGCTTTTATCTACTTCTTCCTGTTTTATGATAATGAATACAGACCTGAGATTTGCTCAGTAGGACTCCTCCCAGAGTTCCTCAGTCCCCCAGAACAGACTCTGTGTCAAGCCTCTTTATTCCTCACATCAAAACCCCCTCATCTGGTAACCCCACACCCCTTCATTGAAAATTTTTTCTTTCTTTCTTTTTCTTTCTTGCTTTCTCTTTCTTTCTCTCTCTTTCTCCCTCCCTCCCTCTCTCTCTCTTTCATCTTTTTTTTTTTTTTTTTTGAGACAGGGTCTTGCTCTATTGCCCAGGCTAGAGTGTAGTGGTGTTATCATAGCTCAATACAACCTCCACTGCCTGGGCTCAAGCTATCCTCTTGCCCCAGCCTCCTAAATAGTTACAACTGCAAATGAGTGCCATTCTCAGATAATTTTTGACTTTTTTTTTTTAAATAGAGTCTCACTCTATCACTCAGGCTGTTTTCAAACTCCTGGCCTTGAGTGATACCCTCACTTCAGCTTCCCAGAGTGTATTTTTCTTTTTAATGAGACATATTTTAATTTTGAATTCATTTTAAATTATTCATTTTAATCAATAACTTAATTTTAGATGGTTTTACTTTTTAAAATAGTATTTATTTAAAAGAAATGGCTCTCTGCCTTTGCAATGATATGATCTTACACTTAGAGAATCCTAAAAACTCAACCACAGACTTCTGGAAGTAAGCAAAAAATACAGTAAGGTCTCAGGATATAAAATCAATGTCCAAAAATCAGTAGCATTTGCATATGCCAATAAGAGCCAAGATGAGAAGCTAAGCAAGGACACAATACCCTTTACAATAGCTTCAAAGAAAATGAAATACCTAGGAATATATCTAACAAAAGAGGTATAAGACCTCTATAAAGAAAATTATGAAACCCTAAGAAAAGAAATAGAAAATATTAGCAAATGGAAGAACATACGATGCTCATGGCTGGGAAGAATCAACATTGTTAAAATGTCTATACTTCCCAAAGCATTCTACAGATTCAATGCCATTCCCATTAAAATCCCAACATCATACTTTTAAGATTTGGAAAAAATAAATCTTCATTTTGTATGCAACCAGAAAAAAACCTGAATTCTTAGTAATAAAAACAATGGGGCATCAGCATACCAGACTTTAGGCTGTACTACAAGGCCATAGTGGTCAAAACAGCATGAAATTGGCACAAAAATAGAGACATAGACACCTGGAACTGAATAGAAAACCATGAGATGAAGCTGGCATCTTACAACCACCTAATCTTTGATAAGCTAAACAAAAACTTACACTGTGGGAAAGAATCCCTATTCAGTAAATGGTGCTGGGAGAACAGGATAACCACATGTAAAAAACTGAAACTGGACCCACACCTTTCTCCACTCACTAAAATCAATTCAAGATGAATAAAAGATTTAAATCTAAGACATGAAACAATAAAAATCCTTAAAAGAAAGTGAGGGAAAACACTTGAAGGCATTGGCCTGGGGAAAGACTTTACGAAGAAGACTTCAGTGGCAATTGCAACAGCAGCAAAAATAAACAAATGAGACTTAATTAAACTGAAAAGATTCTATACAGCAAAGGAGGCAAAAACTAAATCAAATAGACAATCATTAGAATGGGAAAAATATTTGCATTTTATGAATCAGACAAAAGATTGATAACTAGGATCTATAGAGAACTCAATTAACATAAAAAGAGCCAACAATTCCTTACATCAATGAGCAAGAGAGATGAATAGAACCTTCTCTAAAGAAAACAGATGAATGGCTAACAGACATATGTTCATCGTCCCTAATTATCAGAGTAATACAAATCGAAATCACCCTGATATATCACCCAACCTCGGTGAGAATAGCCCACGTCACAAAGTCTCAAAGCTGCAGATGCTGCCGTGACCATGGAGAGGAGGGAACACTTTTACACTGCTGGTGGGGCTGTAAACTAATACAATATTTTTGGAAGGAAGTGTGGGGAATACTTGAAGAACTCAAACTAGACCTCCCATTTGATCCTATGATCCCATTACTAGGCATCTACTCAGAAGAAAAAAAAAATCCTTTATCATAAGGATATTTGCACGAGACTGTTTGTCAGAGCTTGATTTACAATTGCCTAAATGTGGAAACAGTCTAAACGCCCACCAACCCAGGAATGCATTAATAAGCTGTGGTATATGTATACCATGGAATATTATTCAGCCACTAAAAAACAGAGAGTCTGTACATCTTTTGCACTAACTTGGATGGAGGTGGAACACATTCCTCTTAGTAAAGCATCATAAGAACAGAGAAGCAAGAATCCCTGTACTCAATTTTGATATGAGGACAATTAATGACCTAGTACACAGTGGGGGGTGGGGGAATGGAGGAGTGGAGAGAGTGAATGAATAGTGAGGGGTCACAGTGTTTGGCACACCTCTTGGGGGAGGAACACATTTATAAGAGGGACTTTCCCTGACAAAGGCAATTAGTGTAACCTGGTTCTTTGTATTCTTAATGAATCTCCAATAATAACAACAAAAAGAAATGGCTGTGTGATTGTAAAATTCTAAAAATTAATGTCTTATTTATCATACACTGTAATGAAAAAAAAAATGATCTTTGACTCAGACACCTGTAGGAAAGAGAAATTCCTATGTTTAGGAACCAATCTCACACATTAGGAAATGTATTTTCTTAATACATTTTAGTTTTCTTGTCTTTGCGTGTTGCTTACTTGTTAAACAGTTTTCTAAAAGAAGAATGACAAACTCTTTGTAAACTTGAATCTAATTTCAAAGAATCAACAGTTTTTACAAGGCCAGTAATTCATGGCATGGGGCAAAGCTTACATCAAAGCTTCTTCCCTTTTTTGGTGATATGTTACTGTAGAAACATTCAAGAATTCCTTGAGCTTAAACAACATACCAAATGAGATAGAAAGAAGTGTTCTCCCTGGCACTCCTCAACTTTTAAAATGAGTTAACAGCCATCTAAATTTGCTTCTTTTATTGCCACATAAAACACCAAGCAGCTTGTATCAACAGAGGCTTAATAGTAAGAAGCAGAAAGGCTGAGGTTTTGAAGATGTTGATGTGAGAAAAAGTTAGAATTGTAAGCCCATAATGAAAACCCACTGGGATAAAGCACATCCTGAAGGTTGCAAGGTGGGTCTCCTGCTGCATTTCTTGGAGGACCACTGTGCCAAGGAAGTGTGAGTTCATGTTTTTTCTATAAAGGCAAGCATTTGGTGTAATTATCAACAAAATGATTTTAAAGATAACAGAAAACAACTTCTATTCTCCTAAATGTTTCCATCTAGTACTTTAGAGTGAAATAGATTTTAGCTTTCTCCATGTTTCACTATCTTTAAAAAATTGTAAAAAAAAAACAATAGTTTAAATTCTGTGAAAAGATCAAAACACCCCTCATCTCACCTTATTTTTAGTTTTCATATTGTTTTACTAGTTTTAGACACAGATGCCTAATATATCTATAAGCACACTTATTGTTTGTACAAGTGTTTATTTTCTGCTTCTATGTCTGATTTGGGGGATTAAAATTGTGAGTTAAACAGACACAAATACTGCAGCTGAAGAGGTTATGATCTAGTGAGAAACAGAGGAAGAAAGCGATGGCACAATTCAAGTGCAATTAGAAGTTAGTATATAATGGTCAGTTTCCCACATTCCTACCTAATATTTTTAAATAATCTTATTTATATCTGGCTATTTTTCCATCAAGTTAATAATGTATAATGCAATCATACACCCAACCCACACCCTCAACTCTATATGTTTCCAAAGGCCAAAATAGGCTAAGATTCTAAAACAATTAATTGTCCAAGATAATAAGGGTAAAAATGAAAACTCTTGTATATCTTGTTCTGCTTCACTTGAGGACCACAGTATCATCAATATGTACTTGAAAATGATCTGTTTTTTTAATACTGAGGAATCTGAGGTTCCCTGGGAATAACAGACATCAGTCAAAGATAGACTTCTGTACCAACCTCATCCCTATTAGGATGTAAATATGCCGGACAATGGAGACATCACTAAGTCCTGTTCTCACCAGTGTACAATAATGCATGCAGCCAGATAGAGAAGAGGGATCCCCAGTATGTACTTGAGAAGGGAGAAAGGTTGAATTCCTGTGAGGCAGGGAATTGTGAAATGCAGAGGGAAACAGAGACAATTTTTACCTACTTCATAGCATTTCGAAGGCACAAATTTTGCACCTTGGAAAAACTCATTGACATTCTCTAAAACTATGTCATAAGCTGAGTTACCTTAGAGAAAATGTAACCAGTACTACAATTTCATCTGTATGTGTTACTAGAGAGAATGGGAAGGTGTGTGAAGGAGTCTAACTTGAAAGGGAGAGTCTATTATAATGGGCTTCCCTTTTCACTTGCATGTTCTCATTCGATCTCCAGGAATAACTGTATGGATTGGGAGTATCTGTCCTCAGTTTCTGAAGGCTTAAATTTGGTTAAGACATTAAAAGAATTGTCCAAGATAATAAGGGTAAAAATGAAAACTCTTGTATATCTTGTTCTGCTTCACTTGAGGACGGCAGTATCATCAATAAGTACTTGAAAATGATCTGTTGGCCAATTGACATTAAATTCAATTGGTGAGGGAGAACTGGTTTTCATTTCTAATCAGTAGATTTTAAAACTGTAGTAAGTGCTGTACTACGAAAGTGATTCATAAAATTATTAGCAAAATCGACTTACAATAACTTATTCCACACATTTTTGTTGTGTTTGTTTCTACATCTGGGTTCTTATGAGATAAAAGGGAGGCTACCCTAAAATCTGCAATGTGAAAATCATCATTGAAAAACATGAGGTTTCCATCATGTTGGCTGTGGAACATAATTCATAAATAATAAGTAATAATAATATGTTATTTCTGCTTTGATGGGTAATGCGCTCTAACCTAAACTAGAATAGTTTAAGACTATTTATGGATATACCTGGAGAATATTTTATTAATAATAGGAATTAATACAAAGAACTTCATTTGTTTCTACCATCTTTGGGTTTGTGAAAAAGTGTATGTGTATGTGTGTGTGTACTCTTTCTACATATACATATATATACACATATATATAAAGAAGATATTGTATATAAAGAAGATATATGCACATATATATAAAGAAGATAAACCATGTTGAAGACAACATGGTTTAAAGTATATGTTTTTTAATAAAGAGCCCAGTAGCTGTTATATTAATATCTTACAAGTTTTTTTAAAGATTATATTTGTCCTAACAGTTATTAAAACTTTTAATGATCCAAATATTACATACAGATATAATGTGTAGCAGGCAGAGCAGCAGGAAAGAAAATAAAGTCCACAATGATTGCAAGAATAAATATAGATTGGGAATTAAATAAAATTATTGTATATAAAGGCCAAAGGAATTATTTCTTCCATAAATTATGTTAGAGCAATTGTCTAGCCATTGAAGAAAGAAGTAGTATTCTTATACTGTAAAATTTCTCGGAGTTATTAAAAATGTAGTCTAAAAAACAAACTATGAAAATGCCGGAGCGTAACATGAGTGATTATATACTCTTCAGGTATCTGTTTTATAAATATTCTTTTAAAGGATAGATATGAGCAAGGATGAGCTAGTACAGAGATCCGGCTGGTTTGGGTGCTCTTCAAGGGAGGAGTGTGGGGAGGCAGCCCTGCCTGCTCTCGCTTCATTCCTCCCGGACCTATGTCTGCAGCTCGATGGGAAATCATACTGATCCAACTAGGAAGCGCCCGAGCCCAGAAGTGCAGAATCTCCCCTCATGACTTTAGTAGTGAGTGGCTTGGAGCAAGGGCACATCAAAAGTCAAGTTTCCACCTTATGACGCATTTCCTTGCTGAAACAGAGATTTGCATATTCACATTTATTACTATGTCATGGCCTCCTGCAAAGGAAATATTGATATATTAAAACAAACAAGAAATTTAAAAATCTTGCAATTATTAAAACTTTATAAAGATGATATTTGGATGGTATTTTTACAGTCTCTATGCATATCATTTTTGAAATTTGAGAATAATATGAGGGTATAAATGATTAGGTTACGATGTTTGCATTGTTAGGTAAGGTCCCTGTGGTAGTTGTGTCCCACACCCAGGAGATGAGCCATATACTCTTACACTTTGCCCATTAGGTGGGAAGACACTGACCCCCTCCCCCATCTTTCCTCTCTTTCCCTCTCCCACTCCTCCCATCCTTCCCAGCTTGAATTGAATGAGTTTTTCTCTTGTGTGGATGTGTATTATTAGTTCATCAACTGGCTTCATAATAGTATTAAGTACATTGGATAATTATTTTTTCATTCTTGTGATACTTTACTAAAAAGAATATGTCTCAACTCCATCCAGGTTGATACAAAAGATAAAAAAATCTCCATCTTTCCATGGCTGAATAGTATTCCATGGTTTCCATATAATAGTTGATTAATCCATTCACGAGTTGATGGGCACTTGGGTTGTTTCCACATCTTGAGGATTTGAAATTAAGCTATAATCAACAATTTAGTACAGGTTTCCTTGTGATAAAATGACTTTTTTCTTGAGACAGAATGTCATTCTATCACCCTGGGTGGAGTGTTATGGCATCATAGCTCATGATAACTTCAAATTCTTGGTCTCTAGTGATCCTCTTATCTCAGCCTTCCAAGTATCTGGAACTTCAGGCACCCACCTTAACACCCAGCTAGCTTTTCTATTTTCAGTAGAGATGAGGTCTCCCTCTTTCTCAGGCTGGTCTCAAACTCATGAGCTCAAGCAATCCACCCCTACCTTTAGCCTCCCAAAGTGCTAGGATTACAGGTATGAGCCACCAAGGCTGGCTACATATCTAGTTTTAACGATAAAATAAGTCCCTCCATAATCAGTGAAACTTTTTGAATAAATGAAGAATTGATGGATGTATTTGTTGTATATGGGACAATATGATAAAATGATGTGAGTTGAACAAGGAAACTTCTTGGGAGAACTGGTCTTGAAGAAAGAACCAGAAAGAACTTATGTGACCTTGTAAAATAATAGGTTCTAAAACAAATATAAATCATTAGGATTAGTAAGGGTGACATCAAATCTCAGAGCCTGACAGTCCTTGGTTTGAATCTCTAATGTTGCTGTCTTAGACAATTCCATCAAAGTGTTTGAATCACAATTCTCTCACTTGTAAGAAGGGAAAAATAAAAGTACTTGACTAATTGGGTGAATTCAGATCATAAAGGTGCTTCATACAACAACTTTATTAGTAGTATTAGTACATTTATAATCTTTGTATCCTATTTCTTAATTCCATTTTCAATAAAAAGCATATAAGCCTCTCTCTAGAAAGAAAATATCAGAATATTAGTGCTGCCTTTCAGAATGGGAGTCAGCCTTTTCTCTCCTGTTCTTATTGTCCTCACATTACTGAAATCCAAAAAGAATAAGAGAGTAATAAATTTGCTAGTGTATATTCCAATATCATATATAAAAGATATATAAGAATATATAATATTCTGAATATAAGAATATATATGAGAATGTATATAAGAATATATATATTCTGTATAATCATACCTTTGATATGATTTATTTGCTTCAAACAGTCACAAAAGTAATCACTTAAATCATGAAATAATTATTTCCATGAAAATTGATTATGATTAAGAATAGTAGTAGTAGACATAAACAATACTAAGCTTTTTGTAAAAGCACATTGTTTTTAAAAAGTAATAATATTGTTACTCAGGAGGGTGAGGCAAAGGGATCACTTGAGCCCAAGAGTTTGAGCTTGCTGTGAGCTATGATTCCATAACACTCCACCAAGGTGACAGAGTGACACTCTGTCTCAAAAGAAAGTATAAATATTAATTTTGGCTATGAGGTTAAGAAAGCATTCTCCTAGCTGTGTGTTGTGGTGGGTGCCTGTATTCCCAACTACTTGGGAGGCTGAGGCAAGAGAATTGCTTAAGCCCAAGACCTGAAGGTTGTTGTGAGCTGTAATGCCATAGCACTCTACTGAGGGCAACAAAGTGAAACTCTGTCTCTAAAAAAAAGAAATCATTCTCTTTTTCTCATCCAACTGCTAAATCTTGTCAGCACACATAGAGATAGTCATTTTTTATAGTGAATTCTAACACTTTTTTCTCAAATCAAAACACACCCAATGCCTTTGTTCAATGTAACCTGTATTTGCATAATTGAAATCTCCATGTAGTGGTATTAGCTCCATTTGAATGTCTAATAGGGATACAGCTTTATTATGTTCTAAAGGAATTTTTGTTTTTCCTAAAATCTGTTCTTTCCTCGGTCCTTCTTATCTTAGAGAATGACACCATCATTCAAGCAGTTTCTGCAGCCAAAAGAAACCTTGATCCCTCCCTTTTGTTCCCTTGACCCCTAAGTTATAAGCAAGATCTGTGGACTGTAATTCACAATATATTTTCAGTCAGTTCAATTTTTCTCTCCTCCCTGTGCTTCTAAGTTACAATGAATAACATCTGGGATTGGGCAACTGCAGTAATTTTCTAACTGGTCCATCTGCTTCACTCTCTCCAATGCAATGAACATTTCTTATTGCAGTCCAAATTATATATTGAAATATAGACCACATTCTGGTAGTAAATGCTTATTTGGAGCTTCCTATGTAAGATGCACTGTTACATGTGTTATACTTTTAAAAATTGGACCTCAGAGCAACATGGCCATTAGACAACATTTTGTACACATACATGTGGAAGCTGAACCATGTAAAAGTTGGACTTAGTAGCTGCCCCAATTAAACAGCCATTCTTTCAAACTCAGGCAGTCAAACCTAGGTTTTAAGCACTATGCTCACAACCCATTATCATACTATTCTCCTTCTTAAAATTCTTCAATGGCTTTCCTCATGCTTTTAACAAAGTTCAGTCCTCACAAGATTGTAATGAAGTGAGCATGTCTTGCACTGGCGAGTCCATCATACATGGTCAAAAAATATAATTATCACCCCCACTTCAAAGATTGCTGTGCCATTACCAAGGGTTATTCGAGCAGGTCCTCACTAAATATTCTATGTATTGAAAGTAATGGACTGAGCACCCAGAAATCAAGGACATGTGTAATGAAGGCATCCACATTCTCTCTGTTCCCTATGTTTTCTAGCATGGTATATATCTCTCTAATAGAAACCAAGATGTGAGAGTTATTTCTGGTACAAATAAAGGTATGTTTTTAAAGAAATCTGTGCAGAGCTTTTTTCTGATAAAAATTCTCTGCTTTGGGGGGGACGGAAGGGGAGGTGTAGCCTGATGTAAGGTGGAAGGAGTACCTGCGTGTACAGAGTATCGAGGATCTGGCATGCACACAAATGTCTCATGATACACATTTCTTGTAACAGTACAAACATCTCTTTTAAACTAAAAAGAGGGCATATCTAAACACTTTACAAGCAAGGTAAAAATCAACCTTATAATACTTGATTTTGTTATCTTTAGACATATAAGTTGCTATTTAGCATATTATGTGCTATTTTAATGTTCTATTTAAATAAAAACTGCATGTGAGGGCACACACAGAGACACCCCACATGCCATCTTAAGGCTTAAAATAGGTTTACTTCCATCCTGATTGCCTCCCTCCATCTCCATAACAGACTTCACACAAATTCTTCAAACATGAGTGACTTCTAGAGCAACTCCTACAGTTTAAGAAAAGATTCCTAGATTTATTATCTTTTTAAGTAGACCCAGTAATTCCATTCTTGTGCTGGAGGGCCTTTAAGCCAGTAGAGTCTAATTTCAGAAGAGTGAAGTTAACCCAATTGTGTACAGCTGAAGCCTGGGTAAACTACAGCGCTCTCCAAGGTGCTGCCAAAGATGTCTCTCTCATGTATCCGCTCATCTCAGACAATGAAAATTGACATTTGTTTGGCCCCTTGAAGATGTTTTAAATCCTACTAACTTGATTTAACATTAAAGCTATTCCCCCAGTTGCTTTGAATTCTGACTTATTCATTCAGTTCATAAATATCTCATCAGTCTACTTCTTAATTGTATGTAATTTATTGCATAAATAATTTATGAAGAATACTAAAAATACTAGAAGAACCATTATGCATAAGACTCAAAATCTATTCTGAATAAATATACAGTAAAGTACAGGTGATGATATATCCACACAAATATTGTATTTTGAATGAAGATGGCACTAAGTTAAGGAAGAGAAAAGAGTGATATACAAAATGTGTGGAGCTATGTGCATGTATGAATTTCTGTAAGAATAATGTCAAAGGTGAAATGGTGGAAAATTGTGTGCATAGGTTTACACATTCCATTTGATGTTTTTGTATGTTTTTATTTTTAACATCTTTAATAATTCCTGAAGAAGCAATAAATCCTTTGATAGAATCAAAAATTACAATTTCAATAAAACTTTGATTGTATTATTATTTTCTAAACTTTTGGATAATACATACGCAATTGTGAAATATTTTTCACTATTTAAACATTCATGGCATTATTTGGATATGCATTTAAAAAATTAAAGTTTGAAATATATTTGAACTTTAAAAACTCCATGTGCCTCTGGTGAGCTATCAAAAATAAATTATTTATCAAATATCTGCCAAATATAAAATATTGGAATATATGATGCAAGTTATGGTAAATGAATCATTCCTTCCTTGATTTTTTAAAATTGTGATTAAGAGGTTGTAGAAATAATCATTGTCCCCACAGAAGTTTCTTAGAATCTTTTTTCCCGGAATTATTCAGTGTCCTTGAAAGTCACTTGTGCTGTCACTGCTATAACAAAATATCCCATCCAAGGTGGCTTACGCAATAGAAATTTGTTTCTTTTGGAAGCAACTTTGAAACAATTCCGGAGGCTGAAAGTCCAAGGTCAAGGTATTGGCAGGTTTAGTTTACCTCGGACCTCTCCCCTTGTGGTCAGATGGCAACCTTCTTGTGGTATTGCCACGTGGTCTTTTCTGTCCTGCACACATTCTTGATGTCTCTTTGTGGGTGTCAAAGCCTTTTTCTTATAAGAGCCACAATAAAATTGACCTAAGGCCCATCCTAATGGCCTCATTTTTTTTTTTTCATTTAGTTACTTCTTTGAAAACTTCCAATACAGTCACATTGTCAAGTACTGAAAGTTAAGCTTTCAATATACAAATTTTAGGTTAAAACAATTCAGCCATAAAACAAGTAGAAAGGGCGTGGAGGGGGCCTCAACACTCAGCAGGTAAAGGTTCAGTCAGGTGTCCAGTTTCCAGAATGTGTCTCCACACTCAGGTCTGTTTGTTGCTTCCAGGAGCAGTTGTGCTTTTCTCGTTCTGGAGAAGGTACACTCTAGGTTTCTGCTTGTGTGAACTCTGCTGCCCATTGGGGGAGAGAGTCTACAGATTCAATCTTAGTTTCATACTAATTTATTTTTAAACAATCTGATCAACCCTTCCTTAGTACCAGCTTTATTTTCATCTTCAAAGTTTTAAGTGTTATTAATTGTTGTGTGTTCAGGTTGTTATTTAAGGGTGTATAAGAGATTACATTTTGGCTTTCCCCCTGTTGTCTTGTAGGTAATTTTCCATAAGTCTATTGAGTCAATAACATTTTGACCACCTACTTTTTAGCTTTTGAAATTTTACGACTCTTGTATCCTCTCCCATTCTCTTTGTTTTTGATTATTTGTTTGTTTGGTAAAAATTATTCCTCTGTCTGACATTGAAGGGGGGATTCTAGAGGGAATAAAGATTTATATTAAACCAGCCACCTTTAGTCCGAATTCATAAAATATTGAAGTGAGAATATTCTGTTCAAGTGAATATTATTTACAAAATTCAGATGTATTATAAAGTATACGTTTTCAATATTTTAAATGCATTTTTTGTTAAATGCACATTATAAAATTTACTTCCCAATTAAATTAGAATAACTCTTCCACGGTTCTCTGTAGTTGTATTTTGTTTTATTATTTTGAGGAAGAGGTTGCTTCCCTTTTATAGTTCTTAAAATTCAGTCCTAACTGGGAAAGATGGAAAGAAAGCATAAATTCAACTGTCAAGCAGTTGGTTGCCATCTAGGACAAGTTCATTTCATTTCATTTTTATTTAATTTTATAGCCACCCTTTTTGTAATATTGATAAATAAAATTATTAGCAGAGAAAAATTTTTTAAAAAGATTACGTTGATAATTTTTTATGTAAAAGAAGTATTTGATAAATACCTATTGAGAGTATTAATGAAGGGGATAAACATTTTTATATTTCTCAATATTTATTTGTGGTATCAAAATTATTTTCACAAAAAAAGAAAAAGAAGAAGAAGAAAGTGCAGCACCTGTGGCTCAAGGAGTAGGGTGCCGGCCCCATATGCTGGAGGTGGTGGGTTCAAACCCAGCCCCAGTCAAAAACCACATACACACAAAAAATTTATTTTCACAGTTAGGAAAGTCAAAGTTAAAACAAATTTAGTAGCCACACGGAGGACAGCCAGTCTATGCTGTCCATGGTTAGATGATACAGTGTTCTTGGCCCAGGCAGGGATCTACATGAATCTAGTGTTGAAGTTGTTTAGATTTCTCCTAAAATGTTTCCCAGATTATTTTCTTAAGTAAATTTTGAGGGGGATTCCAGCCAAAGAATGACAGATAGCACAGTAAAAACATACGTAAGATAACAAAGTAATTGTACTATTGGCTTTCAGAGCATAATTATCTCAGCTAAAAGCTGTTTTCTTTATAAGATGTATAATTCCTTTTTGAAATTTTACATGCTTATTCTGAAAACCGCCAATTATGAAAACAGAAGAATGATGCATTTCAATAAAGTAAGTCAAAATCTTCAAAACTTCATTGGCAACCTAATTTGAAAAGAGATGATTCATTTTGGACGAGAAAATTAAAATTACGTTTATTATTTGTGAATAACTAAAGGACACAATATTTTTGAGACATATCATAATTTAAAAATTATAAGTATACCTGCATATAGGTCATACATCATACATACAGGTAAAAAGAGAAAGAATGATAGAGATACAAAGGCAGAGTGAAAAATGATTAATAAAAATTCTGTCTTTCTGTATGTCATGAATCCAGGAAGAGTGTAGACTCCAAGAAGTAGGTGGAAAAGCAGATAAGAAGGAAGTGATAATGTTAATTTTTCTCTTATGTTATTAGCAAAGCAAATATTTGGAAAAGCCCTGCTGTGAAAACAGTTTCTGGAAACACCTGGTTACTATTGCTATAGAGGTATTAATGAGATGAAAGCCAAGAAATTATTTGATCTGATTTGGAAAATCACATTGAATACGGCATCTTGTTTCAAAAAAAAAACACTGGTTTTCCTTTCTGAACTCTGAAAATACATTCTCCTAATCCTAAGTAAAAGCTCATGATTCAAATCTCTAGTTTTAAAAAAAAAGTTATTCAAATTTTCCAACATAATAATGAAAGAATTTTGTACATTTGCTCCTCTTTTTCTTTCACCAACAATATGGCTCCAGGGTTTTGAAATAAGAATTTCTACACGAAGTTGACAGTATTTATACATATTGGAACAATTTTGTTCACTTTTATTTTCCATCCAGATTGATTCAAGGAAATGGGTATTAGAATAAAAAAAAATCGCACTCACATGTAGATGATTATATACTGAACTGATTGTATACTGATTGAGGTCTTTCTAAAGACAAGGACAGCCTTGGCTCTCGCCCTGACTTCTGAAAAGCATCCAGGCAAATGTTCAGAAACAAATAATGAGTATGTTATAAAATTCCCCAGGATGGCAGAGTGTGGAATATGTTACATAACTACATATTTACCCACTAACTTTGCATGATCAACTGAACGTTGAGTGTATAGGGGAGCTGAGCAAGTGGTAGGACTGAAATTTCTACCACAAGAGTAATTTCCGCATAAGACATTTAAATTTTCATAAAAGTGGGCCACTTGATGAGCTCGTCAAACTCTTCAAAATCTTTCTGGTTCCGAAATGACGCGTTTCCTTTATTTAGACGGATCAGATTTGCATTTTTATATACATAAGTCATATTCATAGAAAGTGTACATAACTTGAAAATAGGTGAGTAACAGGCATGAGCTCTTTGTGAGTGGACACATTTTCCAATTTTGTTTAGCCAACATGTTCTTCCGTGTTTCGTTTTCTGGTGCACAGATGAAAGCTCTAAACAAATGAAACTATTAAGAAGCACCCCACAGAGGTCATGATGTCTTTTGCCAACCACTCGTTGTTTGTACTTCCAACCCCATTATAATGTATACACATGCTAACCTAAAAAAAAAAAA
>NW_003852490.1:660073-676877 GCF_000181295.1 Otolemur garnettii
TAGTCAGCAGTCTCCACCGAATGTACTCATGCCTCGCTGCACGTTTGGAAAAGTTGGAAAAGGAGTCACTGAACTTACTTTCCTATCTTTAGCAGTCCTGAATGCCACAGTCAAGGTGACAGGAAGAGGGTAAGAGTAGGAGAAAATAAGCAGATTTAAGTTGAATTTCAAAGAAATATAACAGCACGATAAGGACTATCAGAGGATGGAATGCAAAAGTATATATACGCCAGGAGGGTCCTTACCTAACAAAAGCAATCAGTGTAACTTGGTTGTATGTACCCTCAATGAATCCCCAACAATTAAAAAAAAAAAAAGTACTCAAAAGTCATGTTTATACCTAAATTATTGGTGCTGCCCATGGTTATGGAAATTTTCAAGGTTGATTTCTTCTTTGATTCTATCCATCTCTCTTACCCGAAAAGTGCTTGATATACATAGTATATTTGAAAATCATGAGATTTAAGACTGAAACGAAAGTCTGAATGACTTTTTTTTTGAAACACAGAGCCTATAGAGCACTGCTTTAGAAGGTCATTTAAAAAGCAAATGGATAATTATACCCAGGAAAAGAAGTGACACTGAGAAGGGGAGGAAAAAACCCAAGAAACTCCTATATTCCCTTTCAAAGTTGCAAAATTAGCACAAGGTTTTACAAAGGATTTGGGGGGGGGGGTGTTTGTTTTTCACAGGAGGGGAAGAAGGATGGCAAACTGTAAGGAAATGATTTCATCGTGAGGAGGAAGGAGGAAGGCGTTAAAGCTTTGCATGCCCCCGGCTTCTCTATGCTCTGCACTCTGTAGCAATAAAGGTACAGCGGTTCTCAAAGCTGGAACTCTTACTTAGGCTTTCTGCCTAACCGGGGTAGAATAGCTGGGCCTACCCAGGCACCATGAGATTGTGAGTGGGAAGTGCTTTGAGTTCTTTAGAGAGATATGTTTTATAAATACTATTATTATTAAGCTATTATTAAAGCTGAGCCCTGGTTTTAGCTGATGTGTTTCTGGAGGCCGTGGGTGTGCGGCAGCCCGCTTCACCGCCCCACCAGAGGTTCTTACCATCCTCTCGCTGTCTCCATGCACTGAATTTCTGCTCTATTGCGTTCTCTTTCTTCGCTTTCTCAGAGCTCACCCTCCCTGCTCCTCTCAGAAGGTCAATTCCCAGGGAAGGAGACAAGCAGGCAGAAAAATCTGAGGAGAACAAATCAAAGTAGCAATTTCAGTAAAAATAGCTGGATTTAGCCCATGATCAGATAGCTTTTCAACAGAGTTTTCCTTGCGCACATATTCATTACTGTACATCTCTCTCCCACACACTGTAGTGGTCCAAAGGTGTCAGCTGGCAAGAAGTTGACATCGCCCTGGAGCATCCTTACAATTCCTCCAGCTGCCTCTCAAGATAAGCACTTATCAATTGCATCCTGTCTCGATTTATTCACACGCAAGTTGGCACATGTGCAAATTCGACATTCCCACGGCAACCTGAATTATAAATATGTTTTTAGACTATTTTCTTTCTCTCATTTAGGAGAAGGGCTTGAAATTACATTTTTTGGTGTCCAAAATCTAATGTCCTCCCACACAGATTTTAACTGTAGCTTGCACCTAGGAACATTCGGAATAATAATTGAAGCATAAATGGTTACAGAAAAGATATGCCAAGGCGAGTTGGTTCTTACAAGAAACTCAAAACTGAGAAATTCCCTACAGAAGATTCAAGATCACTGTTGGGCTCCACCATGTTTTTCACACTGCAGTTTGTAGAATTCGACATGTATTTAATTTTCAGAGACTTTGAGATACTTATTTTTAATTGCATGTGAGTTAAACAGGTAGTGCAGGTATTTCTCAGATCAGCATTTGCGTAATGAACGCCTCAATCTGAGGAACAGGAGTTTTAGGGCATCTGCCCTAGCGTTTTCTATTCAGAGATGAAGAAAATGATAAGCAGAAAGGTGAAGTCCCCTCAACTTTTACATAATTTGTGACAGACTGAGGACCAAAATGGGGGATCTCCGATTCAGTCTATTTTCTGTTTACTACTCCTTTGATGTCTATAGTCTATAACTTATCCTGCTTTTCAGAAGAGAAAATGTGCTGAATGAAAGGGCAATGATCACCTATTTTAAAGATCTGGAAACTTTTGTTTTAGATTTATATATTTTTAGGAGAAAACATATGATTAGACAAAATTTGAAAATACCAAAAAAAGACAGAAACAATCAAGATAGAAAATACATAAAGATAAAAATCACCTCCAGAGAGAATCCATATATGCATACATATGTACAAACAAATAATACTGAAGTGATACTGGAAAAAAATAAAGTGATGCTAGAAAAATAATTTTCTGGGTTTCCTCTTTTTTAGCTTTATTAATGAGGATCTTTCCATGACTTTAGACATTTTAAATACATTTTTAATTATACAATACATTATGTACAATTTGTTTAAATCATCTCCAAATTAAAAATATATCCTGTTTCACATTCCCCCCCACCTTTTTTTCTGTTTCCAGAGGGAGACAACACTTGTAGAAATAAACACCATGGAATCTAAAAAGAAATTAATTTGTATTTACAAAGTTGTGTAAAACCTACACGCTAACCTTCACATTGTGTTTTGATAGCCACGATCATTGCTAATCTAAAAGGCTTTGAAATCAAGATTGAACAAAGATATTATTCTTCTCTTACTAGAAGATCTGAATGGCTGTCCTCAGTCTCTTATGGCCAATAAGATTATATTATAAACATCTTATAACATAAATTTTAAAGAACTGGATATGGAATCTGTAGATATTACTAGATTGGTGCAATGATAAACCAGGAAAAAGAAAAACTTTAAGAAATTTTAAAACAGAAAATTTTCACTTCTGATCATGCAAAGTGAATAAAATGATATTTATCAAAAATACATCAGTTACAAGTATAAAGTTGTCCAATCTAATACTTCTATTGTGGATATATATACACCAAGTGGTGTGGATGGCAGAGGAACAGTCAATCCATTTTGACTTAGAATTGTAGAAAGATGAAAAAAACTTCTCAGAAAAACAATTATTGAAAATGACTATCTCAGGGTAAGAGGTAGAAAGCTTCACAGTTCAATTTTTGTGAATGGATAATATGTTGTGTTCCAGAGGAATAACACAAGATTCATCTCATCATTTATTCAACAAAAAATCTATAGAACACACACCTTATGTCAGACATTATTCTTGACATTGAAAACAGCTGAAAGCAGACAATTGGAGCCTCCACCTTTTGAAGAAGAAGGAAAGTCTTGAGTCTGGGATTAAGGTGTATTTGGGGACAAGGGCTATAACTTTGAGTTGTAAGTATAACAATTTTTATTTAAAATCAAAGCACTAGGCAGAAAGGTCTGGGAAGTGAGGAGACACAGACAGGAGGAGAAGAAGAAAATTTGAGTCTTGTGGCTACACAACATATAAAGGTCAGGTCTAAAAGAAGTGAGAAAAAGTAGCTAGTTAGTTAGTCCAGGAAATAGTCAGAAAAATCATGGCAGTGAGTGGTTTCAGAAAACAGGTGGAGAAAGTGTTTCAGGAAGGAGAAGGTGATCAACTGAGTAATATTATCAAGTATAAAGTATATCAAGTGAGGCAAGGACGGGGAATTTACTGTTGGATTCAGCAAAGATGCAGCCATTGGTGACCCAAAGATGCATTTTGGTTCATTTTGTATATGATTTTAATGAAAATCTCACCTTCCAGAGAGCTCTTAATCTTTTAGTGGGTCAGAAATTGTACACCATCAAACAGCTGAAAAATTTGATACAATAAAAATGGTATTTAACATTGGATTTGATAAGTTGGTTGTCATTGAAGACATTGGCAAGGGGATTGTCACTGGACTGTTAGAGAAGAAAACTTGATTAACTTAAGATAAAATGGGAGATGAGGCATGGAAGACAAAAAGGAACATAAAAACAAATTCATGGAATTTTTCAATAAAGGCACATACAGACAAGAAAAATGGCTCCTGGTTTTCCTTACTTCAACCTTGCACTCATTCCTTGTCTTATTTTGTGCTCCTTTTACGCCATTTTTGCTATTTTTCTTTTGGACCTTATTTATCCAACCAACTCCAGGCTCATCAAAACAGTTCTTGGAAAAAAATTGTTCTAACAGTTATTGGGATGTCAATGTGTCAGCAATCCCAAGTAGGAGAAATAAAAAAACTAGAACGTCCTCCAACTAGCCCAATAGCAACTTTCATGCAAACAGAATTGAAAACTACTACATGAGCCAATTCATATACCTCCCTCTCTTATGTATGCCCTATAAAATCTGGCTTTGACTCAGTTGCCAGAACTCCGGATGCTCTTTGATACGTGTGGAAAGAGTAAAGCCTTTAACCTCTACTTGAGTTGCATAAACTACTTTGTTTCCTTCAAGAGAGAAATCCGATAGTCTTGCTGGAGATTTACCCTCCAGGGAAGCATATCAAGATGAAAGCCATTCCTGCTATTTCTATGAAAACAATCCTATGTTGTTGCAATTGCCACTGAAGTCTTCTTCATAAAGTCTTTCACCAGGCTGATATCTTCAAGTGTTTTTCCTATGCTTTCTTTGAGGATTTTTATCATTGCATGCCTTAAACTTAGGTCTTTCATCCATCGTGAACCAATATTTGTGAATGGAGAAAGGTGGGGGTCCAGTTTCAGTCTTTTACAAATGGATAACCAGTTCTCCCAGCACCATTTATTGAATAGGGATTCTTTCCCCCAGTGTATTTTCTTGTTTGGTTTATCGAGAATTATGTGGGTGTAAGATGTTAGTTTCATTTCCTGGTTTTCTATTTGGTCCAGGTGTCTATGTCTCTATTTTTGTGCCAGTACCATGCTGTTTTGATCACTATGGCCTTGTAGTATACAGCCTAAAATCTGGTATGCTGATGCCCTTGGCTTTGTTTTTGTTACGAAGAACTGCCTTAGCTATCTGGGGTTTTTCTGGTTCCGTACAAAATGAATAATTGTTTTTTCCAAGCCTTAAAAGTACGATAGTATTTTAATAGGAATGGCATTGAATCTGTAGATTGCTTTGGGAAGTATAGACATTTTAACAATGTTGACTCTTCCTAACCAAGACTATGGTATGTTCTTCCATTTGTTAATATCCTCTGCTATTTCTTTTCTTATAGTTTCATAATTTACTTTATAGAGGTCCTTCATCTCCTTTGTTAGGTATATTCCTAGGTATTTCATTGCCTTTGAAGCTATGGTGAAGGGGGTTGTATCCTTAGTTAGCCTCTCATCTTGGCTGTTCTTGGCTTATATAAAGACTACTGATTTGTGGACATTTATTTTATAACCTGAGACATTACTGTATTGTTTGATCACTTTTGGGTGTCTTATGGTTGAGTCTTTGTGGTTCTCTAAGTATAAGATCATATTGTTAGCAAAGAGGGAGAGTTTGACATCCTCTTCTCCCATTCAGATGCCCTTTATTTCCTTCTCTTACCTAATTGTATTGGCTAGAACTTCCAGCAGTATGTTGACTAGTAGTGGCAATAGACAACAACCTTGTCTGGTTTCAGTTCTAAGTGGAAAAGCTTTCAATTTTACTCTACTCAGTAAAATATTAGCTGTGGGTTTGTCATAGATGGCTTCAATCAGTTTAAGAAATGTACCACCTATGCCTATACTCTTCAGTGTTCTAGTTAGAAAAGGATGCTGGATTTTACCAAATGCTTTTCCTGCATCTATTGAGAGAATCAAAATGGTCTTTGTTTTTGCTTCGGTTAATATGAGACAAAAGCTTAACAATTAGGATCTATAGAGAACTCAAATTAATCCACATAAAAAAGCCAACAATCCCATATATAAATGGGCAACAGAGATGAACAGAACTTTCGCTAAAGAAGACAGACAAATGGCTAGCAAACATATGAAAAAATGCTCATTGTTCCTAATTATTAGAGAAATGCTAATCAAACCACTCTGAGATGTCATCTAACCCCAGCAAGAATGGCCCACATCACAAAATCTCAAAACTGCAGAAACTGGCATGGATGTGGAGAGAAAGGAACACTTTTACACTGCTGGTGGGACTGCAAACTAATACAAACTTTTTGGAAGGAGGTATGGAGAACCCTCAAAGAACTCAAGCTAGACCTCCCTTTTGATCCTGCAATACCATTACTGGGCATCTACCCAGTAAGGAAAAAATCCTTCTACCATAAAGACACTTGCACTAGACTATTTATTGCAGCTCAATTTACAATCGCCAAAATGTGGAAACAGCCTAAATGCCCACCAACCCAGGAATGGATTATAAAGCTTTGGTATATGTATACCATGGAGTACTATTCAGCCATTAAAAAGATGGAGACTTTACATTTTTTGTATTAACCTGGATGGAGATGGAACACATTCTTCTTAGTAAAGCATTGAGTGGAGAAAAAAGAATCCTATGTACTCAATTTTGATATGAGGACAATTAATGACCTAGTATCTGGATGGGGAGGAGGAAGGGGAGAGCAGAGAGAGAGATAAGGGGATAGGGAAATGGGGAAAGGAAGAGCAGAGAGAGGGAAGGAAGGAAGGGTGGGGGCCTCAGTGTGTGACACACCTTATCAGGGTGGGATATATTGATAAGAGGGACTTTACCAAACAAATGCAATCAATATAACCAAAAAAGAAGTCATCACAGAAACAAAAGTGAACATGTAAGAATTCCATAATAATAAATAAAAAAAGAGCATTAAAAAAAAAGAAAAGAAAACAATGTTGTGAAGGAGAACAATTGTGATGTGTACATAAGGGGAATGAAAAATGCAGGAGAAATATTTATGCAAAGAAAGATGGGATCCAGTATGTGCTCAGTAGAAGGGAGCAAAGAGAGCTCATCTATTATGGGAGGAGGAAAATACAGAATGTCAGTGTAGACTATACAAGGATTTGGTAGCAGTAAGAAAAGGAAATTTTCTTCTAATGACTTCTGTTTGCTTAATGAAATGAGAGTTAATGAAGAGATAGGTTGGGGATGTTAGCATTTTAAGAAGGTAAGATATCGTATCTTCTATATCATTGATACCTGATTTATTGGATTATAATCCTAGAGTTTGGGCTTGTAATTGGCTGGGAAATGTGATTACACTGAAAGGCAGTATTAGGAGACCATTTGAGGTAATATGCTTGGAAACATAATTTAAGAACTGATAGATAATGAATGGCATGGAAAAGTATCTGGATGTTATTTTCTAACCAATAAGGATACATGATTTTTAAACAAGTAGAGATAATATTGATTTTGGTCTGACAAAGCTGTTTCATCACTATCTTGCGACAATAATTTGCTTTTAAAACACACTTATTCAATTTTCTGAGGAAAATATTAGATTATCACTGTAATGATAAGAAAAATACTTTATGTAAATATGTATTTAATAATTATTTTTTGAAGCTAGCTTTAAACTACTCTCAACTTGTTCATGGATATTCCCTTACATATCATTTGAAAATATGAATATTTGGACACAAGTGCATTTCAAAACACTGTATCTTTCTGATCACAAAACATGCTATTTTTTGAGAATTTGAGAAATATAAACATTTACAAAGACTAGTTTTTCTTATCACAAAACTATTCTGATCACAAAACATGCTATTTTTTGAGAATTTGAGAAATATCAACATTTACAAAGAATAAAATGATAGTCAGTAATCTTAAAATGGAGATGTAATAAGTTTAATCATAATGGCACTCATATAAATGCATTTATCATTTATCTAATTGGCTATGTAGGTTATTTATAGATGCAAACCATGTTTGTAGAGAAATTTGCTAATGAGAATTAGAGAAGTGGAAGGAGGCTGCATCATTGCAATCTAAGAGCAGCTACTTTTGAAACTTCAGCAAATTAGACAAAAAAGATGGAAAATTATCATGCCAGAATCCAAAGATTTAAATGATTTTATTATGGTTTCCCAGAACACAGGTTAGCCATCGACCTTCCCCTAACTTTAAGTCTTCCACGTGACCTGGCCCTAAATCAGGAAAAAGCTTTTATACTCTCCAAATCATATCAAAACCTGTATTGTATTGCTTTGGGAAACCTCAGATCAAATAAAGCCAAGTCAGGTTAACCACAAGGCAGTGTTTTTTAAGCTTTCTCCAAACCCTTTTATCAATGCGGTTTATTATTGTGGCAGATTTTCTGAGTGAGAAAAGGTACGTAAACTGAGCCAAAGTTTTGATATTTTGAAAAATTATTTAAAATGAATCATTACAGACCAATTATACCATGCTAAGGTGGTTTAAAAGAATAACATCTGAAATTACTATCTTTCTACCAAAGTAATTACTGGGTTCACAGAATTAGAAAAGATATATGGAAAAATAGATTCCTATCAAAATCAGTTATCCCCAAGGTAACTTTGTCCATGTTTAAAATCTTCAAAAAAAAGGGGGGGGGATCTTAAGTTTTGATGATATCTGATTATAATAAGGAAATCTATTTTGCTTGTGGGTTTTTCCCCCTCATTGGTCAAAATCACTGACACATGAAGTACAGAGACAGTACAATCAACATCTGCATGTAAAAACAATTGAGTTCAGAAGGAGACTTGTCTGCTAGTAAAATAAAAATTTCCAGTTAATTTCATTTTGCTTCAGTATCACCACAAACTGAGAAGATTGATAGCCAAGAATAAAGAAAATAAACGTTTACAAAAAATAGGGAAAAAGAAATGCTGTTACCTTTCTCTTCCAGGAAACATCTTCCTCGTAACAAATGCTGGACACTTGCCTAGGCCTCATACGGGGTTGGTCTAATCAGAATCATGCCCATCTCTTATAAAAAAAAAAAAAATCTGTCTATCAGCCACAGAAAGTGGCTTGTCAAAATATGTGGGAATGTGCAAAAATCTAGCAATATGGAGAGTTTAGATTATTATAGATTCTAAAAAGAGTATTGGAATTTTGAACTAAGTTTTAGCAGGAAACCAGCAGAGTGATTTTCAGGACCAGAGAACCAGAGACAAGATAGGATCCTTCCCAAAGGATCCTTAAACAAATCAAAGGTAATGAGTTCAGTCTAGGATTCTGAAGAGCTAATATGGTGGACAGGAGCTCCTGTAAGAAAGACAGATACTCAGAGAAACAAAAGCTGTGAGTGGAGACTAAATCTTGATAAACTTTAAGTAGAAATTTTATAGAACAGTTTGCCTTTTTATAATCTAATAAATTCAAAGTAAATAATTTTTAAAGCATTAAGTCTTAACTACTTGGAAATTAAGAAATATTTTAATAAATCAAATCAAATGTAAAATTTTAAAATACTAATAAATGAATTAAAAGAATAAACAATGGTTCACACTTTGTATCAAAACCTACAGAGATTTCCTTTGGTAGAAAGGAAAAATGGAAAAATAATATTAAAATTCCCAAGTAGATGAACAAGAGGGAATTTGTAGACAAGATCTAAAATATAAAAAATAAAAATAGAAAAAAGGCAAGTGAAGCAAAAACTGGACATTTGTACGTTTGAATTCCATATATTAGATATATAAACTTTTCAAGGTTCTGATTAAGGGAACAGAAAGAAAAAGGCATGTCTGTAAATACATTTTAAGGGTATAACACATATTGGCAAAATTAATAGAACTAGAGGAAAATATTGCCTACAAATATATTAAAAATGTAAAGGAAACATATTTTCTAGAAACATGAATTATTAAAATTAATTCAAAGTGAAAAAGCCTAAATATAACAATCTCCATGAAAAATTTGGAAAGATAATTAAAGTTCTAAACATTAGAACAGAGACAAGGACAGTTAATTTCATTTCAAGTTCACAATTTAACTTTATTTGATTTTTAAATAACAGATCATCCCAAAGTTATCCAAACTCTTTTTAGTCAAAGGCAAATTAAATCTTCTCAACTCATTTTATAAAACTAACATATATTCAGAACTAAAATCTGTTAAGTAAAAAAAAAAATGTTATACACTTATCTCTCTTCTGAATAAGATGCAAAAATCATTACTTAAAAATTTTAATCAAATCCTTCAAAGTAATCACAGATCACTACAATATGGACAGGGAGACCGAACTCTAGGAATGTGAATGAGTGAAACAGCAAAAAATTGCTCAGGACAAATTATTCATTTTATAAGTACAAATAATTAAAGTTGAAAGTTACTTGCAAGATTTTCTATTTCACCCTTACCACACTACAGAAATCTCTGTAAATCACAAAGATGACTACCAGGTCCATGCTTAAAGCATGCCCATTTACAGCAAGCTCCTGATCTCACAGAAAGCAGTTTCTATACTGGGCTAAATACATCTTCTCACAATTTCTACCCATAAGCCCCAGCTCTATTCTCTGAAAGGCCCTGTAATACGTGCTTTAAACAGTTATCCCTTTTCTCTCTTTCATTGACTTTTAGCCTAATATCAAATCATACTCTGATTTTCAGCAACTATGATAGTGAAAAATAAAGAGTGCTACTGTTCTCTTTACTAATTATTTACAACATTTGGAGGAATAAAGAAGATGTTGGTACAGAGCTCTGTATTTTTGAACCATCCATGTATTGCTTGACAGATGAAGCCATTGTCTGCAGCACCTTCCACAACTGCCTCTTCAGTTTACATTAAACACTAGTGGTTGATGATAAGGTATCATTGATTCAAATTTGAAAATTTTAGTCCATCTTATTCACTAAGATTTTGCCATAAGGCTCAACATCAGGCACTTAAATTTCCTGTTCTTCTTACTTTGCCAACCTTGAGGTGGCATTGGGGAACAAATGTTTCAAATAATACTAATATCTGGAGAAAGAGAGGACTCCAATTTAAGGTATGCCCTAGATGACAACAATGATGATACAACCTTTTCTCCTACAATAACATCTCTAACGGGGAGAAACTTGGCCTCAAAGAAAAAAGTTAACCCAGTTAACAGTAATGTTAGACAAGACACTTTAAGTTTATCTTGTATATCTGTTAGGTTAGACAAAAAAATCTAGGAAGAGTGGAATGATGATTCCACTCACTTACAACTGATTCAACAGATAAGCAATGCAATTATAAAAGAGATGAAAGAAAACAAGCTAGTAGATATAGCATTCTGTGGTTTCCCTGTTCTTTGTGGAAACCCACACAAAATTCTGATCCCCAATGCCACTGCCTTTGTGTAAAGAACAATCTGCTAGATCACCAGAGGATCTCAGCACAGTCAGATTTTTGTCCTTCCTTTTTTTATAGCATTCAGTTTGAAGAGTCCTTACATTAGCATGCATTGTATTTTAATGAGAGGGATTTTGGACTCATGAGTGCAGTGTATTTGTTCCTACCTCAAAATCATTCTCCTATATTTCACTGAACAGAAATTTAAGATTGTATGATCCCATGGAATCTTCTACAAAAGCTTTGCTCATGATCTATTATTATGTGTCAATTCTGGTCAATCATCCTGATTCTTATATTTGAATGTTTTTGAAACATTTGCAACAGAAGTACTAAGAATTAGAATTTGTTATCCTAAGATGGATGGCCATGAAGGTGGAAACTGTGAATGAAAAAGAAATGTTTAAAGAAGTGGGTTTTTTATCTTATAGAAAAGTGAATTGTTTAGGTGGCATATACTGTGGGAGTAACATATATTTAATGAATGAAGAAAGACTATTTTAAATTATTTAAGGGAGTGCTTGATTGTTCTATTTCATTGAAAAGAAATGCACAGATTTTGATTCAAATTAAGAAAAGAACATCTTAATCAACACTAAAATTACCTATCTTGAGTTAATAATTCCATAGGTAAGAGTATATGAATAGGGCCTGGATGATTTCTGCCAAGTTGGAAAGATTCTCAAGGAAGAGGGAGGGGTAAGTTGTGTCAAATATTTCAGATAGTGTAAGTTAGACCATAACAGGGAATGTTGTATTGTATCTACCAACCTAGAGGTCACTGCACCCTTTCTTAGAGCAATTTCAATAATGGGGATATGTCATTTTAATGCAAGTACTTAAACTGAACATCAGTCAGCCTGAACTAATTAATATATCCATCTTCACTTTGAACCAAGTGTACTTTAAAACAAAGTATGCTCTACAGCCTAAGAGTCTGCTGGTAAGAGTCATCAAATGACAGATAGAGTTTACCCGGTAGAATTTCCCTGTAGGGAAACTGTTAATATGCCAAGAGTCTATAGTTTACACTACATTTATACCATTAACCAAAAGTTTGGCTTTATATGAAAATAAAAGTTATTGAATTTCTACCTTTCAACATAGATAGCAACATCTGCCATTTTAGAGATATAAAAATTAAATGACTTGCAAAGATCAAATAATACTAGCCTACTAAGACCAGCAAACATCATAGTGCTATACCCTGTGCTAGACATTACTCTGAGCAATGTACATCAATCAATTTATTTAATTTTCATAAGCACTCTGGTTCAAATGAAGTCTTACTATAGTTATTTTAATGATGGAGCAACTGACCACATGAAAGTATTTGCCAGAGTCACTGATCTACTGAAGTTGCAGAACTAGAATTAAAATCCAGGCACACTGACTTTAAAATCATGGCCAGAAAGCAGAACTCTGCTGCCTTTCACAGAGGAAAGGGGTGACTGAGCTGTGATTTAAACCCAAAGGTTTTACCTCTAGCTAACCTTTATTTTCTTCTCAGGTACTAGAACTCTCCTTGATTTTTAGTGGAGGAAAAGAGAAGAGTCTAATTTATATAAATTCATTAAGAGGAGTTAAGAAGTGCCTGAAACTTATAAAGGAGCCAGGGTAAGCTAAGAGTTTTGCTAGGATAAGAGAACTGGTCTTAAAAGAGGAGAGACATAAAGAAAGAGAGAGAGAGATTGGAATTTGTTTAATTCCTAAATATCAGCCTTGTCACCAATGCATTGTACTAAACTTCACCAAGAAGTCTGCTTAAATATCAAGTAAGATAATAGATGTTAAAGTAACATGACAGATCAAACGTGACAAAATACCATTTAAATGAGAATTGAGGTTTTATATGAACTTTGTTCTGCTATAGTCCTTTGACTTAATTCCTTCATTTGAAAAATGCTTCCACAGTTAGAATAATTGGTGATATGTTAGGAGTTTATCATTAAATGCCATCATCTCTCTAAAAAAATGATTGTTTTGCTAAAAGAAGTGTGATACACTTTAAGAGTGAACACAAAATCTAAAAGAAATAGATATTTATTAGCATGTTATCAAGGAAAAGTTCCTAAATAAAAAAATAACAATAAAGGAATTTAAAATCAGCACAATACTATATAACCACGTAGATGTGATATGACTATACCTGAAACACATACTCAAATATTAGCCATTCCGCACTAAAATGAAAGAGCCTCATGTTAAATGTTTATTTTTGCTAAATATTACAGGAAAGTAGTTGTCTCTTCTACTTTGCGTAGTGGACTATGCACTCTTCAGAGATAGCAATTTTCTATACCTTTATGTATCTCTAATTAAAAGAGAAATAAATTAGTCCTAAATTGAGGAAACGATCTCTATGTCTATCATCACCAGATATGGCTAAAGAAGAGTCACAAATAGAATTAAAAATGTTGTGACACATGTGTTAAGAAGCAAGAAAATCCATTCATGGGTCGATGGGCATTTAGGCTTCTTCCGTGACCTAGCAATTATGAATTGGGCTGCAATAAACATTCTGAGACAAATATCTTTGTTGTAATTCGATTTTTGGTCTTCTGGATATATACCTAATAAAGGAATTGCAGGATCAAATGGCAGGTCTATTTTTAGTTCTCTAAGTGTTCTCCAGATGTCTTTCCAAAAGGAATGAATTAATCTGCATTCCCCCCAGCAGTGTATACTCAGATAGATTACTTTTTTTGTAAACTCTTGACCATTATCCAAAGATAAATGGCAAATGTTTATTAATTAATATTTTTGAGCCTAAAACTCCAACTAACAACAAAAACAACACAAATAACAATAAAATTACTTACTGGTCTTTCATTTCATCATGACACCATACAAAGAATTACAGAAATGTGTACTAATCATATTCACAATTTATAGCGAAAAACTTATCAAATAATTAAAGATCGACAAAATTAACTGAATAAAACATACACATACATCTCTCTCTTTCAATCACCTGACCTTTGCTCTCATGAGTTTTTGTCCCTAGAGGAAAATAAAACATGCATACTCAGGTTATGCTAAATATTTAAATTCTTGATGACAGAACTACACATATAATCTCCTGGGTGCCTGATGGTGTGCTGAGTAAATGGAGTTAATACATAATTTATTTTTTATAGATTTCTAAATGGCTTCTGCTCCATTTTTATGCAGTTTTAGGCACACGAAATTTTTCTCATTAGTGTTGCCTGGCTTAGGAGAGTTTGCTTATTATATTGAAAAAGAAAGAACTTAAAGAATACTTCAAAACTATTTTGGTATCTGTGAAATGATACATGAGTTTGAATTCAAATAATTTGTTTTGTGGGAGATTTGCTGCATGGAATTTAGATTCTTTTCCATACAGGAGGTTACACCTTAGTGATTTTAAGGTCTCCAACCTCAATAATCAATAGTTCTAGATGAAAGCCTTTCCAATAAGTTTGCCTATTTGTCTCATTTCTGATACCAACAAGATTATTTTGCAAAATATCTTTGTTCCAAACAAATTGTGCTTCATATGACTAAATTTCCTTCCCAACTATCATTCTGGCAACACAGTCTGTCCTTGTAAATTTTTATTGCAGATTGGTTTGGGGATAGTACAGGACATATTGGAGAGAAATTACAATGGTAGTTTGCTTTCCTATAAAATATTTCTTATACTGTCTCATCTGTAATATTGTAGGATTCCAACACTATTATCATCATGGAAAATAGAGAATAAATGGATATTACTTTTGTAGCATAATTATGCTACTTTAAATGCACCACATTTCCACACTTATCTGAGTGTGAATAAAATGTAATCAATTTTCCAGAATCAAAGATGCATGAAATAACCCTTGTTATTTACACATTTTTTTATTTCAATAGAATTCAGGAGGCACAAATTTTTTCCTTACAACATGGATCAGATTTTTAATACTGAAATCAGGGGTTTTAGTGCACCCATCATTAGAATAGTGTACATTGTACTGTATTTATATAAGTACATATTTTGAAAAGGAGTTGGCTATCAGAAACTTCACTTTTTTCATATACCTGTTTAGTAAACATTTTATTTATTCCCATAATAATTCTCTAGACTTGGTAAGACAAATTTTTTGACACTAAATAAAAGTATTTCTTCTCTAAACTTTGTTTCTTGCTTTGTCTGAGTATATGTCTGAGCTCTTTAAAAATCTATATTCCCTATTTAAACAAAAATCTAGATTGTAATGGAGGAAAAGGAAAGAGTTCATAGATACGTTAAATTACTGTTTCCTCATTTTATTTTAATTACAACTTCTTCCCACTTAGAAACATTTTTACAGAATGTGATGCTTGCTCCATTTAAAAAATAAAATTGTGGAATGAAATGAAATAACACAGACATATAGAATGATTATGACATGTGTCTCATGGAGCATTTTAAATACCAATTTGGAAAGTTTAAATATTTTGTCTGAATAAAATTGACCTTATATATCTATCAGTAGAAGTGTTTTATTTTAAACAAAATGTTCTGTTTTGTTTATATAAGAAATGTGTGCCAGGCTTCTCTGCAGTTATCTTTAAACGTATATAGCTGTTTCATATATAATATAGAAGATTAATTATTTCTAAAATAAATGAAACTTAAGAAATGTGCCAAAAAAACTTAGTAGTTCCCTATATTCAACAGTGCTAAGGTACAGAAATAAAACCAGACAGAGTAGAAGAACAATCTAATCCCAAAACAAGCAGAAGAAAAGAAATAACCAAAATTATATAGATTAGTGACATTGAAAATGAAAGAATCATTTAGAAAATTAACAAAAGGAAAAGTTCGTTTTTCAAAAAAATTAATAAAATCAATAAACATTTGACCATATTAACTAGAAACACAAAAGCAAAGTCTCTACTAACCTCAATCAGAAAAAATAAAGGGAAAATAATAACAGATGCCACAGAGATAGAAGAGTTCATCTCTGAGTACTGTAAGAAACTCTATGTCCAGAAATTTGATAATGTGAAGAAACTGGATCAATGCCTGGAATTGCACCCTAGACTTACCCAAGAATAAATATATCTCTTAAGCAGACCAATTTCAAGAACTGAGATTGAAGAAATAAAAAATCTCCCCATTGCCCCCCCAAAAATGCCCTGGTCCAGATGGCTTCACACCAGAATTCTATCAAACCTTCAAAGAAGAGCTTATGCCCATACTGCAGAAATTATTCCAAAAAATTGAGAAGGAAGAAATCTTCCCCAACAAGTTCTATAAGGAAACATCACCCTAATACCAAACCGAGAAAAGACTCAACTAAAAAGGAGAACTTTAGACCAATTTTACTAATGAATATAGGTGCAACTCAATAGATTAAAAAAATCATTCATCATGACCAATTAGGTTTCATCCCATGGATGCAAGGCTGTTTTAACATATGCAAGTCTATAATATAATTCACCACATCAACAAAGAAAAGACTAAGACCATATGATCCTGTCAATAGATGCAAAAAAAAGCATTCAATAAAATCCACAAACTGTGGTATATGTACACCATGGAATACTATGCAGCCGTAAAGAAAGATGGAGACTTTACGTCCTTCATGTTCACATGGATGGAGCTGGAAAATGTTCTTCTTAGCAAAGTATCACAGGAATGGAAGAAAAAGTATC
>NW_003852490.1:677010-690801 GCF_000181295.1 Otolemur garnettii
TCTTTCTATGAGTAGAATATGAATGTTTTGACATAATAACTAAGAAAGTTACATGAAGGCTATGTTAACCAGTTTGATGGAAGTGTCTTGGATTGTGTATGAAAACACCACACTGTACCCCCAAAGGGCATCAATGTACACAGTTACCATTCAATAAAAAAAAATAAAATAAAATAAAAATAAAAAAAATAAAATCCAGCATCCTTTTCTAATTAGAACAACTTAAGAATATAGGCATATTTGGCACATTTTTTAAACTGATTGAAGCCATCTATGATAAACACACAGCTAATATTATACTGAATGGAGTAAAATTGGAGCTTTTCCACATAGAACTGGAATAAGACATGGTTGCCCTCTATCACCACTACTATTCAGCAAAGTGCTGGAAACTCTAGCCAATACAATCAAGTAAGAGAAGGAAATAAAGGGCATCCAAATGGGGCAGAGGAGGTCTTACTCTCATTCTTTGCCAGCGATATGATCTTATACTTAGAAAACCTCAAAGACTCAAAACAAGACTCCTAGGAGTGATCAAAAAATACAGTAATGTCTCAGGATATAAAATCAATGTTCACAAATCAGTAGCCTTTGTATATGCCAATAACAGCTAAGATGAGAAGCTAATCAAGGAAACAATTCCCTTCACACTAGTTCCAAAAAGAAAAATGAAATACCTAGGAATATACCTAACAAAAGAGGTAAAGGACCTCTACAATGACAGTTATGAAATCCTACTAAAAGAAATAGCAGAAGATATTAACAAACG
Organism: Otolemur garnettii; assembly: GCF_000181295.1. Taxonomy (NCBI): domain Eukaryota; kingdom Metazoa; phylum Chordata; class Mammalia; order Primates; family Galagidae; genus Otolemur; species Otolemur garnettii. The sequence goes on from NW_003852490.1 coordinate 677,780, forward strand.
GAGGAACATACCATGCTCATGGCTGGGAAGAATCAACATTGTTAAAATGTCTACACTTCCCAAAGCAATCTACAGATTCATTACCATCTCCATTAAAATACGATCATCATACTTTAAAGATTGGGAAAAAATAATTCTTCACTTTGTATGGAACTAAAAAAAACCCATGTAATTAAGGCAGTTGTTAGTAATTAAAACAAAGGCTGGGGGTATCACTCTATCAGACTTTAGGCTATACTACAAGGCCATAGTGATCAAAACAGCATGGTATTGGCACAAAAAATAGAGACATAGACATCTGGAATCAAATAGAAAATAAGGAAATGAAACTAACATCTACAGCCACCTGATATTTGATAAACCAAACAAGGACATGCACTGGAGAAAAGAATCCCTATTCAACAAATGATGCTGGAGAACTGGAAAAGACTGAAATTGGACCTGCACCTCTCATCACTTACAAAAATTGATTCAAGATGGATAAAAGATTTAAATCTAAGGCAAGAAACAACAAAAACCCTCAAAGAAAGTGTGGGGAAAACACTTAAAGATATCATCAGCCTATGGAAAGATTTTATGAAGAAGCCTTTCGTGGCAATTGCAACAACAACAAAATTAAACAAACGGGACTTAATTAAACTAAAAAGCTTCTATATAGCTAAGGAAACAACGACCAAAGCAAATAGACAACCTTCAGAATGGGAAAAGATATTTGCATATTATGAATCAGAGAAAAGCTTGATAACTAGGATCTACAAAGAGCTCAAATTAATCAACAACAACAACAAAAACTCAACAATCCCATATATCACCAGGCAGGAGACATGAATAGAACCTTCTCTAAAGAAGACAGACAAACGGCTAACACACACATTAAAAAAATGCTCATTGTCCCTAATCATCAGAGAAATGCAAATCAAAGCTATCCAGAGATATCACCTAACCTCAGTGAGAATAACCCATATCACAAAGTCTCTAAGCTGCAGATGCTGGCATGGATGGAGAGAGAAGGAAACATTTTTACACTGCTGGTGGGACTGCAAACTAATACAACCTTTTGTGGCCAGTCCGGGCTCTTGCCTGAAGGCTCTGTGGAAAAAATTATTTCTCAGCTTATTCAGGAAGGAAAGTTATAAAACGGGAATGATTGAAAATAATACTTGTATCACTTAAATCACACTTCTCATGGATACTCTTGCGGATGCTCAAGTCTCTCATCTAAAAATGGCCTACACACCCTCACTGTCAATAAACCTGGCCTAAACGTCAAAAAAATAAACAAATAAAAATAAAACAGCCTATTCTTTACACACAACCTACGCTTGTCTTCCTATATACTTGATATCATCTCTAGATTACATGTAATACAATCGAATACCTAATACAAATAAATGCTACCTAAACAGTTGGTAAACTATATTGCTTTGTATGTGTTTTCTTTTATTGCTATATTGTTATTTTGTTTTTGTTTATTTTTCCTAATATTTTCAATCTATGTATGGATGGTTAAATGTGTGGATGCAGATCCCTCCATATGGAGGGTCAATTTTATTTGCATTCATGAGAACAATTTTTTTCATTTTATTCTAATTGTGATTTAGTAAAGGATCATTGGTTTATCCTCATACAGCAGATTTCTCAGACTCAAAATGTAACATTGTCACTTTGATGCCAAATGATACCAATTCCAAGTGAAAAAAACCAGATGCTCTTTTGCAAACTTTTGTCTAGAGTCTTTATCACTGAAATAGTCATTTCCAAATTAGTTTTGGTAAAGATTTGATAGCAAGAAATAGAGTTTCCTTTGAATATACATCTGGCATTTTCCGTTAATATTAAAATTTTTGATTGTCAATACATTCTTTAAGTGATGAGAGCCAGCAGCGGACACAGAGCATCTCCTTCGTCTTTAGCATCATTTTACTAATTTGTTCACAGTAGCTGTTCTCACTATCATATCTGTATTTCTGCTACTCCATTTCCTAAGCCCACACAACGGGACAGTCATAATAGTTGATGGCAATAGGGAAGAGAAGTTACACACACAATAACAAAATACAACCAGATTACATTATTTTGTATATCACCCATGAGTAACTTAGTGATGACTTCATAAAATACTTCAGCAAATTTAGAAATCCATAATGTCAAAATCTTCTATTTATTAGAGTAACTTAGTGATGACTTCATAAAATATTTTAGCAAATTTAGAAATCCATAATGTCAAAGTCTTCTATTTATTTCTGGTAAGTGGATTATATCACTATAATGTATATCCTTGAGTTAGTGGAGAGAGCCAACATAGTAAAATAAAATTTAAAATGTAAAGTTCTGATATAATTCCAAAGTACAGAAGCACAGCATGGCTCTCTTAGCATTATCTTCTAGTTCTGGACCTGGTTTTACAGAAAAAAATATGCTTCCAAACTTAGGTTGTCCCTGTGACTTCTTACCTACCAAAAAATTACCTATAATGACTCCTAGCTAGATAGAATAAATGAATTCAAGATAGAAATACACTCATTTGCATTAAAGGGATGATGACAGATGATTCATTTTCCTACCAGTTTCTGTGGGACAATTGGCCTTGTTAATAAAAATAAACAACAACAAAATCATTGCTCTATACACTGAAGAATTATGCTAATTTTTCCCTATATGAGTTCAAATCATAAGAGATAGTTTACATAAAGCAGTAATAGATTTCCTGAGACAAAAACATAATGGTCATCAGAAAAACAAATCACTGTGATTTTTTACTAATGTAACAAGAAAGAATACTGAAGATAACATGCCAAAATTAAGACATTGGCATAATTTTTATATTTCCATAGATCTGAATATCCTGATATTTTTCAATTTTTGTTTACACAAAAATCTGTCACAGATGACGCCAAAAGGAAATTAAGATTTTGGAATTATCAAAACTTTTTGAATTATGATAAACTATTATTTTTCTAATTTTCTGGCTTCCAAGTTATTGGAAATCTTTAGAAAATTCAACACCTCACACGTATAAATATATTTTTCTATTTAAAAACCAAAGGATTCTTTGGCAGGCTAGATAATCTTCAAGCAAAAACCAGGATATTTAAATGTGCTCTCAGGAAACCTAAAAGCTTTATTTTTGGCAATACAAGTCAACATGCTGTCAGTTACCTCCTCCACGATGCAATTACAGTCAACACTAAATAATTCTGAGCTTCCGGCAAGAGACTACCCTCAAAAAGGTTTCCACAGAACTGTAAGTAAATTCACATCTTCTAAAAGAACTAGCAGAGCAAGACCTCACTTAAGCTATTTCCTGGCATTTAGAGCAGGGTGGAAAAGTTTGGTTAATGTTCAGTTTTTATTATTGAATATTACCTTCATGGAGAAAAACATGAAGATTACTTTTCCCTTTATAAATGGCCAAGAAATTCTTTGTCACCCATTTCAAATTTTCAGAGAAGGAAGAGCAAGTTTAAAAGCCACCTGCAGTTTGTTGTAGCATTTACCAATATAACCTTACTCTTATTTAAGGAACTCGCATTGCACACCTAGCTCCCACGTGCTTAAGGAATATTAATATGTGTCTCCTCCAAAAATCTCAAAACAGTTATAAGATGACTAATGTTACTTCCATTAGACATTTGTAGACACTACAGAAGGGACAGAAGTGCTGCTTCATCAAATAGTAATTCAGAATTTCAGGGATATAAAGTCATAATTCAACTGATGTGTCTTGCTAAATCAATCTCCAAACATAACAATTCTCATTGTCAAACTGGAAATAAAACATACTGGGGAAAAGTTATTTCAACTGATGTAGAACAAAATTGTAATTTATGACCATAATCTGTATGTGAAGGCAGATCACTGGGATCTCTTTTCTGAGTGATGGGCACATCAAATGATGAATAAACAAATTTATTTCAACAAATGATATACTGCTGAATATACTACTTCAATACAAAAGTTTTAAAGATGGACTTTAATGTAACTAAATGCTATTCGCTTTGATTAATGAATATTACAAAAAGGAAAAATTGAGGCTATGTGAATTAGATGCTCTCTCTATATGAATCTTGATATTCTAACATTTTTCTATCTTTCAATAAAACAATTTCAGTGTCCAAGTAAGTAAAGCCCCTTCTCCCCTTGCTTACCTTGTCATTCTAAGCCCATCATATTAAGTCACTGCTCAGGGTGTCCTTAACAACCAAAGAAAACAGAAAATGCTATTTGAAGTCAAGTTCCTGTCTAATTTTCTACACTGGGTATGACAGGAAACCAGAAAAAAAGCTGTGTGTTCTGTTCACTGTTGAATGATCCATCTAAATTCCTGAAGAAAGATATTTTACCAGGGTCTCATACAATTAGCTCTTTCCTCTAAATCTATGTTTACATAGCTTGAAAAATCCTGTCCCACTGATGAATGTTGTGTAAGAATGTTTAATTTTAACCTCATTTATGTTTATGCTTTCACAGCTCTTCATGCTTTATGTTAAGAGAATCAATTGGTCTATTTCCAAATATTTATATTAAGCTGCTGCTATATATCAGTCCCTGTGAAAATTCAGAGTTGATTAAACTGTGATCAATTGAAGAAGCTTGTCTGCAAATAATCAACTTACTATAAAGTAGTCAACACTGTAATCTGATGCCTAGAATTATTAATGTCTTCTGCTGCAAACCCTTCAATAACAAAAACATCCACAACATGTATTTTTAGTAAAATTTGTGAATTTCTCTTTGCTTTGTGACTTAGAAAATTCTTATATTGGATCTTCTTAAATTAGAACATATCGATATAATCTGAAAGAACAACAGAGACTGAATAGAGACTTCACGGTGATTTCACATGCAGAATATTTGGCAGCAGAAGAGACATTCAGAGGCAATGGAAAAATAGGAGGAAAAATGTTCTGCCTTATTAGTAAGCTGCAAAATGCAAATTTCAGCCATAATGAAATGACATTTTATACCCAACAGTTTCAAAATAAAAGAATTTATAAAAGAAGGTCTGATAATAGCCCATGTTAGCTAAGATGTGGAGCTACAAGACTGGCCTAATAGCTGGTAGAAGAGGAAATACGTGTTTATTACTTGGAAAAGGATTTACCATTATCTTGTGCAGGTTAAGTATCTGCAAATTCAAGAGTCAGAACCTATGTCTAGGTAAGCATCTTAGAGAACTCTTGACCAATCATGTGTGCCAGAAACTTATAAAAACATTTATAGAATGGGTGAACACAAAATTACAAAACCACCAAATGACTCCCCCTTAATGGCCTTAACCATGGGAAAAGATAAACAGGCTTTGGTGTATACCCACAATGAAGTACTACATAACAAAAATGAACTTTCTGCCACATACATCAATAGGAATGAACATCAGAATGGATTATTGGTCGTCAAAATAAGACAGGACTGTGTACGGCAGTGTTCCATTTACACACGAATTTCACATAGACACAAACTAAACGACGAAGATTCATTAAAGTGACAGTCCCTCAGCGAAACTAAAATGACAACTAAGAAAAAGTGAATTTGGGCTAGAGTTACACTTGAGATACAGTGAGACAATGTTTATATATGGAATGTTAAATTAATACTCTATTTTTTCATTTATCACTGAAAATATTTATTGTTTTTACCTTTATAGATTGTGTTATATATGTTCTTTTGTTTGTGCTAAACACTTCAGATGGATTCCATCATCACAACAACCCTATTATGTTATTGTACTCATAAGTAACTTAGGCGCCAAGAAATGAAGGAACTTGATCTAAGTCATTCTGCTTATAAGATGTGGAACTGGGATTTGAACAGATTGCAGAATATCAGGCTAGCTTTATAATCATTAAGTGTACTAATTCTCCACATTAAAATAGAGTAAACAGCTGGGCACAATGGCTCACATCTGTAATCTTAGTGCTCTGGGAGGCTATGATGGGAGGTTACCATGAGCTCAGGAACCCTTGCGCTCAGGAGCCTGACCCAGAGCAACCTTGTCTCTACTAGCAATAGAAAAAGTTAGCATTGTGAATGCATGTAGTCCCTGCTATCTAGAACACTGAGGCAGGAGTGTGGCTTGTTTGAATTCAGGAATTTGAAGTTGCTGTGAGCTAGCCAGATTCCAAGGTACTCCAGCTTGGAAAAACAGAGTGAATCTTTGCCTCTAAAAGAAAAGTAAAATAAAATAAACAATAAAGGGAAGAGAAATAGTCAACGCTGTATGCAAATGGCTTCAAGTAGTAATTTAAACAAAATGATTCATGAAACAAATGATAATACCTTGATAGTCTCGAAATAATATATTGTCATGCCCCAAGTCCATCTTGCTAAGGGCTTTCAATACTTCCCCTTTAAGACAGGAAGCTCAGCTGAAAGAATTTAGTAATAACTGCAAACCCCCAGCTGCCCCTTGTAAGGACTCCCCTCACCAGGTGTCAGCTCTTATCAAATTCAGCTTGTATTAAGGACTCCCCCTCCCCTACTGAAAGCCCCTTATAAAAGGTTTCCACCCCTGCTTCTAGGGGTCAAGAGACCTTGAGGTATGAGCCTGCTCGTGGACTTAATGTGTCTTTCAGGTTTATCAATCTTACTGCAAGGGACGGGATTTTCTTTTTTTATGGTTGAATAGTATTCCATCGTATATATGTAGTATATACCACATTTCCTTTATCTAGTATTTACTCAAGGACATCTGAGTTGAAGAGTGTTGCTATGAAGGTAGGTACATATGCACTTTTTGGAGTATCTGTTTTCAGTTATTTGGGGTACATGTCTGAGAGCAGAACTGTAGGATCACATGGTAATTTTATTTAACTTTTGATTTTTTTTTTTTTTTTTTGCAGTTTTTGGCTGGGGCTGGATTTAAACCCACCACCTCTGGTATATGGGGCCGTGCCCTACTCCTTTGAGCCACAGGCACCACCCATTAACTTTTGATATTTTAACACTGTTTTCCACAACACCTGAACAATTTTACACTCTACCAACAGTATATGAGGTCTTCAATTGCTTTACATTCTCACTTCATTCTTTTCAGAAATGATTATCATAGTATCCCCTGAAATTTTGCACTCTTTAAAGCAGGGGTCCTCAAACTTTTTAAACGGGGGGGGGGGCTCAGACTGTCCCTCAGACCATTGGAGGGCCGGATTGCGGGCCCCTGGATGAGTCAGCTGCTAAGCAGGACAGGCAGCCGTGGCAAAAACACCCGCAGGCCAGACTAAATGTCCTAGGCGGGCCGCAGTTTGAGGATGCGCCTGCTTTAAAGTGTAGAAATTGAAGTCCTGATTGCTTTTAGGGGCAAAAACAAACTATCAGAAAACAAATCAAAATAAAACAAAAACCCAGACCACATTTCCTGTGCTAACTCCTCCCAATTCTGCTTCTATGCTAGCATTTAAAATTCCAATCTTAATTACCAGTATACAGGGATAGGTAAACATATGAGATTCGTGTTTTTTTTCCTTTTAATGTGATTAATGGAGTGCTCTACATAATTTAAGAAGAAATGCACATTCTTCAAAATAAGAAAAATATTTATACCCGTTGGTGATCTGTGTCCTTGACAAAGATACAGAGGTTGAATTAACAACTGCTTTACTAAATCCAAGTTAAATGCACTCTCTCAGTTAAAACATGGCTGTGGCATTTAATGACTCAGAACTTAATGGTTGCAAAACCTAAATTGCACACATGGTAATGAGTAACTTTCCCTTCATATAAACTCCCTTAACAGGCTGTGCCTGTTCAAAATAGAATGCTATAGAAAATAGGGGGAAAGGAGTGAACTACCCAATGTGGCCAAGTCATAGAAAAACATGTTTTAGTTTTGGCTCGGCGGCCATAGCACAGTGTTTGCGGTGACAGCCACATACACCGACAGTGGAGGGTTTGAACCCAGCCTGGGCCAGCTAAAAAACAATGGCAACTGCAACAAAAAATGGTCAGGCTTTGTGGCAGGCCCCTGTAGTCTCAGCTACTCGGGAGGCTGAGGCAAGAGAATCACTTAGGCCAAAGAGTTTGAGGTTGCTGTGAGCTGTGATGCTATAGCACTCTACCCAGGGCAACATAGTGAGACTCTGTCTCAAAAATGAAAAAAGAAAAGAAAAACATGTTTTAGTTTTTTCTCTAAGAGCTCTATTTTTGAAGACACACATGAAATAGCAGAAAATACTCTGGATAATTCAATTACAGATTAATCAAATAAATCCCCTTCTTTTTGTAACCCCCAAATCCTGCAGCAGAAGTTTCATCACTAGTGTCCATCTGCTAAATGACAATACCACCTTAATTACAAAGCCTTTCTATATTTATTACAACTCCCTCGGAAAAGATTTTGGAGGATCTTCTAATAGATTCAAAACTCCTTAAAAGACTGGGAGTAAAAACCCACCAATGTCCTGATAAAACATACTGTCATCCTCCTTTGTGCCGGTCACTGTTCTAGTACATGTATATCTCTTTTTTTATCTTTACACTTAAACTGTGAATTAGGGGATATAATCATTTCATTTTAGGAAACACCCCTGAGCAAGGTAATATAACTTGTACAGAATCACACATTTTATAAGACACGCACCGGATGTCAAATCTGGTCTACCTGAATCAAGCAGCTACATCAATACCATTAATTAGAAAAATCACACCCCTATGACCATCATTAATTAAAAAAGCTATATATCTCTCACTATGAATACCATTTACTACTTTATTTTTAAAACAAAGGAAATTCTATTTGTTCTTTTTCCTGATTACAAGGCAATATTATTTCAGTATAAAATAAAGAATAACATATAATGCTATCACCCAAAGATAACATTTTAGTGTGTGGTGTGACATTATTTTTTATAAAGATACACAAACATAACTCAGCATTAAAAATAAAAAGAGAAGGTTGGTGCCTGTGGCTCAAGGAGCAGGGCGCCGGCCCCATATGCCAGGGGTGGCAGGTTCAAACCTGACCCCAGCCAGAAACTGCAAAAAAAAAATAATAATAATAATAAAAATAAAATAAAAGGAGAAAGGAGAGGGAAAGAGAGAGAAAGAGACAGTCTGGCACACGTTAAGATATCTAATAGTATCTGTTTTCCTTTTTATATGGTAAGACTACATGTAGATGTTTAGTTCATCATTTTTATTCACAGAAAGTATTCCAGCGTGTGCAGATACCGTAACTTACTATCGGTTCTGCCTTGGATGTACATTTGGGCGGTTTCCAGGTTGATACCATTGTAAACAGTACTACTGTAAACATCACTTTGTGTGTATTTCAGGGCACATATTAAAAAACTGGTTTGCCAGGGGTAGAGGAAGAGCCCTCAGTTTATAACAGTCAACAAAAGTCTAATGTAAATTCTATGAGTGTGACCAGTTTCAAGCTACCACTGGTCCAAGAGGTTGCAAGGTTTCTGAAAATTTAACAGCTGGCTCTCATGAGTCAGCACTAGCTGATTTGAGCACACCATGATGTGAGTATAAATACTTATGAAATGGAATTGCTAAATCATAGAGTATGTTCATAATTAACTCTAGCAGATAACGCCAATGAGTTTTCTAAAGTAAAAGTAGCAGTTTCTGCCCTTTCCGGCAGTGTGAGAGTTTTCTTTGTGTTGCAGACTGCTGAGTTCCGGTCACCCCGGGGAGTATATTACAGCATCTCACTGTGGTTCTGTTTCCCATTTCTCCCATTATTAATGAGCTTGGCCAGCTCGTCATTATTCTTTTGCCTCTTCTGGTCATTGCCCATCTTCGGCAGAGTTGTCTATTTCTTCCTCATGATCACAGCTATTTTTAGACATACCAGTGTCTTATGTGCTGAAATTGATTGGCCAAGACTGTAGCTTGCCATGTCACTCTCTCAGGGAGTTCTTCCATGAAAAATCTTAATATGGCCAAACTCATTCATCTTAACAACTCGATTGGTGTTTTTGTTTTGTTAGGTTATTATACTTGCTCCAGGTCATGAAGCTATTTTCCTGTGTTGTCCCCTAAATACTTATTGGTTTGCCTTTCATATTTTGATTTAAGGTCTCCTTTAAAGATAGTTTTCTGTATGACATGAAGTAGGAGCCAAATTCCACTTTTATTTTTATGAACATAAAATGTCCCAGCATGATTTCTTGAATAATACTTTCCTTCCCCAGCTTGGAGTAGCACTCTTTTTATAAATGAAGACTTCACATATGCTCAGGTCTTTTTCTAGGATCTCTATTTTATTCTCCTTCTCTATTTGTCTATCTTTACAGGAATATCACACTATCTTATTTAGAGTCACATTATAAAAAGTCTGGATAGAACGAGCTCACTCTTTTTTTTTTCCAAGAGTATTCTGGCTTCTTTTAAAAATAGATTTATTGAGAAATAATTCAATTACAGTATACTGCTCCTATTTAAAGTGTCAACTTGATAAGACTGATGTACGTAAACAGCTGTAAAAACATTATAAATCAAGATAATGAATATATGCATCCCTCAAGATAGTTTCTTTGTGCCCATATGTAATCCATCACTTCCCTCCTTTGACTCTCCATCCATAGGCAACCAGAAATCTGTATTCAATCAGTATCAACTAATTGGCATTTTCTAGAATTCTATACAAATGGAATCATATAGTAGGTACTATTTCTGTCTGGCTTTGTTCATCTAGTATGTTTATTCTGAGATTCATCTATGTTGGTGTATGTAGGAAAGGTCATTTGTTTTCATTGTTGAATACTATTTTACTGTTTATTCCACAATTTGCTATTCATTCACTGATGAACATTTTTACTGTTTTGAGTATTTGCCTATGACCATCAAAGTTGCTGTAAGCATTCTAGTGTCAGTTTTAGCCTAGACATATATGTAACTTCTGTTGAGTAAATACTAAAATAGTGAAATAACTGGGCAATAAAATGAGGTTACATTTCACTTTTTAAAATTCCATCAAATGCTTTCCGAAGTGTTTTGCTATTTCCCACAAGAAATGAAGTCGAGTCCTGGTTGCTTCACTTTCTCAGAAACATTCTGCCAGTCTTTCTTAGACATTCGGATTGGTGGGTAGTCGTATCTCATTGTGGTTTTAGTTTGCGTTTGTCAAGTGGCTAATGATGCTGAACATTTTTTCCCTGGCTTATTTGCCATCCACATAACTACTTTGATGAAGTGTCCATTCAAATCTTACACAATTTTTATTTTCACAATTGCTTATTTTCTTACTCAGTTTGAGATTTTAAAAAATATATTTACACAAATTCTTTATCAGATATATAATTAATGAATTTTTTTCTTCTGCTCAGTGGCTTGCCTTTCTTTCTTTTGGCAGAATATTTTGAAGAATAGAAAGTTCTTAATTTCTGTGAGATCTAACATACAACTTATCCTTGTATGGATTAGGTCTTTAGTGTCTAACAAATCTTTGCTGAACACAAGGTCACAAATATTTTCTCCCATATTTTTTTCAACATGTTTTATAATCGTAGTTTTACAGGTAGGTCTGTGATTTATTTTAGTTACTATTTGTATGTAGCACAAAGTATATGTAAGTGCGCCCCTCTTTCCATGAAGATTATCCTTTCTCTACCAACTGCCTTTGTCCTAATATTTTAAAAAAACATAGCCTTGGCAGCATAGTAAGACCACATCTCTATAAAAACATTTTTAAAATTACTAGAGTCTGGTGGCTTGTGCCTGTAGTCTGTGCTTCTTGGGAGGCTGAGGCAAGAGGATGACTCAAGTCAGGAATTGAGGTTGTAGTAAGCTGTGATTGTGCCGCTCCACTCCTCCAGCCTGGGTGACAGAGCAAGACTCTATCTCTAAAAAAAAAAAGATGAGTTGTTGGTTGATGATTCTGGATTCTCTATCTCTAAAAAAAAAAGATGAGTTGTTGGTTGATGATTCTGGATTCTCTATTTATCTCAACTGATCTATTTGTATATCTTGATACCTACCATACTGTCCTGATTGCTGTACTTTTATTATGAAGGTTGAAATTGGTAAGGGAAATCCTCCAAACTTCCTTTTTTTGTCTAAGGTGTTTGACAATCCCAAGTCCTTTGTATTTCCATATTAATTTTAGAATCACCATATTAATTCATACCAAAAACACCTTGCTTTGATTTGATTAGGATTGCCCTGAATCTAGACATCATTCGGGGAGACTTGATAGCGTACCAAAATGAAATTGTGTGACCCACAAGCATACTATACCTCTCCATTTATTTAGATCTTTCTTTAAATATCTGTAAAATCTATAATTACATCATTTCCTCAATCTTAATTTTGGTAATTTGTGTTTTCTCTTCTTTCTTCCTCATGATTAGTCTGGCTAGCGGGTTATTAATTTCATTGATCTTTGCAAAGAGAATACCTTTTGGCTTCATAGATATTCTTTATTTTTTTCTGTCTAGAGAGCATTAGTTTCTACTTTGAGCTTAATTATATCCTTCATTCTGCTTATGTTCTATTTTATTTAGCTTCTTTAATTTCTTAAGGTGGATCTTCAGATAGTTGACTTGAAACATTTCTTGTTTTTTAGTACTGACATTGTATTTTATAGATTTACCTTTAACTGCTTTCCCTATACACACAAAATGTTGAGTTTCCACATCTAGTTCCAAACATTTTCTAATTTTCCCCTGTAGTTAGTCATTGACCTATGATTTTTTTACACATAGATTATTTGTTTGTAATATGTCTAGGTACATTTCTACTATTGATTTGTAATTTATTCCATTTTATTATTAAACAATTTTTATTTTTTGGTCCGGGGCCAGATTTGAACCTGCCAACTCCAGTATATGGGGCCAGTGCCCTACTCCTTTGAGCCACAGGCACCACCCTATTAAATAATTTTTAATGTCATTTCTGTACCAATTAAATCATTTTAAATTTAGGTTTATTTTCTAGGCTATGATCTATTTTAGTCAAGTTTCTATTAACATTGGCTCAGCGCCTGTGGCTCAAGCCGCTAAGGCGTCAGCCACATACACCTAAGGTGGCGGGTTTGAATCCCCAGCCCGGGCCCACCAAACAACAATGATGGC
>NW_003852490.1:690887-718816 GCF_000181295.1 Otolemur garnettii
TGATGCCATGGCACTCTACCCAGGGGGATAGCTTGAGGCTCCGTCTCAAAAAAAAAAAAAAAAAGATTCTATTAACATTGTACATCATGTACATGTACATTATGTTTCATGTGTGACATGTTCCTTTGATGATCATTCCTAATATCATTACCCAAAGGCAACAGATTTTACATTTCAGAATTTATTTATCATCTATCACTTTTTTTCTACTTTTTATGCAGCAAATAAGACATTGAATTATGATTCCTGGTGTTTTAATTATGATTCCTGGTGTTTCAAGTTAACGACAAAAGCATTGTTCAAGGTAAGTGCATACAAATTTGAATATAATTTCAAGATACACAGTTTTGTCATATCGTGAGCTATGTTTCATTTAGTCATTCATTTGCATTAAGTCCTTTCTAGAATACAACAGGGCAATAAATATTAATAAATATAGCATTTAATTGCCATCTTGTAGGTTATATTCAAATGTTTGCCAATATTATTATAGTTATCTTTGTGCAAAACAATTATATTTCATTCTTGATTATTTTCCTAGTATATGGGTAAATATAAAAGAACTGATGAAAAGAAGGGTAGTTTTCATACTTTCATACATGTCCTCAAATGATTTTCATGTTTCTTCATTAACATGAAATATTTACTCAATCTTTATAAATTTTATAACCAGAAAACATGATTGTTTTTCATGCATTTATTATTTGTGAGAGTGATAAGTTTTTTTTATATGTTTCGAGGGATCTCTAAAAAGTGGGTTCTTAATACTTTAAATTTTTTCTAAAAAGTAAATTCAATTATTGATGAAGGAAAAAGGAAAATAAAAAATGACAAAAAAAAATATTAGTACTTACAAATACATAAGCCAGGTCTTAACAAAATGCTGCAGCCCAAGATTGATTGTACCTCTGTTTGCATACATAAGAAGAATAGAGTGGAAAATGTTTAAGGTTCTTATTTTCTGCAGTTTTGTTTCTCTACATCAGAAAACCAGAGGGGAAAAGCTGAAAGAAGGCAGCCATGCAGCAGAAAAAACCTCATTATTGCCCACCCCTACTTTGATTGCTTTTTCTTCTTTTGGCATAAGTGCCCCTCCATTTGATAGTCCTATTTTCCGGTCTCAAAATATCCATATTTTCTTCTTTGTAAATATTTCTTAGATTTAAAGGAGTTTTTCTCCTTTCTCGACCTTGCTAAAATAAAATCAAAGCACTGCTAAATTTTGTTTAGAGTTATGTCATCTGAAAATAGTGGCTTTGGGGTAAAACATTACTTAACAATTGTCTCTGGGCACCCACTGCCCCTCCACTTGGAATGTGGTATATTTAGAGTTGCTCCTTTGAGAAGCAGATTTCAAAAACAGAGCATCTGACGGTAAGACATTGATTTGTGGCTTATATTTAAAACCTGTGATAGTCTTTTCTGTATGGCGTCTAAATGATGTTGCATATTCCTTACACAATGCCTATTTATATACCATTAGGTACCAAGCAATTTTGTAGGCATTGATGTAAGACAGTGTAAAAGAGATATAAAACTTTTACCTATGGCCATTTGGTGACTGTAGTGATATTCAGCAATGTGGTACATAGCACTTTTTCTAGGATAAGTTTACAAACCAATTGTCAGACTTTATACAATGACAGCTCTGACAGTCATTTCAGAAACAGAGTTCCAAAATTGCTTTATTTGCACTCGAATGTTTATAGCACTTCAATTCACAATTGCAAAGATGTAGAAACAACCCAAGTGCCCATCAATACATGAGTGAATTAATAAACTGTAGAATATACATACACACACATACACACACACACACACACACACTCTGGAATACTAGTTAGCCATATTAAAAGAGGGAGACTTTATATCTTTTGTATTTACCTGGGTGGAGTTAAAGAACATTCTCCTTAGTCAAGTATCTCTAGAATGGAAAAGCAAGTACTCCATGTACTCAATACTTACATGAAACTGGTAAATGAACAACCACAGGACTTCACAGGATAGGAAAAAAAAAAAACAAGTTCAAATAAAGGGGAGGAGGGCTTGGTAAGCTCAGATACTACCTAATAAAAGCCAAACATGTAACCCAGCCATATGTACTCTTACATTACTCTGAGGGGGAGGGAAAACCAATAGGAGGGAAAAATTGCCTTTAAGGGTGGTCTGGGCACTGGCATTGGGGCAAACCTTCCCAAAGGCAATACTTCCAAGGTGACTGTAGTGATATTCAGCAATGACGTATGTAGCACTTTTTCTAGGATGAGTTCTTGAACTTAATTGTCTGACCTCGTATGAACTTTATTCCTGAAGAAATGACTATAAGTGTCTTGTTCCATCCCTAGGCAGGTTTTGTGGGAGGAGAGATACTGTGAAATAAATAGAAACATAGTAAGCAATCAGATGCAATAAAGATATTTCAGATGTAGTCAACAAATCTTTATGGAGCATTTTTCTTTGTGTCTGATGAAGGTAACAAGTACTTGGTCCACTAAAGTTATGCTGGAAATTCATATGGCTGCTATAATTCCATTCTGCTGCACCTCATTGTCCCTAATCTGGTCTCCTTTGCACATTTTTGTTGTTCTACCAAAAGTATTTTCTTGTACAAATGGCCCTCAGAACCCCCTAAAAGAAGCAAAATTGCTCTGCAGATGGCTTAGCTACTCAACACTAATTTCTCCCTGAAGATTCACCATTTCCAGGTAAATGCTCGCTGCTTCCAAAGTGATTCTGTTTTATAGGCATCCAGATCTTGTTCTTTCTGTTAAACATCTTAGTCTAAGTTTAACTATGCCTGATGCCTTAAACTCAAAAATGTATTGAGATAGATATTCATTCAAAGATTTTACTGAAAGATAAGGGGTAACCAAAGCAAAAGACACACAAAGGGTACCCCAATCTAGAATGTATGCTTTGTAATGTGTATTTTGCTTACACGTGCTCAGTCCATTGTTTAATACATGGCCTCCTCCTACCACATTTCTACTTCCCTAGGCAGAGGGTCTGTTTTTCTTTACCACATCCAAGTCTGTGGCATTAAAGTCATAGGTCTCCATGCTTCATCAGTTTCCTTATCTTCCTGGGGTAACTAATAATGGGAATTGACCTCCTTCTCTTGATGTACTCAAACTTCTAAAATCCTCACAGGAGAGATTATTATTACTATAATACAGCAGTCCTCAAATTCCTATACACTATATACACTCACAGTCACTGAAAAGGAGAGAGTAGGAGGGAGATTCTTGGGAGAGGGTATTTTTTTCCATTGTCTTCACTCTTGATTTTGGGGTAACATTTCTGGTCATAAAGTGGGCTTTGGAGAAAACCAGTGAAGACAACTGATATTTTAAGACTTTATCAATGTCTGATGATATTATGGACACAATAGAGCTTAAATGTGATGTGGCAAACCAATACTACACCCCATTAAAACTATGGTTGAAAAGGGAATTATTCCAAATTAAGATGTATTTGGATGACTACTGAAAAAAATTCCTTCTCCTAAATTGACCTGATAGATCCATAATGTGGAACAGAAGGTGGAGAAGAATGCACAACTGTTAAGCCATGAAAGTGTAAAAAAATACTAAATGTTTAATACAATTGTAATTCTCTCTGCAACTGACACCCTACGTGAACTGAAACAGAAATGAAGCAGCACACCAAGGGCTCCTGGAAATTCTTGAAAGCAAAATAACAAAACTGAAAACAAAACATCTCAAAGATAGTTACTAAAATTGTAACGCAGAGTTTACCCAAAATTTAATTGCTCTTCAGATGAGATTATGAACGTTGTAATTGGTGAGAAGAACAAGCAATATTTAAATTTTCATGAGCGTCTGAATAATCCTTTTACATCTCAGACATTGACAGAGAATTGGCTTCAGGGGTATGACGAGAAACAACTGAGCTGAAGCAACAGGCCCAAGGAACTCTAAACAGACAGAGCGCAGGCCCTGGGATTACTCTCCCAGCCCTTAGGCAAGATCAAAGCCCCAAGTTAGCTCATTCCATCTAATGATGTGGAATATAACACCATGAAAATGTGAATTGTGACTAGGAAACTGAGATGTATAGAAGAAAATAAATAATACAAGCTAATCTATTTGGGAAGATAATAGAACAATATAGGTTCTATTTTTGGATGTGAAAATAAAAATAGGGCTTGAAGATCATGTTTCCCTCTTCAAACAATGCTGAAGAATGAAAGGAGAGACAGTCTTTTTAATCCATTGATGAAAAGCAGAATTTTCCTATCCTACATATTCGTTGGCATTCTAAGGGTATGGAATGAGAAAGAAAGGAAAATGCACTATTTCCTAGTTGTGGCTGTTATATGTGTAGTGACTCTCAAACTCCTGTTCCTACTTTCATGTGGCCAACGGACCTTTGAATACGTGTATTCAATCTGTCCCATTCAGCTGGATTTTTTCTCTCATCATTCAAACTGCCTTACCTCAACTATGGCCTCTCTTGTTTGGAATCTTCCATAAAGTGATGGCATAGCATCACTATACCTAATTTAGTTGTAACTCCTAGAGACATCTCTATTCATCAACAGAAGCCTTCTTTCCTAATTCCTACCCAACTATCAAGGGATTAAGTCCAGAATCTGAACTAGTACCTTCACGAGAGTTTAAGGATCTCTTTCTTCTCATTAGTTTTCTAAATACAAAGATGACAACTCTCAAAAATATGCTCCTTGAATAGGAGGTAATTATTTACTTTAAACTAAATCATTATTCATTATAAACTTATTTCAAAATTTATTGTCCAGAATTAATGTTGCATGTGGACCTGCAGTCAGTACCAAAATGTCAAGATACTCTAAGAATTTCAGTTTTCTTTATTGTTTTCAAGGTGTTCATGACTATTTTTTCTGTGATTACAAAACACATAGGGATTTGCAAAATACTTTTTTTAAATTTTTTTCTCTCTCTTTTTTTTTTTATTAAATCATAGCTGTGTACATTAATGCAATCATAGAGTACAATGTGCTGGTTTTACATACAGTTTCTTCTCTTTTTCTCTTCTCTCTTTTTTTCATTTTTTTTGGTTTTTAGGACACATTTACAATAATAGCATTTCAACCTGATGGTGGAGTGATATAGGAAAATCTCTGTTTCATTTTCCAGTGGAATGAGACCACCTCATTCTCATCACATGGTCCAGGACACCCCCAGGAATGTCTCCCACTGTACTGGATAGCATTCTGGTCCGAACATAGGGAACATGAACATGCCTTGTGATTGCTGGCCACCAACTCCCAGCCTTCACACAGCTTTATAAGTTTAGAAGCTACCTGTGATTTTTCAGATAATTTTATCTAGAGCTCAAGAACCCTAAGGGAACTACTTCAGCCAGAGAACCTACACTTTTGTTTTATATTTGAGAACATACATAAGTGTTTATTAGAAAAAATAGTTTGGTGCTAGCATGTTATTGTTCTACCATGGGTTTAATAATGCCTCTAATCCAGGCATTTTTTAAATGCATCAACCTAGGGACTGAGGCTATCAATAAAAACTTTGGCTAAGGAAAATATTCATGAAAGAAGCTGGATCTCATTCACTTAAAATTAATGGAAAAGTGAACAATTCGGCTTTGCTAAAAAAAAAAAAAAGAAAAATCTAAAAAGACAAATGACATTTTAGAGCCATGCTGGGGATAGGTAATCATTAATATGCAGTAAGTTTATTTAACAAATTTTGGATTGTATATAATCCCCATCTTTGTAATAACTTTATTAAAATATGCATATAAATTTCCAAGCATAAACATTAAAACATGGAAATAAAGTGTTACATTTTCAAAGTAGTAAAGGGGAAATTTGAGTTAAATGGAAAGAAAAGCATGGCCAATCCAAAGAAGATAGGTTCAGAAAAGAAATAATTCAAATAGAAGGAAACATAAAAGAGAAAAATAAGATAATGGGAAAAAATTCAGTATCATAGTCTAAAAACAAAAAATAGTGTACATTAATGAATGAATAAATGAATGATTAATGAATAAAAACTAAGATTACCAGACTAGATTTTTTCTTTAGATATGTTTTATAAAAAACCTTTTAAAATAAATTCAAAAACATTGAGTGATAAAATACTAAATTATAACGAAAGTTTTAAATGCGACAGTATGATTATAGGCTGTATTATGACAGTAACAGGTGGAACCTCACCTGTGGTGCATATTGCAAGGGGACATGGCAAATCTTTTAAGAGTAGGGTATGAATGTCTTAACACAATAAGTAAGTGAGGTGAAGGCTATGTTAACTAGTTAATGTAAAAATTCCAAATTGTACATAAAATCAGCACATTATACCCATAAATGCATTAATGTACATAGTTATGATTCAATAAAAAAATTGCTAGGAGAAAAAATAAAAATAAACAAATAATAAAATAAAATGCAATTAAAAATAAAGATTTTATTATTTTTCCAGTAATTCTAGACAAAGCAAATAAAAAAGAGAAAGAATATGTAATATTTGAACTACCTAGTTAATATATATAATCTAATAGACACATAGAAAGCCTTACACCAGTTGGAAAAATACATGTTTTCTCAAACATACAGGCAAATGAGTGTTGGAAACACTCTGAACCACACCACAGTAAACACTAGCATCTTATAAACCATGTTTTCAATAATGCAGTTAGCAGATTATTAATAGTGAAGATGTAGAAAAGAAAACATTTAAAAATTTATATACACACTTTAAATAACTGAAAAGCAAAAGAAGAAATCATAATAGAAACTACAAAATAACGTACAACTAGATAACAATTCCACATCTCAATATTTGTGATACGTATCTAAAGCCACACAGAGAGGAAAACATTCATAACACAACTTCTCACATGTATCCTTTAGCTACACTCACCCATGCCCAAACACTGGGCATAGCATCATTTTTTGTGTTAACAAAAATAGGAAACAGAAACATAGATATAAACATTAGGGCACTTGCTGCACAGAATAGTTAGCTGCAAAACTGAACAGACTTTGTCTACCCTAGTCAACACAGATGACTAAATTAGAACTTGAGCAAACAGCAACTCATACACATATCTGTGCTATATGATTATATATATGCCATGTTCAAAACGGGCAAAGCTAAATAACATTATATGAGAGTTGATACTCATTTGGTAAAACTATAAAGAAAACAAGGATCTAATAACATGACATGTGTCCTGAGGGAGACAGAAGGAGGGGATGAAACTGGGAAAAGAATCAAGAGAGGTTTGGTGTTATTGATCATGTTTTATTAACATCCTTTACATGAGCAGTAGAAACATGTATGCTCATGTTGGTGCTGCTATTTTAAATATATATATATTTTAAAAATACTTTCTGCGGATTTTTTGGCATTATGCCAACAAATTGCATTTATCATCACTTCAGAGGGGACTGACATACTGGCTCAGCTCCCCATCCCCTTTCATTTGGCTGATCCCTCCTCATTTGTGCCTCATAGAAGCCTCATTGTCTTCATCATGCCTTCTCTGACTGCCAATTCAATAAATCCTCCCCAAACCCCAGACCTTTCTACAACCACGGTAGAAGCACTAAGCTCATTTTATGTGTGTCTATGTCCTCTCACAGTCCCTTATGAACTTCTCTATTTTATATTTATGTCCTGGTATTGTGAGCACTGGTGTGTGTATGTATACTTGTGTCTGTTTCCTGCAATATCATGATCTAATTGCTCACAGAAACTGCTTAAAGTCATTGTCATATCCCTAGAAGCCACTCAGAGTGCCTGACATATAGCCAAACTCAATGGTTTTCTGATGGATGGTCAGATGAATGGCCGGATGGATAGATAGTCTCTACCCTCTCGGAACCTTACTATCTAAGAGATTGCTGCTGATGAAGAAGATAACAACTATTAGAACAGTTTATTGACAAATCACTAAGATCCTGAAGCAAGCCAAGGGCTTTTAGTACATTATCTCATGTCACTCCATGTAATTACTCTGCTAAATAGGTACAAAATCATTTTATAGGCAACACAAGAGATTCATACAGATTTGTTGACTTGCCAGGGATCACCCAATGGCAATGAATAGAGCTGGAATTTAACTCACTTTCACATGCATAACCACAGCTCTGTAAATCCTCCCTAAGTTAGTTCAACATTTAAAAAATAGTTGCCAGGGATCACCCAAGGGCAATGAGTAGAGCTGGAATTTAACCCACTTTCACATGTATAACCACAGCTCTGTAAAGCCTCCCTATGTTAGTGCAACATTTTAAAATAGCAATATTGCTTATGTGTAAATGAGTGCTTTCTGGGTGGCATTTATGGCTCAGTGAGTAGGCACTGGCCCCATATACCGAAGGTGGCAGGTTTAAACCCGGACCCGGCTGAACTACAACCAAAAAATAGCCGGGCGCTGTGGCGGGTGCCCGTTGTCCCAGCTACTGGGGAGGCTAAGGCAAGAGAATCACTTAAGCCCAGGAGTTGGAGGTTGCTGTGAGCTGTGTGACGCCACAGCACTCTACCAAGGGTGATAAAGTGAGACTCTGTCTCTACAAAAAAAAAAAAAAAAAGAAAGAAAGAAAGAAAGAAATGAGTGCTTTCCTAAACATGAAAGGAATAGATGCAATAGATGCATGTGCTAAGTTAGAAGCCTTAAAAATGAATTGATTTGAAGAAATTAGTTCTAGCCCTTTGTCGTTAGTCTCTAAAAACAAAACAGGTACATAAAATGAAGCTAATTAATTTACAAATTAGCTATGATCCATTCTTTATTTAGTACTGTTATTTAGCATTATTAATCATTTATTCTTTTCCAGTAAGAACTAGGGACACCAAGATAAATAATATCACAAACCAGTTCTCAGCAAAGGAGACCAATAGGATAATAAGTTGCTAATAAACAATAGTCTAACGAGGACTGTTCCCAGAGATTTTAGTAGATGTCATAGCAGCATGGAGGAATGGGACTATGGATACCTACAAGCAGTCAAGTCCAGGAAGCATTATTTGACTCAGATACTCAATTAAGAGTTCTTTGCTCCTATTTTTTCTATTAAGTAATCAAGACCCCAAGGCTGGAGCAAAATTTCTCATTCATTATCTGCTAATAGTCGGTACTTATGAGTTCAAAAAGCTTTAAAGAAGAGAAAATTTGAGTGAGTAAATCTCATGTGTAAAGTGATGTCTCAATTATAAATAAAGAGGATATATTTCAAAAGGAGATACTCAATGAGTGAACAGGATCTTCTGGCTTGAGCCACTAAAAGAACTCTACTGATGATAACCCTAAAAGCCAAATTACGTGTCACAATATGTAAGTCACAATGCTTTCATATGTATTATTTACTCCTTGTAAGCATTCTGTACATTAGGCATAATCACGCAGTTTTCTCAGATGAGGAAACAGTTTTAGAAACACTGTTTCGTATAAGACCACATAGCTGCAGAAACCAAAGTCAGGACTCAAAGACAGGTGTTGGGTTTCCAAGCCCAGTAATTTTCTCAGTAACTCTAAATCCCTGGCCGGATGGCAGAAGAGATATTAAATATTTCTCTTTCTAATATATAACTCAGAGGGATGTCTGGGCATTCAGGATGCTGAAAGAGGACTTAGGTTGAGTAGGAGGAAACGATGGGACAGAAGCTGTATAGATGCGTTAGTGGGGGCTGAAGTGACTGAGCATACTGGCATCCAGGCTTGAGATGAGCTGTGGACAGGTGCAAGAAAGAGTCCAGTAAGAAATGTTATGGACCCCACAGATGGAGGACCCCAGCCAGCAAGAGTGCATCCATGGTATTGAAGGATGTTTAACGTGCTATTAAAATGTGTTTTTGCTTAGGGATGTCTTCAGTGTCCTAATTTTCTTTGCATGTAACAAAATTTCCCTTTGTGGATCAGGGAGGGGCCTACCAGTGTGAAAATGGTAGGAGCTGCATGGATGATCCAAGGGAGGAGCTTCCTCCAACATCCATATGGGATTTGTGCTGAGAGAACTGGGACGCCTGCAGACTAAATGATGGTGCTCTGTGCCCTACGCACTTTTCATCTGAGCTACTTATAAATGCAAAACCAAAAATTGAAGAGTTCTTAAGTAGCTGAGAAATTATTTATTTCCTTCATGCTAAGGTTATGACTATGACATCATTCCCACTTAAATACGAAATTAAAAATCACAATGGTCTTTATCTCCTAGGTTTTCTTTCAAGTCCACATATATTAACACTTCCGTTCATTTCTCATTGGCTAAACTTATAACAAATTCTTTAAGCAGTGAAATGACTTTCCTTTGATAAGCATTCTCATCTGTCCCCTTTAAAAGGCTTTATGTAAATTTTATATTTTCCTAGAAAAGTATTCCTAATGCTATTTTCTTTTTCTCTAATGCTTTTATAAACTTATTTATTGGACAATTCTATTGAATTATTAGCTAAGTTAGTGTGTGTGTGTATGTGGAATGTATTGGCATTTAGATATGTGCCTATGAAGCTCTCTTAACTATTACATTTTTATCAAATTTCAAAATCTCTATATATATGTGTAGTGTTTGGGACACATCCCGATGGGGTAAAGTTTTTAGGATTCTCTGCTCTATTATTTCATGACACCAAAATCTCAAGTATCATTATCTGTTTACCAAGTATTAGTAATTAAATAAAAGCTATTAGTTTATATGGCAAAATCAATATGAGCATAGATAAAGTAGAATTCACCTTGCACCCATTAGCAAAATTCTACTGAATCTATTTAAGATTGAGGGGAATTTAGAAAGTTTGTGGAAAAGTGGAACTAAAAGATAAAATTATTTTAAAAAATGTTTTTCAACATTATTTTCATCAACTTCAAGACACTTTTGTAAATTATGATACCAGCTATTTAGTCTATCCCTAAATAATTGAAGGACCCTTTGAATTTTGCCATGTTGATGTAATCTTTTTTATGTTATTAACTGCAGAAAAAATGTGAGCCCTTTAAAGATTATATATATATATATTATATATATAATATATATTATAAAGATTATATATAATATATTATATATTATATATATTTTTTTTTTGGCTGGGACTGGGTTTGAACCCACCCCCTCCAGCATATGGGGCCAGTTCCCTACCTTTTGAGCCACAGGGGTGGCTCTGGCATATGGGGTTGGCACCTGTGGCTCAAAGGAGTAGGGCACCAGCCCCATATGCTGGAGGTGGCAGATTCAAACCCAGCCCTGGCCAAAAACTGCAAAAAAAAGATAAAAACTTTTAAAGATCATTTTAAGATTAGGAAACAAAAGAGTTCTGAAGGAGTCAAATCAGGACAGGAAGGCAAATGCCTAACGATTTGAAACTCTTGCAAAATTGTTCTTGTCTGATAAGAGGAATGAATGAGCAGAAGCATCGTCCTGGTAAAGGAGCAGTCTCTGGTGAAGATTTCCTGGGAATTTTTCTGATAAAGCTTTGGTTATCTTTTTTCAAAACATTCTCATAAGAAGTAGGTGCTTTCATTCTTTGGCCTTCCAAAAAATCAGTAAATGAAACACCTTGAGCATCTCAAACTTGTCATGACCTCTGCTCTTGAGTAGTCCACTTTTGCTTTGACTGGACCATTTCCACCTTTAGGTAGCCATTGCTTTGATTGTGTTTTGTCTTCGGGATTGAACTGGCAAAGATGTTTCATCTCTTATGCAATTCTTTGAAGAAATCAAGACCAGGTTCTGATCCCACTTGTCTGCAGCTGATCTGCGTGCAACAGTTTCGGCACCCACTGAGCATAAAGTTCGCTCAACTTTAATTTTTCAGTCAGAATTGTGCAACCTGAATGAATTGGGAAGTCTATGATCTTGCCTACTGTTTGTGTTATTAATTGTTGTCCTGTCCAATAAGAGCAGAAACAAGATAAATTTTTACTTATAAATCAAATGGATAGTCTGAGACTGAAGGGTTCGTCTTCATCATCTCAATCCTTCTTAAAACAGATTATCCATTTGTAGACTGCTGATTTCATAGGGACATTTGTTTTTATGTACACTTTTCATAAAGCATTGATGAATTCATCATTTTTTCACCCAAGCTTCATCATAAATTTGGTGATATCTCTTGAATCAATTTTAGCAGAATTCATGCTGTTCTGATAGGAGCTTTTTTCAAAGATGCCTTATCTTTCTTAGTGCCTTGAATTAGATCCTCTTCAAACATGATATAAAAGTGCAGTAATTTGGGTGTAAAACAATTTTTGAAGTCCATGCACAGTTCTTTCATAGTATGCATTTTCTAAGAACTGTTTGAAGGCTCCTCCTACTCAGTCACTCTGAGAGACCCAGATGGGACATGCCCAACACATGTTGACCTGCAATCTAGGGTATATGCTTTTTGGGGAGGAAAGACAGAGGAGGTGTGTGTCACCAGAGCAAGGGACCAAGATTATCTATTTAGAAAATATTCTGAGGAAACATGCCCAATTAATAACTATTGAGTATTTCTGTCCATTACATGTGCAAGAGCAGGCTGGAATCGGATGGATGATGCTCGGGAAGGATTGCAGGAGGAAAATAGGCAGCGTTGTAAAACAAACAAAAGAAAAAGAACATAGCAGAGCAAAGGCAACTGAGATGATAGGGATCGGGAAAAACTGCAGTTGGCAATAAAATTATTACAAAAATAAACCAGAAACACATAAAACATGGCAAGATAGAGAGGGGAAAGGAAAAAGAACTTTAGTGATCATGATCAGTACTTCCAAAGGACTTTGCTATAAAACAGAATCAAAAAATGGAGTTGGAGCAAGGGTCAAAAGAGAGAATAAAGAAGCAAAAACTTGATAATGTAAGAAAGAGGGAAGAACGACAAAGGGACACAACTAACCCTAAGTCCTTCAATTGACTAGTTAGATTATGGCATCCAGATAATGAGCATGGGCAGAAAACGTTTCAGTCCTCTTTCCAGTGGGAAAAAAAGGAATAGAAGAATATATTTAATGCACTCCTACTGTATATCATAAGCTAGAGAACCTGTTGCTTTCCCTGATGGGAAATGAGTGATGAGGGGACAAGGTAAGGAGAGGGGTTTAGTTTTCTCTCCATGTACATTTTTACTGCTATGAAAATATTTGTTTTGTGATATATAGTCTTATTTATAGATTTTTAAAAGTGAAAATAAAAAAATACTTTGTGAAGACAGAAACAAGGAGAGCGTAAAGAGGAAATAAAGTAAGAACTGGAGAGCAAAAGATAAAAAGCAAATGAGGTATTAACATTAAAATATATGTGGTGACTCTTTCATCACTTCCTTGACATTAACCCCATCCATGATGATGAACTCTCAGTTATACCTCTAGCCTTCCTCTATGAATATCCCTCAACTGTAGTTCTTACAGCCACTATCAGCAGTACATTTTGCTCACATTATTTAGAGACAGCTTTAGGTTAACACGCCAACATGTGCTCCTTTCCCAATTTTTCCAATCTCATCAAATCCATCATTTTTCCAAGCCAAGTATTGACTCATTTTCCCAAGTCAAAATTCTAAGACTTAAGCTTCAATGATTCTATTCATCCCTTACCTCACCACACCCCCGTGCTGACCTTTCCCCTAAAACATAACTCCCAGTCTGTTCACTTCCTTTTTGCCATGTGCCATTCGATTCCAGACACCTACAATCCCCTCCATATTTCCCTTCTCTCTTCTCCTTCATTCATAGGAACAGCACCACCACCCTACTGCCAACTGACTTCTGCCTCAATCTATAATCTAAAGTCACATTGCAGTCAGAGTAATATTTTTAGAGTACAAATAAGATCATATAATTTTTTCCCTTAAAACTCTCCAATGCTTCAATAACTTCATATCATACTTAAAAATAAAATCCAATCTACCTTCACCTAGAAAGCCCCACAGATACTGACTCCATCTCTCAGTTCTTGTGCATCGGCAGGTTCATTATCCCAGAGTACTCTTCCCCTGTCTTTTAGGTCTTTCAAGTATCCGCCTGAAATGCCACCTCTCAGAGAGATCTTCCCTGGTCACCCATTTAATGAAATGCCATCACTTCCATCACTGCCACATTTTCCTGTGTTATTTTTCCTATTGCCATTATATAACTGAAATTTTCTTCTTCTGCTTCTTCTGCTTTATTGTCTACCTATTCCCAAGTGTAGGAACCAAGTCTACTTGTCCACCCTAAGGACCTAGTCACTTCCTACTTGTCTCACCTCCAAATATCCTCACATTAGAGATTAGTTCGGGGAGGACACAAACATTCAGTCCTTAGCAATTACATATGTTAAACTTCCTATGCATGGCCTCATTAGTTTCTGAAAACAATGAAATAAAAAGGCCAGGTATAGTTAATTTTATATTGAGAGAGAAAGCAGAGATTTAACACAAGATCTCACAATAAAAGCTAAAGAAAAGTTAAACTCAGATCATATTTCCTATACTTTCTCTTTTGAGATCATTCTTCCACTTGAAATTTTTATGTTAATACAATTATATTGCATAACATTAAATTATAGAGAAATTAAATATAAAATATATTAAATATGAAATACATTTAAATTAATACAGTAAGTAGTATAGTTCTTGCTACCTGGTAAAACAGAAGCTTGACATGACATCAAGTGAGATAAACATTTTTCCTGCTATTATTTATTCGTTTACTAGTTTGTTGACTCACTTTTCCACTAGAAGATGAAATTGATTAGGGGAACAATTTGACTTCTGTTTTAGCTAGTTTTCCACTACCTAAAAAAATGTACCACCTAGGCTTTCAAATATTTGTTCCTGGAATGAATAATGAATGAATAAATGGCTTAAAATATTAATCATGTGGTTCTTTATATAATAAACCTTGGACAACATATAATACAGGGGATTCATCAACAGTTTGTACATAAACCCACATTTAATGTATAATTAAAAAACATGGGTTTATGAAATGCCACAAATAGGACAGCCTAAATATCAAGATTAAATTTGTGTAGGCCAGGAAATGAGATGATTATCTGCTTAATCTCCTTTGAATAGGCTGTTTAGACAGTGCACAAACATGGATTTTTGCAGAGTCAAAACTGAATTTTAGCTCCAGATTTTTGGCTTATTCTTATTTTTATTGAGAATCATTCATTTCCTTGTTTCTTATATTAATTTCCTCTTATTTTGACTAAAAGCAGAGAGACCTCATCCATCCCAATTGACTTCAAACAGAAAAGGATTGTGATCAGTTCAAAATATTAAGTAATACATAGATGTAAAGGAAATTATACACAAATATATCCAGGATATGCAGCATCCTTGACCTTATTTATTGTCAGACAGTAGGACACAGTAGGCAAACTGGAGAATCATACAATTTATTGTAGATGGATCCTGGCCTTAAGTCTATGGTAAAGACTAAGTACTTTGGCCACTTCACAAAGCATCAATCCTTCTTTCCTCAGATACACTGAGCAGAACTTTGGTCATTTTATTAGTTTCATTAAACATATGGAAGGAGTTCCCTGTCTTATAATTAACATGATGACTTTAAAAAATATAGATGCTAAAAGAACAGTCATATTTGGTACTGTCATTATTCTTGATGTGAAAAAATAACTTGTTCTTTTCAACAAAACGCAGGAAGCTTTCAGTTCGGTTGCAATCACTCCTTTAAAATAATATATTATCTCCCTTTTTATTCTGTAACTGTCTCTGAGATGCATGCATATTACTTACATTTCTATTTTATAATTGATGCCATTAAGTAAAGAGGATGCTCTTTCGAAGAAGACAATTGACATTTAAAGTGGTAGAGATACAACTAACATAAATTTTACAAGTCAAATGGGAGACGGAAGGCACGGCAAAGCAGATAGAACATCAATCACAATAGAATGTGAACTTTTAAAAAAGATAAAACCAAAAGAAGCTAGGCATACGTTATTTGAAAACAACTGGGTCTCATCTAGTAACACAGTATTTTTTTATATTGCACTTGGAACACACAATCATGGATATCCTGGCCATAGTACTACATTACACTCTGGGGTGTCTCTAAATAGCAAGTTTAAGGAATTAGGGAAAGGGGCTCAGCCTAAGCAATGTATCAATAGCTTAAGAAGAGAAAAGTCAAGGGGTACTAAAAGAGATAGTAAGATAATATTGTCAAAAGGGTGGTGTTGGGGGAGTGTGTAGAGGAGAATAAGGAAGAAAAATACACAAGTGAAGGATGGAGGAAGAGCCGGAGAAATTCTACAACTTCTAAGAGAGGAAAGTAGTCTGGGTGCAAGATCCTATCACTGTTGTGGCATTGCTGACATGGTGAGTTTCCCTGATCAGGATGAGAGGGTCCTTCTTCTCTCTCTGTGAGATTCTGTCCTGTCTCAGCCATAGCAGAGTTCTTTCAGCAGAGTTACATTCCTTTGTGCCCCCCACCCAAGCCATTTTCTCCTTCCCTTGACTTTCCACTGTTATCTTTCATCTTCTTTGATACCGGAGGACATGACAGGATTTCTGCTTGATAAATTTTGGCCCAAATGAACTAGGGGACATTAAGAACAAAGAGACTGTTGATCTCTAGCGCTCCCTCTGAGACACAAATGGATAAATATTGCCATACAGACCATATGCCACTTCAAATGTGTTGATACAAGGCAATCAATTTTATGGGAAGAAATACAAAATATATAAAGAAAAGCATATTTGGAGCCTCACAATCTTCAGGAGAATCTTATCCTCTACAATAGTTATGGAAAACACAGTATGTAAAATGAGCCCGAAATTATTTCAAAGGTTTTGTACATATTAACTACCTTAGCTCTCTCAAGGTAGATTGGTGATGTGTTCATTTTCTAGATGAGGGAAGTCTACACTGATGTCTTGTCCTAGAGACGATGAAAGAAAGAGGGTAGAAGGTTTTACTCTTTGTAAAGAAATAGAGACAGAGCTGTTTGCAGTGAGAGCCCGAAACTTCAAACTGGAGCTTTGATGTGAGAGGAAATAAAACTCCGCAGCCGAAATGAACAAGCAAAGGTCAAAATAGGTCCATTTTATTTCTTATATGTAAATGACCTAGTCATGTCTCGAAAAGTAATTTTAGCTTCATTTATACTTTTTTCTCATTTGACATTTAACCTGAGAATATATCCATACCTTACTTCTATAACTTATATATTTTATACAAAACACTTTCTGTGCTCTTCCCCAGCCCTTCTGTCCTGTAGCCAGATGATGTCAAATGGGGTCCTCCCTGGGAGTCTGCCGACATTAAGATGGTGTTTGGCATCACATGGATTTGAAACGTTTCTGTCCTTCCAGTTTACATGTTCCTGTTAAAGGCAAACATTTTTAGGAACTATTTCATTAAAAGCTTTGAACATTGTGTGTAATGGAGATATAATTAAAACATAACGTCAGTAGAATAGAACATTGGCCCGTGGTAATGTTCAGTGCAGGCACATGAAGAGAGGGACCAAGCGGAAGCACTGATTTTTGTCAAAGCAGGAGACATTTGTTCAGTGACAATGTCTTATTATAATTAATTTACTTTTAGTATACAAAGGACAAATGCAAGGGTAATTGCAGCCCCTGCGGATTAAGGAACATTGTTCTCCTGGTTTTTTTCTTCCAGACTAGTACAAATCACAGTTGGCAGCTGCTTGCTGCAGTGCTCAATATTTCCTTCTGCCTAAAAATTATGTCTCTTGCTCGTTTTGTTATTATTTTCCAATTTTTTTCCTCCTTAAACACGCTTCCTCCATTTCCCCATCCCATTGTGTCTTATTCTTTTATTGTGTTTAATTTATCTCTTATCTAAGAGCTTGAGAAATGATTTCCAAGCCTGAGCATCTACCAAAATCAGTAGAATATCTTATTAAAAAACAATTCCCTCTGAGTCCCATCCCAGGAGAATCTGATTCAGGAGGCTTCACTGAACCCTAAAAATCAGCAGCTGTAAAATCAGTATGTTTGAAATCTTTCCATATGATAATTATTTGCAGTCAAATTTGGTGCCTTCTCATGAATTACCCTAGTTAGCTTTCAATTGGCTATTTCAAGTCAAGAAAACCAAGAAGATGAAAAATCAATGCCTCATCCACCTCAGAATAAATGCTCCCACACAGAGGCCTGGAAGTGATGTGTTCTCCGAACTCCAGGGTGTGTGTGTGTGTTTCTTCTTCCCTACTGTTCTGATGAATGCAAGATGAATCAGCCATTGGGCCTCCTGCCCAGAGAGGCAGTTTTGAGAACAGGGAACTATGATTGCAGAGCCTCTACTTCAAGCCCAGTCATCTGAAAAGACCTTCCTACATGGAGAAGCGGTCAGCAACTTCCTCTGAGATGGATCCCTCTTCAGCCTTAGCCTTACAGTTAAGAAAGACAGTGTTCCTCCTAACTACCTCTCCCATGCATTATCTGAAGTGTGTGGCAACCATCTGATAGGCAGGGAAGGGCTCCATTTGCTAGTAGGCTGGTTCTTCAGCGAGGATAGATGGAGGTAGAACATGAAAAGTCTACGCAGGCACTACAGATCTGTGTGCAGCATGTGTAATGGTAAATTATTATTTGTATTCAATATAAGACTTTTACTACATCAGTAAATATCACAAAAGGATCTTAGGAATCAAGCAACATCTTGTTTCAGTGGCTGGACAACTCGTATCTTCTTCATCCTCCTCCTGAATGGTTTCTTCTTCAGAGACGTAGACAGATTCCAAACATTCTCTGACATCTTTATTTTTAACTCTTGTGGCTTGCTCGATCAAAGCAGCTGAATTTGAAACAAGTTAGATGTCATTTCCTTCAATAACTCCCCTGTGGGGGCATGAGATCCTGAGCAAGAAACATCTGGCCTCATCTGAATCCCACAGATATATTTTTTTCCCAAGAAATTTCTTATTTCAATAAAAGACCTGGGTAACCACCTCAGTAGGTAAGTGAGCATACACAGACCTCATCCTGTCATGGCAGCCAGTGTAACACCCTTGACCATGTTCTGTGCCTGAGCATGAACGATGCTAACAGCAGCCAGTCCATCTCCATTTCCCCACCATTTCTCCATCCAAAGCCTTTTTTTCTTTTCAAAGAGACTAAGGTCCGTATTGATGTAAGGCACAGCTCCTCTGCCAGTTTGCTCGCCAGCACTTCACAATAACCGTGTGTCCCTTCAGAGTGATGATGACATTTTCTGGAATGTTGACAGTTTGATTACCAAGAATGGTCTTCATTCTTAAAGTAGATGCAGCAAAGAGCTATAATCATGAATTATTGTAGACCAGTAACATTGTAACCACTACACTACTCTTCACAATTCTGTCATAAAATTACATCATTATGATTTCTTGTGAAAATCTATAACTTACCGAAAAATAGAGGGATGGTTGGATATTATAACTATACAGCTTTCAGTACAGTGACAATGAAATTTTACATGATTTTTCTAGACTAAATGCAATTGCAAATCTTATGGCTATTATACAAGTTTGGAGCATACCCTCAACATCCATAAGCCAAATCCATATCATTACCTCTAATTACTGATGGTCAAGATAATAAAGTACCTCGCATTCAGTAATTAGCTATGTTAATTATAACAACAAATAAACATGTATTGAGAGGTCTGATGTCTTGCCAGATATTGAAGTTGTGTCTTATTTTAAAAAAAAAAAATTCAATGTTTTTTTGCCTATACAAATAATACAATTGTTTTCATTATTTTTAAAATAGAAAATATAGAGAAAAGAAGAAAACACTAAACACATCAAAATTCTATCACCAAAAGAAACCCATATCTTCCCTAATTACATTTAATAAAATATGCCACCACATTTATTGTGTTATAATTATATCTGAACGGTTTGTTGCAGGGTGGTTCTCTGTTCCTGAAATAACCTATTACATTAAAAAAATATAAAGTTGACAAATGATTATGCTTTTATTTCTGTGTATGTCTTTCATACACACAAAGCGTGTAATCAGAAGACCTACATTGTCAGGAAGCTCAGAACCCTGGTAACATTTTTCTGAGGCCTCTCAGGCCCCCTGCCTTCTTTTGATTAGCTCTGTTCCTACTAGCTGCTGACCACTGCAGAATTTGTTGTTTCCTGCCTAGTGGCTGTGATGCTTTTACAGCACCACTTTTACCCAGAACTGGGCCCTCATTCTTATCCCTGAAAATGTCATCAATATGAGATCGTTGCATGTGACATAGTTCACCAAAGAGAGGACATGGACGAATAGCAGGAACAGCAAATAATTGATGCTTGAGTATTATCACGTCCAAGCCCACTGTTGGGAATTTCTTGCTGTCCATCCTTCCCCATGAACCCCATCTAGGGACACAGTCACCTGTTCTCTAGTGACTCTCTCTCCTGGCTGAGAAGTGAAGTCACTAGAGATGCATTTTTAAATGTCATCATCTGGGCTCCACTCAGACTAAATAAATGAACCAAGAAATGAATATGGGGGAAGTTCGCCTTGTTAATTCCAATGTTATACCTGGGCTGAAAATTCCTGTTTTAGATCCTTCGCTTAACCCCCCTCATTACAGTTCCTAAATCCTCCAGTCCTTTGGCCTATCAGCCCAAACCTGCAAACTATTTCCCACTTCTGCCAAGCAAGGTCTTTCTTTTTTCTTTTCTTTTCTTCTCTCTTTTATTTATTCTTGTCTTATCATTCTCTTTCTTCTCTTTTCCTTTATTTTCTTTCTTTCTCTTTCTCATTCTTTCATTCTCTCTTTTTTAAATCCTCCTCCTCCTGCTCTTTCTTCTTTTCCTTCTCCTTTATCATCCCCTAAGATAAATCTTTTACGACTCAAAAAGGCATTTTCCTAAATAAAAATGAAGTTCCTTCTTAAGGGAAAATCTGCCAATCTTAAAGACAACTGCAACTCCTGGACCATGAAGGTTTTTCCTTTTCTCACTCATCTTTATAACAGTCTTTCACATATTTAGTAACGAATGGATATTTCTACTCCCAAGCAGATTCAATAATGTTCATGGCATTAGTAATGGGAAAGAACCTACAAAAATTTGAAAAGTTCAAATAATCAGCCAAAGAAAACCTCTGCTAATGGTCATCAGGTTGTGGTCCTTGAATTAGTCATAGGACTCAGAGGGAGCTAGGTAAGAATGAGGATGTGGCCTGCCTTTCTTCACGGGTGTGCTATGCCAGCTAAACCTTGAATGCTAATCCCTCTGCATTTACCTCTGTCAAGTTATCCACTGCCTTTTCTCCTAAATTGAGACAAGCTCATTTATTTATCACCAAATCTGCTGATTAACAGACCTGTTGAGGAAAGAAGTACAAAGTTCAAATTATGCCGATTTTAAATAAGTGGCGATTCATAGTTAACATGTTTCTTACTACAAACTACATCTGACGAAAGGTCGCAGCCATGTCTTTGATTTACTCCATTTAACTTATAATACATTTCAACATCGAAAGAATGCTACCCTGGGAAACAAGTTTGATCAGGCACTTTATAAAATGTGGGCCTTTCATAGTACAGGCATGGCCTGGAATTTAGACACAAGCAGCCATCCATGAAAGGCTGGTCCGGGAGGTTGTTTCCATTATTTTCACAGTGACCTCTGACCGCCTTGTCTGTAAGACAACAAAGTCCAATGAAGAAATCAAGAGGAAATTCAGAACTGGATCCTTTCAAATGATTTATATATGTGATTGGACAAGGACCTTAACTATATAGAATTTGCACCATTATAAAAAATCTACATGTTTAAAAACATGATCTGCTTCAGAGTGGGCTCTACATAAATTTCCGTGAAAATGCACATCGGCCTTTCCTCTCTGTGCGTTGTTTTCATTCACCTTTTTACCTGCTAACCCCACATTGTAGAGACACTTTCTTGAGAGTTTCAGAACTGTTTGATTAAAAGGTCACAGGATCATGACTCTTCAGCCAGCATACTGGGCACCTGGGTGTCAGAACTGTCATTAGAACCTAAGTCTTTCTGTGTCACCCAAGTAGGGTAAATATTTACTCTTGTGTAAGATTTCTAAGCCCGTCTGCTTTTTCCAGCCTTTTCACCGATTGTCTTTGTTTATTTTTCAGAGCGCATCCATTTTCCACAGTCATATTTCAAAACGCACTGCACTGCCTATTGTGTTATAATTATTTGTTTTTGGTTCAGTTACCGGGGTTTTGTTCTGCT
Source organism: Otolemur garnettii (assembly GCF_000181295.1). NCBI lineage: Eukaryota > Metazoa > Chordata > Mammalia > Primates > Galagidae > Otolemur > Otolemur garnettii. The sequence goes on from NW_003852490.1 coordinate 713,014, forward strand.
GCTCTAAATAACCTGTTAAATTTTTAAAAAAGAAAAGAAGACAGAAAACCAACCTAAATGATTACTTGAATATCTGGGTTATGAGATAATGAAACAATGGAAGGTAGAAATTTGTATTTAAAACATAAAAGCAGGAAGTCCTTTCTAATAAGTTGTTGATAGTTACTAGAGTTTATTAGATGCCTGTATTTTCTATATTCAGACACAAATGGAGTTTTGGCATGCCAGAAAACAAGTGTTTCTTAATCATCAGGGAAGTAAAATGTACTTGTTCTTATCTTGCTTTCAATCAAGAAAAACATGTTTTGTTTTGTTTTTTTCCATCGCTTCTCCTTCATGTTCAAAAGTTTAACTCTTTTTAGGATATTCTGAAAGATATTTGTAAAGATAAAATTTTTTTTCTGGATGACGTTTTTCCCCTTTATACTTTCAAAACTCTGGGTGTTCACATTTCAGAAAATAAGATTTTTGTTATTTTGCAGAAATAACAAACACTGACAGGAGAGGATGTTAAAATAGGCTCCTAGCAACAAAAGTCACTTCAAGCATTCGGCTAATCTTTATGAAATTGTTCTCGTTATTCTTCTTCTTCCTTATGTTCCCATCCTAAAGATGGTGAGTATGGTCTTCTCAAAGAGAGAAAGATCACTCTCCTCAGGAAGGCATACAGGTCGGCCTATTGCTTAGGCCATACAAGATCCTACACTAACTAACGGTTTCTTTTTCTAAGACAATGAAGGTTAAATCTTCAGAACACTAAGTAATAGATATGAGTCAAAAAGAAAAAGTAAAATGCTTTTATTTCTACCCAATACAAAATTAAGTAATCGACAAAAACTATTCTTTCATATTTTTCAGATATCCGTCCATGAACTCATTTTCTTTTCTTATCTCTCTCTTCCTCTTTTTTAACTCTTTCAGTTGTATGACCAAAACAAGACATACCTTCTAATTGTAAAAGATACTTGTAGAAGAGTGTCTAGAATTAAGGTTTGTGGACAGAGGTCATCAGTTTCTCTTCCTTACATCTGTATTCTTTTTTATTGAGACAGAGTCTCACTTTGTCACCCTCAGTAGAGTGCCATGGCATCACAGCTCACAGCAAACGCAAACTCTTGGGCTCAAGTAATTCTCTTGCCTCAACCTCGCAAGTAGCTAGGACTACAGGTGTCCACCACAATGCCCAGCTATTTTTAGAGATGAGGTCTCACTCTGGCTCAGGCTGATCTCGAGCCTAGAGCTCAGGCAATCTACCTGCCTCGGCCTCCGAGAGTGCTATGATTACAGGCATGAGCCAGCACACACAGCCTATATTCATTTTTAATATACAAGACAACTGACAGTGATGACATAAAATCTTACCTGTTCTATTGTCATTTGTGCTATAAGGATGACCTAATAGCTATTATACAGATAAAAGCTAAAGATTGCCCTGTATGTATTTTATTGCCTCATAATAAATCACATGAGTTCTCCTGGAATCAGAATGTCCTATACCTTATACTCCATGCTCTTAGTCAGTCTTACAAGCCCTTATGTTTCTAAATGAATGAGGCATGGTTGTGGCACAGCCAGCCTGGTGGACACCAGAGCTGCAGCTACAGCACTATCCAAGGGTCTCTTAACCTTGGGCATGCCCTTGCTAGATTTCCAGCCCATTTCTAAAGGCAGTGGATGAGAACCAAGAGAACCTACATGAACACCCTTCTTGCTGGGGACAAAAGAGCAAATAGACACTTGTGCTGACTGACTTTAAAAGTGCAGCTGTACTTCTGCTAAAGTAAAACACATACCAGTAGAAGATAAATAGGATCTGTAAACGCAATCTGAAAGATTAGTCTATTTAAATAGTACCTTTGTATATCTAAAAAAAAAAAACTTTTTTAAATAATCAATGGTATTCATTAAGTGTTTAAAATTCCTTCCGGGAGAATTTAGATTAACCAAAAACAATAAAAATAAAACCATCTTCCTTCCTTTTGCCCACACTTATGGAGAATAATTCTACTTTTATAGAAAAAATTTTACTTCAGTATCACAATAGCATTGAGAATGTCTAAGACAGAGTTTTGTCCCCCACCTTTTCCCCTTCTTCCTTTCTATTCTTCTTTCTTTTCCATCACACCTATGGCTACTCTCCTGACAAGCACTTGCCTCTGAGCTCTTCACAGAGAATTTAGCAGGCACCCAGTAAGGAATGGCAGGTCTAAACACAATGACTCAGAGAAGCTCCACAGGTTTGGAAAGGTTCACATCTCCAACCAGAGAAAAATGCAAATGTAAGGAGTCATTCTCAAAGTTCTCTGCCCGACACAACTAAGAGTTAAGTAATACCCTGTTCTTATCAAAACGGGAGAGAAATAGATTTCATCAGTTGTGGCAAGCTGTTGTTTTTGTGACTGGTAAGTGGTATTAATTCGCCCTTACCTGATAAATTTCCCTATGTTCCCATGTGCAAAATCAAGTTTGAGCGCCCAGGGCCCCTAATGCACTGGACAGGATTCATTTTCCCAAGCTGCTTCTTGAGGCTACAAGGAGTAAAAGTATAAATAGCCAACAGATAAAATATGGCTGATAAGAGAGACCATGGAAAGTTTCCTCTCGTCATCATGTTTTTACTTCTCGTCCTTTAGAGGACGTGTGTTCTGTATTTAGACGAGGGAAATACGCCAAAGCGTAAGGGTGATCGCCGTGTCTGCTGTCGTCAGCTCCTTTGATGTTGCCCCCCGATCTTCAGCTCCCAAAGATGTTACTGCAGCTCAGAGTAGATTTATTACTATAGCAGCATAAAAAAGGCAAACCAACAAGCAGATAGATAGAAACAGATAAAGAGGTTTAAAGAGAGAGATATATGTGGAGGGGAAGAGGCTGCTTCACAATTTAGGACAACTCTAAGAGCCCCTAAATGGAATGCGCTTTTTAAAAAAGTCCATACAAATCATTAAAAGTCACGACAAACACTTGCTTAGAATTCAGAACATACATACTGCACAAAACTTTTAGGTTCTTTGCCTGTTCCTTACCTGGGAAACCCAGGAGTGGTGTGGGGATAGGAAGTTTCTCTCTTATCCACCCTAAAATCCCCTTGCTACCAGCCTCAACCCCTGTGCTCCTTCATTTGAAACGCCAATCTTTGCCTTGTTTCTATCTCAGAGTAAATAATCTCTTTTCCTTGGGTCTTTCTGTCGTCAGAGTAAAATTCCTAATTAAAGTAAAAGAGAAGGGACATAATCCAGAGAGTCTTCTGAGGTAAAAAAAAAAAAAAAAAAAAAATCAATCAGACTTGACCCTGTAACTATAGGAGATGAGAAAGGAAAAGGAAAAATTAAATGTTTTGACTTGAATATCACAGTGGTGGTTGTGGAATGTTACATGCATTTCATTTCTTCAGAAACATCAGTCACTGTTAGCCAGTTGCAAAATTTTCTGAATGGCTGAAACAATACACTCGATCTATTCCAAATAAGCCATCATAAGATATTAATAGTGTATGGCAAACTAAATAAACATTAAGTAATGATTTAGTTAGCTCACAGGTTTTCGTCTACCTTTTTCTATTTCAGGTTTCACGTACTGAGTTGTCACTAAGAGACTTTCTCAAAGATAGGTTTGACAGACGTAATTGGCTGACTGAGGTTGCAGTAGGTCTTTACCATCTTGGCCAGGCATGAATTTCTAACTGAGATCAATTAAAATCGTAATAACTGTCTTACGCAATTATCACAATCTCTTATTATTGCCTCAATTTCTTATTTAATAGACTAAAAAAAGTCAACATGTATATGGTCATTTAAATAGCAAACTAATGCCTTGAATTAGATGTCTGCTGAGGTGAAGAAGCTGTGGAGCCCTGACCTATTTGCATTTCACATATTACCACTCATTATCATGGTGACCAAAGTCACTTCGGTAATGAGAGGGCAACTTCAGCAAGGGTCTGGGGAGCACACGGTTCTTCTCAATACTCTTCCCACTTACATTGCTCCACTTCTTAAGACATATGTGTAACGATTGAATTCTTGTTTTGAAAAGAATTCCACTACGTGACCTGGGTTGAGTTAATTCACCTTAATTTCTTAATTTGCAAAATGGGCAAAAGGAATTTATTTTGTTCATTTTTTTTTTTTATTAAATCATAGCTATGTACTTTAAGGCAATCATGGGGTATAATGTGCTGGGTTTACACACAATCTGAAATGCTTTCATCAAACTGGTCGACATAGCCTTCATGGCATTTTCTTAGTTATTGTGTTAAGACATTTATATTCTATACCTAGTAAATTTCACATGTACCCTTGTGAGATGCACCGTAGGTGTGGAAATAGAGTTTTTATAGGAAATAGGTGGGGGGTTTAATTCACTGACGGGCATATTGTCAATTTGCAGTGAAAGTTACTATATAAATCATTACTTTATGCCTTTTTATAGCACTTAGGGGGGTTGTTTTTGTTTTTGTTTTGTTCTGTTCTTTGAGACATAGTATTATCTGGCCACTCAGAGTAGAGTGCTGTGGCACAATCATAACTCACTGAAAACCTCAAACTCCTGGGTTCAGCCTCCTGAATAGCTGAGACTATAGGCATCTGCGACAACAGCTGGCTCCTTTTTTTTTTTGGTAGAGACAAGGTCTTGTTCTGCTGCCTGGGATGGTCTTAAGCAAGCTCTTATCCCCCAACGATCCTCCCACTTCAGCCTTCCGAAGTTCTGGGATTACAAGCATAGCCACCATGCAAGCCCCATTAATCTCTTAGTTCTCTAATTTTCATATGAGCTAATCCCTCCAAGGACAATTCTAAAGACAGAATACCGTCTATTGCTCTGTCTCTACTGTCAGCCCAGATACTGCCTTTTCTTTACTTGTGTAGTACCAGCCTAAGTCAATAACTACCTTCCAATTATATCTGATGTTTCTGCTTTGAAAACATAATCAGAGCAAAGATATATACCACTGTAGAAATTTCAAGATTGTTTATAAGAGATAAAAACCTACAGTTTATAAATGTTCTAAATGATCATCAATGGAAAATCAAGGAAACTAATTGTAGTTTATTTCCACAATAAAACAAATACACCAAGGCTATCAGAAAATATCCAGCCATGTGTGTCTCTATTTTTCATATGACATGGCTGGATTCTTTCTGGGAAGCTTCATCATTTTTGAAAATGATGAGTGAGTGTGCTGTATATACTTTGAAAAAAATGAAGTATTTGATAAAAATGTTTTAGAGACCATATATAATACAATTCATATTTTAATTTAAATATAATGAAATAAATAATATATAACACATGCATACATACACATTTGTGTCGCATAGGGTGACCATATCATGTAAATATTATCTCTGGGATGTGAGACTATAGTTTTCTTTGGCATTTTATACCCAATTATATTATTTCTACCTGCATAATAAATATACATTTATTATTTTCAAATCAACACAATAAATGGAGATTATACATGACTATATATATAATAGTCTTACATAATATATAGTCATACATAATATGGTGATATATGACATAATATATGGTCTCTCTCAGAGAGCGAGAGAGTGCACAGGAGAAAGAGAAAAAGAAAGAGTTTAGAAAGCGAATGAGATGGTTTGGAAACATTTACTTATCAAAAGAGTATTTTTTTGGTAACTATATAGTTCACTGCATCCTCTACCTCTTGGGCTAACACGATCCTCCCACCTCAGCCTCTCAGGTAGTTGGGACTACAGGCACGCTGCCATGCCCAGATAACTTTTTTCTATTTTTAGAAAAAACTCTAGAGTTTAGAAAAAACTCTAACTCAGGT
>NW_003852490.1:718982-725746 GCF_000181295.1 Otolemur garnettii
GGTTAGTCTCAAACTCCTGATCTTAAGCAATCCTTCCCCCTAGGCCTCCCAAAGTACAAGAATTCCAAGTGTGAGGATTTTTAAAAAGTCCTAAAAGCCTATTTTTAAAAAGTCCACATGTAATAATAAAGCAAATCAATTTATACTGCTCATATCCTGACCCTATGGGCAACAACTACTAAATGAGCATCAATTAAGTACTTACAATATTCATTGTCTCTGTTTTATTTTATTTTTTTCAGTTTTCATACCATTATATCACACTCCATGTCCGTAAAGGAAATTCAACTCTGCTAAAGGGCACTGTGGATTAACTGAGTCCACCCAACTGCATATATAGTCATTTTGAAATCTATACATTTGCTATTATTTAAATGAGAACATTTTAAATAATTTTGGTTTTCTTCTTAATATTATTAGATAGTAGGTCTTACCTTTGAAATATATTAAAGATTAAGGAAAAATATTATCTACTATATTACCCATCCTAGATGGCCACTATAAATAATAATCCTTATAATTATTTCCTTGTAAATATTTCTATATTTCATAGATTTGGATTTTTTCAGTTTTCAACTGTTTTCTCACATGAATATACATCTTTCCTTTATTATTATAGCTTATGAATCCTACATGTTAAAATGGACTCCAATATAATTTAATAGCTCCATTACATTCTATCAAGATATATAGTAAATTTACTTTACAATTATCCTAAACAGCTCAGTTTTTATATTTATTATTATTGTAAATGAGTATTCTAAAAATCTTTATGCAAGAAGTCTTTTCTAAACAGTTAGACATTTCAGAAATGATCATTGTATGTGTTTATTTTAAGGTTCTTACTACATATTCAAAATAAGAAATGTTACTCTTTATGGTAAAGATTCTGACTCATATCACATTGCTGTATATTTGAATATGTTGTTTCACACAATGGTATTTTATGGTTATCATTAATTATATCATAGAAGATCACATCACTATCTCTATTTGTAGATGACATGATTATATGCTGTATATAGAGAATCCTAAAAAATCTACAAAGGAAATATTGAGCTAATAAAGGTTACAGCAGATTTGCAATACACAGTTTCCATATACAAAAATCAAGTAAAAGAAAGAAATGACAAATGCTTGAGTTACTATTTCATAGACAGATACATAGGTATATCTGTATTTGTGCAGGGTGTGTGTGTGTATGAGAGGGAGCACACACATGTGCATATATTTTTTAGTTCTGTCTGCCAAGTAGGCATACGGGAAATGACACTCCAGTAATAATGCACATCATACACTTAGCCTACAGGCTGTGCTTCTTAAAATGCCATACTCTACTGAAGGAAACCAGGATTCACTGAAGTAAAGATAGATACTAAATCTAGGGAACAGAGAATTCAACATGGACCCAGAACATTTTTACCCCATAAACTAAAAGCTTGCAAAATAAATTACAGTAGTGAGTAGAAAAGATTATAAAGGTTTCCAGCGGCCACATCTAAGGCAACTTGAACATCAAAATAGTAATAGTATTGATAAAAATGAATTATAACTCCTTGAGTATAATAGAAATCTAGGAGTCTATATGAATACATGTAAATAAATAAATGAGTCTATAATAAACAAGGAAGACAAGAAATCTCCATCAATAGATTTCTATATTATTATTTTAGGAGAAGTGATACAGTAAACTATTATCAATGTTTGCTAAAATTAATGGGTGACAGTTTGATGAGGAATAAGATATTAAAATTGTCTAGAAGTGTCCACACATGAATTACAGATTAATTATCAACCAAATAATAATCTATAGTAGAGAATCTTTGCAGACATCCCCTGACCAGGTGACCAAAGTTTATAGCATTAAAGTTGGAACAGACAGACACTGAGTGCCTTTTGGTATGAGAGGGGAGGGGCATGATATGATTTCCGTGGCACTTTTGAACATGAACCAAACCATGATGAACCACAAGACCAACTCAAATTGAGAGACAGTCTACAAAATAATAGACCTGTTCTAAGAAATATTAAGGTCAAGAAAGACAAAGCCTGAGAAAGCCTTTATTTTTATCAGATTGATGAAAAATAAAATACATAAATGCAACCTGTGCTCTCTATTAAATGCTGTACAGAGAAAAAAGGATAACCATATAATACATTACTGGGACAACCAGCAAAATTTAAATATGAACTATGAGTTAGTAATTCTATATTGTAATGATGTTCGAGTGCTTGATTTTTAAAGACATTCAGATGTGAAGACATGGTACGTCTTTTTTTTTTTTTTTCATGTTTTCTGTTAATTTTAATGATAAAAAAGGCATGGGAATAAAAACCTGATATTTCACTTCTATTGCATAACAAGCTAACCAAACCGGACATGGGGGATAAATTATAAAACAAATCATTTCACTTATTATTTCTATGATTTTAGATTAGGTTTCAAATAGGACTGAGGTATAGTACACTGGCAAAAATAAAAAGAGGCCAAGAAGAATAGTGCCGAAGTAACAGATACCCAAAAACAAATACCATGAAAACATCACATAGTAACCATGTATCAGATTAGAGCAGGGAGAGGAAGTTACTTCTAAATCATAATCATTTAAGTGGTATTTGTCAGCTTCACCATGGTACCTGCAACATCATTCTTCATTTGTGTAGTCAAATTCATGTCAAAAAGGAAAGGGGAGACAGGGGACATCACTTAGTTCATTCCAATAAATTATCTCTCCACTTCTTGTAAACATGCCCATCAGCACAAAATTGAGAAATAATACCTAAGACTAGAAGAGACTTGCTTTAAGTTGTGAAGCAAATTAAATGGAAAAATACAAGAAAATAGAATCAATGGGGTTGATTAATATTAAACAAAAAATTGTAATTATCGTTATACTATAGTTACATATATAATTAATATCAGTAATGACAAATAACAATTTTCAGATAAATAGAAATGTCAATACACCAAAATACTCACGGTATTTGTCTTTCTATGGGGAGTGAAGGACGTTTGTACTTGCTTTCCTTTCTCTTATTTTACTCACGTCACCTACTAGAGGCAGGTTGTCCATAACCAGCTGAAAAAAGCGGTAGAGAGAGGAGGATGTGCCTCTTTCCTGAACTCTAAACTCCAACAGGAAAACATGGTGTTGCCAAATATATAGAGACGTTTTTACTTTGTTCTTTGATTTGTGTCTTTTGACCAAAATATTTCAGAAATAGCCTTTGGCAGAAACTCTTTTATTAATTTACAAGGAGCACAGGTTATAGCTTTCTTTTTTTGAGGAAACAAAATTCTTAATTTACAGATTGCTGGCAAAAGGCACAAGTCCTACAACAACAATAATTACAGAGGCCAATGGTACTTTGGCCTGAGGCTGTCTGTTCCTCCATGTCAATCTGCCCCTGGCTATATGTTCTTCCCACTAACATGAAGCAAGCTTGGTTCTTAGGCTGTCACATATGCAAGGTAAATACATAAAGCTCCTCCTGAGCCCCACATAGAAATGTCGAGTCTATACCCCCAACTCCAAGTCTCAATGCTAACACATTCTTACACTTCATGCTTATCTGTTTTGATCGTCTTAGGAAATGGTAGTATATAAATCTGTCTTGTCATCATCAAATACCAACTTTCTCTTTCTATGTTTTGATCACTGACATATAAGTTATCCCTGAATAGGATTTCCTTAAAATATCTCTGGCTGAATTTCCACCAGAACATATTTTGAAACTGGCGAATACTGACAGAGATTTTAGAAACATTTAAGAAACGTCCACAAAATGGGAAAAACATCACTTCTTTGTAGCTGTTTTCAACAATGCAATTATTTTACTAATAATTTGTCAGCATTGGACTGAAAGTCCTAGCTTATTCTGGGTCAGATTGCTCAAAAACTCACAAGTCGCTTTCTAGTCAGAAAGTCTGCAGTGGAACTCTTTTGATCAAAGAAGAAAGAAAGGATACAACATGACTAGTCCTAATTTCAGAATTAATTTCCTTGGGGGAACTAAGTGATGCTGGCTACAGAAGAAAAAAGAATCCTAAAGTAGGAATTGACATTTCCAGTGTCATTAATAAAGTGATTTGCTCTGGCTCTGGTCTCCACCAACATGATGACATTTCATTTTCCTGTGGAGCATGAAACTTTACTGGCAGAGACCTATTTATATTGTGGTGGTGGTCATGACAGTGATTACTGTTTTTAAGGTAATTAACATTTACTGGATTAATTCTACCCAGTCTTCTTTATCCTAGAAGTTGTCAAGGAGTGAAATTCTTGCCATTGCACCTGGTAATTTGAAGACAGTATTAACATGTGCACATGTGTCTGTGTGAGTCTGTGTGTATCTATGTGAGTCTGTGTGTGCACGGGTAGAGAGGCAAGAGAGGAACCGGAAATGACTCCATAATTTGCTTTATTATGATAGGACACTTAGCAACTTTGAAGATAATGTTTCTGCTCCCTAAAAACTATCGCACCTACTATCCCTATTTCATAAACAAAAAACATACATCAAGCCTTAAAGATCCAGAAGTTATAGATATTGATGCAAATTAATAAAAGAAAAACTGCAATTCACCACAGAGAACAGAGCCAATAATCCACTTCATAGAATAGGGCAATATTATTTTCCTTTATCAATGTCTCTTTGGTTTCAGGTAAGAGCTATGATGATTAGATTACAAAATGAAATCTATCCAAATGGCACTGAGATGCCTTGGCTGCCCAGCCATAGGAAAGGTGAAATGATTGTGGCTGGTAGTCAGGAGTAAACTGCTTCAGACCAAGATAGTCATCTGCCACATGGGACTCTGTACTGATGTACCACTTGGCTGTACTATTATCCTATGAGAAAAATCATTCTGAACATATAGTATTTGTGTTTTAAGTCTATGGATAGCTTCTCAGATTTAATCGCCCATCTACTTGGCACTCCTTTGTCATTTTAGGCAATGCCTATTCCTTCAGTATTAACTGTTTTTCAGATCTTTACTCTCATGAGACATTCATATCTCAGTGTAAGAGGCAAAATAATGGCCCAACAAAACAATTCATGCCCTGATAACCAGACCCTGTGAATTACTTACCTTACATGGAAAAGGGGACTTTGCAGATGTGATTAAGATTAAAAACTTTGAGATGGAGAGATCATTCTATATTATCTGGATGAGCTCATTCTAATTAGGGATTCTTACAAGTAGAGAATCTTTCCTGGCTGTGGTCAGAAAACCAAATAAATGAAAATAGAAAGAAGGTACTACATTTCCTTTCTGGGTTTGAAAATGGAGTCAGGGGGCCATTAGCCCAGGAATGTGGGAAGCCTTTAGAAGCAAGAAAAAACAAGGGAACATATCTTACTCATAACCTGCAAAACAAATATGCAGCTACACTCACGTCTTAGGTTTAGCTCAGAGAGACACTTTTGTCAGAATACTCACCACTAGAACTATAAGATAACGGTAAATTTGTATTGTTTAAGCCCCCAGGTTTTGCATAACTTGTTAGAACATCAATAGGAAATCAATGCACTCATCATAATTCCCATAACCACTCTAGTGGGTCAAATTTTCTCTGTTTTGAGATACCAAAAATGAGGCAAAGAGCAAGTTACACAACCCCCAATTTGATAAGAGGCCACACTGATAGCCCCTTGCAGCTCCAGACTTGGCACCTGGAACCTTGATATTTTACAGCCCCTTCAGAATGGTAGAGTTTTTCATGTGCGATGCATAATTAAGTATTATTCTGTCTTTTAGTCGGTGTATGAACTAAAAAAAAAAAAAGAAGAAGAAGAAATAATTTGAATATACATAAAATAAGGATACACTATTTTTGTTACTCAAAATAAAACAATAGTTTTTGAGAGAAAAACTTCAATCACAATGTCTTATAATAGTCAATGCTCATACAAAAAATATGCTACTGGGTTAACTGAATTTTCTTTTAATAATGAAGAATAGGATGGATATAATAAAAAAAGGCATAATAACTATTCTTGGCAGGATATAGAATAATTAGAAACGTATACTTATTGGTCAGAATGTAAAATGGTGAAATATTTTAGACAATTCTTTGGGAGCACCACAGAAGCAAAAATAGAATCACTGCATGACCCTGTAAGTCCACTCTCTATATAAATATAATAATTAACAACATACATCTGAATAAATATTCATTTTATCATTATTCAAAACAGTGGAAACAATTCAATATTCATTGTCTGGTGGATGGTTAAAGAAAATGTGATGTATCCACTCATTGGAATATTATTCAGCCATAAAGAAGCTATAAAGTATTGATTCACTCTAGGATGAACCTTGGAAAGATTCTGCTGATTTGAAAAATCCAGACACAGAAGGCCACATGATATATCTCTCATTTTTATAAAATGTCCTAAATAAACACATCACTGAAGAGGATATTGATTAGTGCTTATTAGGGGTTGGAGCAGAGTAGGTACGGGGAGTGACTGCTAGTGGGTATGAAGTCTTGGGAGGGGCTGGTGAAGATATCTTGAAATTAGATAGTGGTTATGGTTGTACATTATATGAATATACTAAAAATGACTAAAAATTGAATGTTATGATATGTAAATTATATCTCCACTAAGAAAAAAATGACTGAAGGGATACTTTGGAAAACCAAACCTGAAAATGATCCAGGGAGTTCAAAATTTTTCAGAGTTTCTTTTTTTTTTTTTTTTTTTGAGACTGTGTCTCAAGCTGTCACCCTGGGTAGAATGCCATGGTATCATCA
>NW_003852490.1:725766-837369 GCF_000181295.1 Otolemur garnettii
GGCATCACAGCTCACAGCAACCTCCAACTCCTGGGCTCAAGCGAGTCTCCTGCCTCAGCCTCCCAAGTAGCTGGGACCACAGGCACCCACCACAATGCCGAACTATTTTTTTGGTTGCAGCCATCATTGTTGTTTTGGCTGGCCCAGGCTGGATTCGAACCTGCCACCTTAGGTGTATGTGGCTGGCACCTTAGCCACTTGAGCCACAGGTGCCAAGCCATAATCGGAGTTTCTATACTGACACCTACTACTGTAGTTTGAACAAATTGTAGTCATTATGTTCATATGTGATGTATATTATTAAGGATATAATAAAGGCCACTTAGAATTCAATTTAGATCATTGCAATGTCAATAATTGGGTTTTAAAATGTATTTATGATTTCTAAATATTAGGATATAATTACAAGTATAGCAGACACAAATTGATTAAACTATGTATATAAATGTAAATACATTCACATTCAAGATTAACATTTAGTATTTGTCTGAACCTCTTGTTTGACTTTGGCATTCCATTGATTTGCTGTCTCAAGGTTTACTAGCATGGTATATTAAGGCTATAGTTTGTGAAACACTGTTGGTTAGCCTGGAAAATCTGCATGCACTTTATCATATGAAAATTTAATTGAGACACACGTTACGTAGTAAACAACATAGTCTGGCATTATATCTAGCAAGATTTGCTCTATTGTTTTACATAACGATATCTCTCTTGGCTATCTTCATTAATTGTTGATTAGCCTAGCAAATAAAATCATGGAATATAAAGAAACATAGGAGACTCTGAAATGTCTGCCACGTCCCCAGAACTATTTCTTCCTTATTTAAGTATAAAGTCAGTCTATTTTTGGATGCTGGGTCCTTCCCTTAAAAGCAGGGGAACATGCCAACATGCCAAGGGCACGTGCATCACCAGCAAGACCGTGGCAGAAGAAAGACCCACAAGAAAAACAATGCCGTCCAGCCCGGGAACTATGTCAACACTCAAGCTTTCTACAGAACATGCTTGAGGAAAAGTCTCTCTCTTTTTTTTTTCTTTCTTACGCTATTTTTAAAAAGGGGGGAGGATCAGAAACACTTGGGGAGTCTAAATGTAATCCTAAGCATTCCCCTTCTTATCTTTAATAATTGGAAAATTATGTGCAGATTTATAGGTTTGCCCACACAGAAAAGTTGGATATTTAGTTATAATTCTGAGGACACATAATATTCCACAAGTCTCTCCTGTTTCAGAGTCCCCAAAGTATGAATCCCAGGTTTTTCATTTGATATTCACATGCCTTTCGGAGCTGTGAAGAACACACCTGTTCCAGGTGAAACAGTAAGAAAAACTCAACGAAGCAGGAATCCCTGTTCTTGGAGCACCAGCCCCTATGTTCATAATTTAAGAGACGTGTTGAAGTCAATTTTGAAAGATGAGTAGTCAGATAGAGCGGTGGGTCTGTGAAGAGCATTACAGGAAGAGAAAACTGTGCCAAAGGCGTAATGGTCGGCCACCGCTCGGGTACAGGGCTGGTTGGGGTCCCACTGCATCCTCCTCCTTTCTCCCCAGCTCTGTGACCTGCACCTCCTCGGAGATTGCATCGAGCCACCTCCTTGCCCTCTAATTTCCAGTTTGGACTCTGCCAATGGGTGACAGGGTGGTGATTAAAAGAGAAGAGGACCGTGGGGTGAGGCTACTTGCTCTCCACACCCCAGCTCCCTCCCAGCCGAGATGCAGAGTGGCGGGGGCTGTGAACCTCTGCTGGGAACCCCCAGTCGGGCTGCCCGGTTCTACACTGTCACCCCCACCTACAGTCCCTCCGACAGATGATAGAGAGTAAAGATGGGGAGACTGATGGGGACAAGATCGCAAAGGGACATAAATGCCATGTTAAATGTTTTCCAATCATATGGGGATCACTGAAGGCTCTTGAATAAGAGTGAATTGTAAGATTTAGGTTTTAAAATGCGATTCTAACATCAATGAGAAGAATAGACTGAAAAAAAACGGACCTGTGAGAGGAAAGGGCATCCAGGACGCTATTCAGATAAACGTGGCCAGCAAAGAGCATTTGAACCAAGTCGATGCTAGTTGAAAAAAGGAACAAATTAAAAAGGTATTTAAAGGACACTGGCCTGACCTGGCTTACCACTGAACAAAATGTTTGTGCATAAGCTGTTTTCCCTAATCCAATCTACTTTTAAAATCGATTGTTTAATAGAGCTAAAGTACCACAACAGAATGTATAAAACCATTATCTTTCTTGTATAATATTCATGAATAAGTTAACGGTTCCTGTTATGTAAAGCATGATTTCCAGAAGAGAATTATTTTATAATGATAGCAAGTTTTTTTTTTAAATTTTTACCATACTTTTTCCAGGATGAGGGTAATTCTACTTGTTTCAAATTGTATTAGTACTCATTACAATAAAATGAAGCAATCTAGAGTGAAATAATAAATTCCATATTATTTTCCTCTCTAAGGGTTCTTTTTTTCTGTCTGTAAGTTTGGATGTATTCATACACACATATGCTCATGCCTACACATATGATTTTTAAAATGTGTAAATGGCTTTATATGCTACAGATATTTGTGAATTACTTGCATGCTTAAAAATTCCTATTAAATCTTCCCTTCATGTACAAAGAAAATAAATTTATTATTTTTGTCCTTACAAAGTAGTTTATATCGTGAAGTGCCCTAATTTGCCTGAGTCTACCCCCTCTATGGATGTTCAGGTTGTTCATAAATATTTTTTAGTACAAACAATGCTGCAATAAATATATACGTTTGTTCCCAGTGAGGGGGTCTTTAATAAATAATCTGGACATGGCATTACTGAAAAAGAGAGATGCACATTTCAAATTGTAACGGATGCTGCCAAACTGCCCTCTGAAAGCACTATGTTAACTTATAGCTACGTTAATACGCATCTTAAGGGTGGCGCCTGTGGCTGAAAGGAGTAGGGCGCTGGCCCCATGTGCCTGGAGGTCGTGGGTTCAAACCCCGCCCTGGCCCAAAACTGCAAAATAAAAAAATAATAAATACACAGCTTGATACTAGAGAAGGTTATTTTTCTTGCATTCTGACCAACCCTGGATGTTGTCACTTGTTCACCTTTACTTTAATAATTTGATGAGAAAAATATTTTCTTGGTATTATTTCTTTATGCATTACTTTGATTACTAATATAGGTAAGTAGTTTTTCTTATATTTATTAGCCACTTTAAATCCATCAAATTTTCTATTTATATCAATTGTTCATTTATTGAATGAGTTATTTTTTTTAGAACAGATAATTCCATGTATGCATGAATTACCCTGGACTTTCTTCTTTGCCATTAATTAACTTGTTCCAGCACCAAACCCACACTGTTTTAATTCCTGGAGCATTACTTTATGCTTTGACATTTATTAATCATCAGATGTGTTTTCAAATTTTCTGAAATAAGATGAACGAGCAAATCCTACTTTGGGGCTATTTTTATCCAAATTCTTTTTGGAACCAACTTTAGAATTTGTTTTTAAGATTTCATTTAAGTGGGTAAAAAAACAGTTGGTAATTTAAGCTATCTTTTGTATCTTTTAATAAGTTAATAAAGTTTTCTTCCTAAGACTCTTATTCACCTGAGGCAGGGCTGGAACTAACTGCAGTGAATATGATCAAGGATCTGTCTCTCCAGCTCTGGTCTCTGTGTTCCTCTCACTGGGTTCATATCAGTCAGCATCTTTCCTCACAGGGTCAAGATAGCTACCAGCAGATTGAATATTCTGTTACAAGTATGCAACCTTTCTGAAATAGGTGTATTTATCTCTTTCAACAATTTCTGAAATTGTCTGTCACAGTTTCCTTTACCTTGAATGAGAACATGGCCTGATCTAATTTTAATTTCCATTGAGGTGGAAGGTCCTGCTTCAGCCCAGACCTGGGTCCACCAACAAGTAGGCTGGGTTATCCCTACCTGAGTGGCAGAGGCTAGAGTTGGGTGGGCGGAGTTATCCTCAAAGTCAAATCCAGATGCTACACGTACCATCAACAGAGACGTAAATTGACTCAGGTAGTTAAAACCAGTACATATCCACTATATCATGGTATCTTGTTTCTTTTATTTTCTTCTTATTTTCACCTTTCCTGTCTTATGTTGAATTGAACTTTCTTTGTGACATATATATTTTTTTCCTTTGGCAATTTGATATTTTAAAATGTTTGTTATTCTAGGAAATGGATCTTTAAAATGGTCAATTACCAATATTACCTGACTTCCCAGAATTTGAACCCCCATAAAACAAAGGGATTTCACAATCTATGAATCTTCAAGGAATCCATAAAGCCAAATGTTTGTTTTCTTTATACCTTAACAACTTGGGACAAAATATGCCCATGTTCAACCAATTCTATGTCTTTGCCTGGAACATTGAATAAAAGACAAGAAACAGGCATAGAATACAGTTTATTCTACCAGATGATGGTGGAATCTGGTAACTAGTAGCATCAGGATCAAAGATAGCCTCCAATTTCTGTTAACGGGATTAGCACCAGCATGATTAGAAGATGTTTCTTGGCTATGATGCTGACTCTGGTTTTTGCCATAGAGCTTCCCTTGATTTCTGCCTATTTTCTGAACCTGGTACTCCAGCCTTCCTATTGAGCCACATAATATCCTTTGAATAAATTCATTTTCTCCCCAATGTAGCCATATCAATTTATAAGGCTTCAACCAAGGATCATTACTGATAAAACTTTAAATGTTTGTACATATTTTATACATATTTATATCTACACATGCCCCTGAGTATAAATATGAAAAAAAAATAGATGATTCATTTTAGTACCGATTTTATGGATGCTATATGAAGAAATAGGAATCTCTAGACTTTGTTATTTATATCTATAAAGAAAAATTATAGAACAAATTTATAAACTTTCTAGAAGACCTACAAAGAAGACCTACATGAAAAAGAACATATACTAAACAGTTAAAGAATTTTTTAAAGTTATAACATTCTTTTAAAAATTCAGTGAAATCAGGACAGTGTATGAGAAAGGCAGATACACAAAGCAGAAACAAATTAAAGAAATGAGAGAATAGGGCAGCGCCTGTGGCTCAAAGGAGTGGAGTGCCAGCCCCATATGCCAGAGGTGGCGGGTTCAAACCCAGACTCTGCCAAAAACTACAAAAAAAAAAAAAAAAAAAGAGAATAATTATATAAAAAAATAGCAAAAGCTGATATAAAAGACTAATAAAATGGAAACACCTTTGAGAGGTTTAATTAGAAAAAATAAATAAATATACATAATCAATATGAGAAATATTATAGATCTTGAATCTATTTAAATAAATGAGTGCATTATTAAAAATTTTAAGACCATGAATTTAGGAAATGAGCTGAAAGATTTTTAATTGTTTGAACAATTTATGTTATTTTTTATTTTTTATTTCAGATTAATAGGAGGGTACAAATAATTAGGTACAATGTTTGCAACTATTAATTAAGGTCCCTGTTGTAGTTGTGTCCCTCACCCAGGAGGTATACAATGTGCCCTTACATTGTGCCTCTTAGGTGAGAGCACACCAATCCCTTCTCTACTCCTTCTCCTCCCCGCTCCCCCCAACTTGACTATGGGTGTTTGTTTTTCCATTCTTATCATAGATGATAAGAATCTTAAATCATCTATTTGCCTAGAAAATTGGGCTCCACTTCCATCCAGGTTGCTACAAAGATATTAGATAGCCAGTTTTTTTATGGCCGAGGAATACTCAAATGGTGTACATGTACCACACTGTATTAATCCACTCGTGTATTGATGGGTGCTAGGGCTCTTTCCACATTTTTACTATTGTGAATTGTGCTGCTGTAAACATTCGAGTGCAAGAGCTTTTGATAAAATGTATTTTTCCCTCTATTGGGCAAATACCAAGTGGTGGAATTGCTAGATCAAAAGATAGGTCTACTTTTAGTTCTTTGAGATACCTCCACACTACTTTCCATAGAGGTTGTACCAGTTTGCAATCCCACCAACAGTAGTCGATGAGTGCTCCTTTGCCCACATCCAGGCCAGCCTCTGTTGCCATTCTCACTGGAGTTAGGTGAGATCTCATTGTGGTTTTGATTTACATTTCCCTGATGATTAGAGATGTTGAGGACTTTTTCATGTGTCTGTTGGTCATTAGACTATCTTCCTTTGAAAGGTTTCTGTTCATGTCTTTTGTCCCCTTTTTAATGAGGTCGTTTGTTTTTTTTTTTTTTTCTTGCTTATTTGATTGAATTCTTTGTAGATTCTAGTTATCAGTCCTTTACCAGATGTATAGCATGTAAATATGTGTTCCCATTCTGTAGGTTGTCTATTTACTCTCTTGATTGTTTCCTTGGCTATGCAGAAACGTTTTAATTTGATCAAGTCCCATATGTTTATTTTTGTGGTTGCTTTGATTGCCATTGTAAATTTGTTTCCATGCAATACCTGTAAAATATTTATACAATACAATTGTAAGTTATTTTTCTAAAATATGAATTTGCCACATATCATACATATATATATATATAATATATATACGTGTACATATATAGTATATACACATGTATATATAATATATATGTACATACACACACTAACTCTGGTATACTAGCAGGAAAATTATATTTTACCCTAGACTTATAAATAATCTCTGTTGTGTTTCTCTAACATCTGTTTCTCTTCCATAAAAAATTTGTCTAAGAGCCAAACATGCATCACCATCTAAAAAACAAAATCTAGTTACCAATAATTCTGTTCACAATTCTGTTCACATGTTTGCTTTCAATACTTAATTATTTAAAGATTAAATGGAGACCTCATTTTGAAATATTAGATTATTAAAGTGCTTAAGAATCTTTGATTTCTAAAATGAAATATAAAACTAGTAAGTTTCGATTATGGTTGTCAAATGCAAATATCATTTCATTTAGTTATGGAGAAGAAACCAAAACTCTAAGCAAGAAATAATTGTGATTACTTTGAATCAAGGCATCTACACAGGGAATAATTTTGCCAAATGTTCCTCTGGATTACAAACAGTGACCTGCAGTATTTCATCGAACTGTTACATGTACAATGAAAAATGGTAACTTTCACGATTTTATGCCCATTTTCAGGGATAGTAACTACTTCCCCAAATCTCTATTATTCAGGCAGTCCTTCCTAAGGCAAAAGCTATCAAATATCATGTTTGAGTAGCTATTTCTTTTTTTTTAATAAGTGGTGCTTTAAAACAGTTGTTAGAATATTTGAATGTCCTATCGTAGATTTATCTTGTATCATAGTTATAGTTTATTTTAGTATAAAAACATTTCACGTGACACATATGGAAGATATGACCAGCAACTCCATTTACATTTTATTAAATAAAAACCGCTACTATATTGAAAACACTAATTTAACTGTTATAAAAATGTCAAATGATCTAATGATTTTTTCTAGGTTTTATACATAGTTTATTCTTCATTTAGCTTGTTTTCTTTCTTTCTCTTTCTCTGCAACACATGCTGCCTTCATTGCGAATGTTCAGTAATTCTAAATAACTCAGAAAATTGCAAAAACTAAGTAAATATTTGGAAAGACAAGGATAGTAACAACTAGCATTTACTTAGTTGCTCATCTAATCCTCCCTGGGAGGTACGTGTTGTTACTATCTTCATGTACAGAAGAGGAAACTGAGGCACAGATAGTTTAAATAACAGTTAAACTTTTAAAAGTTTTCAGAGCAGGACATTGGCCCCAGGAATCTGGGCTCCAGAGGCTGCTCTTACTTTCATCTTTGGAGCCAGGAAAATTTTGAGAATGAAAGGATATAAGAAAATTGTTCAATTGTTTACATAATATTTTGGCATAAAATTAGTTCCGTATGTCCACAAACTTAAAAAAGAATGTATTTGACAGCATGTTCAAAGACAAAATTCCTTCTAAAAATCATCTATAACAAAATATTATGTAGTATATACAGATCCAAAATAGATTTAAAATATGTAAGCAAAAGAATTGATATTAGCACTTAGTTATAATGCTTTTAACTCAATTTCTTAGTTTGATCTCTAACATTGAGATATTTTTGAAAGGACACATTTTAATAGGATTTCATTATTTATAATTTTCCATAAAATCAATACAATCCCTTCCATGTTTCATTTTATAGTTAGCACATCCAAGATTGTCGGCATCTTCAGCTGACTCCTCTCTGCAGGACATAATAGTTCCTATTATACATTCTTTCCCTATAGAAGCTGAGATGTATGATAAGCTCAGAGACAAGTGCACTAAGAGAAGAATATTCTCAATTCAGTTTCAAATTAAAATGGGCAAAGATTGTCATCTAAATAGTTTCCCTTTACGTCCATTCAGAGTACCATTTTTCACCAATGTGTTTAGGAGTCAAAATTCATCAAATGATTTTTATTTATTTTGTATTCATTTGTATACTAAGTGAAATGTAGGTGCCAGAAAAGTAAAGGCCTTGTCTGAAGATACATAAATCCATATCTATGAGCGCCATATAAAGATTTTTCCCGCAAGTCAAGATCTATCGAAGCATGAATAGGTCATTTTAACACTAAATCTTAATACTGTTTATTCTCTGCATTTCATTTGTTTCATTCCTCCTTGATTTTGTGGGGATTTGTTTCATTATCTTCCTGTTTCTTTATTTTCAATAAACACCATTTCCTAAAGCTTCAAAAGCTAATAGTTTGGGCTTTCTATTCATTGAATCCTTTGGTTAAATATTTTCAATTAATTTCAAAACTAATATAACCGCAACTTAAAAGTTTTCTTTCAAAAAAAATTAACAGTGGCATCTGCAGTAATTGTCAAATATTTCACCTTTTACTAGAGGAACTTCAAAAGCATTACTTTAATTCTATAAATTAGATTAAAAATTGAATTATCATGAGAATTGATTCATTTTTCTATTTGGAATGAGATGGCAGAACTCTGCCAAGTTCTTTTGCTAATGAAGCCAACATTCTAACACTTTTCATATATGCATAAGAAAGCTTGAAATTAAAAATCAATGTAATTTTTAAGGATAATCTTTTGATAAAAAATAAAAAGTGATATGAACATTCCCTTTCTTCAGCTCCATGTGTGAAATTTTTGTTTTGTATACAGTCTTAAAATAATTATTAGCTTTTCAAAGAGATGCAGATGCTTCTTCAGCAGATTTGTGTCTTGCATTTCATTTCAAGTGACACCACCATGACCCCCATAAAAAAATGGTAAATGTTGACAAACAGATTTTGAAATTTACCATCAGCATTCTTGAGAAATGCAAATGTAGCCCTTATTTCTTATTATACATGCAGTTCCATTTATTGAGCTCATTGCTGATTAAAGGAGATCTTTCAAAATGATAAAAATTAATTTTACAGATTTATGGTACAAAGCTACTATAATAAGAGATTTCAGACTATTCTTTTTTTTTTTTATTAAGTCATTTGTACACAGATCATGAATACATTTATACCATTGTGGGATTCAATGTGTTGGTTATTTGTACAAATTGGAGTGCTTACATCCTACTAATTAACATAGCCTGCACCTCATTTGCCCAATTACAGTGTTAAGACATTTGTGTTCAACACCTGATAGATCCAACTTGTACTTGCAATATGCTCCATAGGTGTGGTCTCACCATTTACACTCCCTCTATTGACCCATCCCCCTCTCTTACCTTCCCCCTCCCCTTTCCTCCTTCATCCTGGGCTATAGTTGTGATTCATCTTTCATATGAAAGTGTGAGTGATTATAAATTGTTTTCATAGCAGTACCGAGTACATTGGATATTTTTTTTCCATTCCTAAGAAGAATATTTTCCAGCTCCATTCATGTAAACATAAGATAGGTAAAGTCTCCATCTTTTTTTAATGCTGCATGGTATTCCATGGTATACATATATAATTTATTAATCCATTCATGTGTCGATGGGCACTTGGGCTTCTTCCATGACTTGGCAATTATGAATTGAGCTGCAATGAACAATCTGGTGCAAATATCTTTATTGCCAAATGATTTTTTGTCTTTTGGATATACACCTAGAAGGTGAATTTCAGGATCAAATGGCAGGTCTACATTTAGATCCCTGAGTGTTCTCTAAAGTTTCTTCCAAAAGGAACATACTAGCTTGCATTCCCACCAGAGAGCAAAAGTGTTCCCTATTCTCCACATTCATGCCAACATCTGTAGTTTTGGGATTTTTGTGATGTGAGCTACTCTTACTGGAGTTAGATGATATCTCAAAGTGGTTTTAGTTTTCATTTCACTGATTATTAAAGATGATGAGCATTATGGCAGAACTACATAGCTTCTATTTCCTATATATATTTCACAGATACATAATCTGTAATTTCCTGCATTTTCCATTGACCTACTAACTGGTTACTTGGAAGCTCCAGGCATTCTGAAACCAGCAACACAGGCTGTGGCCCAGTGGCTCTAGAACAGCAGTTCTCAACCTGAGGATCACAGCCCATAGGAACTGTATTAAAGGGCCACAACATTAGGAAGGTTGAGAACCAAGTGCTTTGAATGAGCACCAGAATTGACTACTTTTTTCAATACTAGCTAAGCCCAAAAAGATGTAACTCTCTCTAGTTTTCCCCATTAATACACAAGTACCTGCTGACTAATACCTAAAACAGAGATGTTAAGTTAATTCTGAGAAGAACTGAGGTGGGAAAGATGGGTTAGTGCTGGCTTTTCTTAAGATTTAATGACCTGTTAAAGGAAAAACTCTATTCATGTTGCGTGTATTAAAAAAAAAAAAGACCTATGAGATAAGAACATGACAGAAGCTAGAAGTACAAAAAGCAAGAATAAATCCATCCTGACTGATTTCAAAGCAAGTCGTGCTAATAATATATTCATTTTTCAAATGTGATAAATGCAAGATTAAACAGGATGCTGGGGGTGGAAGAGGCATGAACTAGAACTATCACACTCAAAACAGGATATATCGTCTTCCTACCTCACAACCAGGATGCTACACCATTTGTGAAGCAAAGTTTAGAAAAATAATAATGCTTCTCTTACCGACTGAAGCCAAGAAATATTCTCAGATTCTTTGAACTTTTAAAAATGTATCTGGTAACTTATATTGTCCTCTAGGTTAGAATTTGAACATCCTTCGTGGCTGTCTCATTACTTCTTTCCCAAGAATGGGCCAAGTTACTCCTTTTTGTGTAGGATGAGCCATTGGACCAGGTGGCAAGAGGACTAATATAAGGTGTGGTTCCTTGAACCATGTTTCTTCCCTTACAGTAGTAGGAAAAAGTTGAGTAGTCTGGGACATATGGTTTAAACGGTAAGATATTGGGGTGGGGAGAGTATCTTTCTCAGTTAATATCAATGTTTCCTACTTGAGAAGATTCTTCCCCAAAGGTTAGGAACTTGATGATAACCTAAAAATAGCTTGCTCCCTCCTCCCCACAAACACCATCCCTTCAGTTCTCTTACTGGGTGTGCTCTCAACCCTCTTCTCATCATAGTGAGACATGAGTTTGAGCTTTGGAAAGAAACTTAAACTGCCCTTTGAGGCTGTTCTGCTTCTTGATCACTCAGAATGGTTTGGCTTTGGTAATAGCATTCTCTATGGGGTCAAATCTAGCTCTCCAAAAAGCTCCATGAGAAAGTGGGTAAAAATCCTTTCCAGACTTTGATTTTCTTTCCGTTCTTAAACATCCGCAGAGGAGAGATAATTATTCAGCAGCACAACACAAATATTCCAAGGTCTCGTGGCTAAATATTTTGCTACCCATCAACATCCTCAATACATTATAGAGAAAATGATATGTGTCAGATGAATAGACTTTACATATTATCAAAGATTATTTATAAGATACAGTCTAAATTTCTCAATAGGGTGATCAAACTCTTCATAATCTGGATATGCCCTGTCCTGTCCCACACAGTAGCCACTCACCTCATAGAGCTGTTGAGGACTTAAAATTGAGATGTGCTGTAAATGTAACATACAAACTCAATTTTGGAGACTTAATAGAAAAAAAGGTTAAAATGTCTCAATATTATTTACATGAATTATATGTTGAAATGGTAATATTTTTGATATATTGAGTTAAATAAAATATAAAAATTAATTCATGAAAACAGATAAATGGCTAACAAACATTTAAAAAACTGCTCATCATCCCTGATCATCAGAAAAATGCAAATCTAAACTACCATGAGATATCACCTAACTCCAGTGAGGATAGCCCACATCACAGTCTCAAAACTGCAGATGCTGATGTGGATATGGAGAGAAGGAAACACTTTTATACTGTTTCTGGGACTGCGAACTAATACAACCTTTTCAGAAGGAAGTATGGAGAATCCTCAAAGAACTCAAATTAGACCTCCCATTTAATCCTGCAATCCCATTGCTAGGTATCTACTGAGGAAAAAAAAAAAATTTTATCTTAAGAACATTTGCACTAGATTGTTTATCAAAGGTCAATTTACAAGCACCAAAATATGGAAATAGCCTAAATGCCCAATAACGCAGGAATGGATTAACAAGCTGTGGTACATGTATACCATGGAGTACTATTCAGCCATTAAGAAAGATGGGGGCTTTACATCTTTTGTATTAACCTGGATAATATTGGAGCACATTCTTCCTAGTAAAGTATCCACAAAAATGGAGAAGAATCCAATGTATGCAATTTTAATATGATGCCAGTAGATGATCTAATACATACCCACATAAGAGAAAAACTCAAATCAATTCAAGGCAGGGGGAGGGAGAATGAAGAAGTGAGGGGAGGGGTAAAGGCAGGGGAATAGGGGATTTACAGTTTACACAATTATAAGAGGAACTTTACCTAACAAATGCAAACAGTGTAACCTAATTCTTTGTACCCTCAATGAACCTGAAACAATAAAAAAATTAATTCAAATTTTTCCTTTTCCCCTTTTGTAAATTTTCTTTAATTTTTGAAAATTTTCATGTATTATTTATTTACTTATTTTTGAGACAGAGTCTCACTCTGTCACCTGGGGTACAGTACATTGGTATCATGGTAGTCACTGAAACTTCTAACTCCTAGGCTCCATCAGTCCTCCCACCTCAGCCTCCAGAGTAGCTAGGATTACAGGCATACATCATAATGCTGGCTAATTTTTTTTTCCTTTTTTTTCAAAACTGGCTACTAGACAATTTGAAGTTACCCATGTGACTAGCATTTTATTTCTACTGGTACACTGCTCTTTTTTTATTATTAAATCATAACTGTGTACATTAATACAGTCATGGGATGCAGTGTGCTGTTTTCATATACAATTTAAAATATTTTCATCAACTGGTTAACATAGCCTTCATGTCATTTTCTCAGTTATTGTGTCAAGACATTTATATTCTACACTTAGAAAGATTCACATGTACCCTTATAAGATGAACCATAGGGGTGATCCCACCAATCACCCTTCCTGCACCCATCCTTCCCCCTCCCCTCCCCTCCCTCTCCCCTTTCCCCATATTCTTGGGCTATAATTGGGTTATAGCTTTCCTATGATCCTGCTTCTCAGCTTGAAGCCGTCTTCTTCCTATTGCCCTAGCTACAGGTTTATGCTTCAGTATTTTGCCAATAAAGTGTTCTCAGTGCATCACATTGCTGGGAAAATCATGCTTTACTATTGTTCTTCCTCTTTAACTTTCACCTCACAATACCCTATAGAATAAGTATAGTTCTAACATTCAGTGGGTGAATAGCTAAAAAGCATAGTTCATATTCATTTCCTTTGCAAAGCCATTTCTATTATCTAAAATACTTAATTTGCTAATCCTGTGCCTTAGGCCCATGTTTATTACTGAACATGTGACACTGTGGTATAATTATTATTTACATGTGTCTCTTTGCTCACCTGCAAACTCCTTGAGGTCGGGGACCATGACATATATGCTTAACAAAGCACATGGTTTTCAAGGAATGTAATCAAATAGTATCCTTCCATATTCCATTGTTAATTTGAATTATCTAATATCAATACACAGTCTTCAACATTAAATCAAAATAAAGAGATATTGAGATGTTACTGTGACTGTGATAAGTAAAATACATACTTGAAAGTAATTCAGAAACAAACTAGACGTGGTTATCAATAATTAATCATCACGAACTACACTTGCCTTTACATACAAAACAAAATAACTACATAAAACCAAACAGAAAACATTTTTGAAAAGTAGGAATTTCTGACACTTATTTAGTACTAATATGTCCATGGTGCGGTGTGAAGTCCTCCACATGTGTGTACACATTATCTCATACAGTGTTCATAACGTATTTTTATCATGCTAGTTTTAAAGATGAATAACCTAGGCTTGGAGAATTAAAATAAAATATCTAAAGACACCTACAAAATAGGATAAATCTGAGATTGAACACAGGCAGCCTGACTCTAGAACGCTTGAATTTCTAACCTCTTGGAAATAAATTATTACATAATATAGGTATCCCAATAAGTTCCAAGACCGCTAAAACTAAAATATTTTGCCACATCCTGACAAACAGATTTCTTTTTCAACATCGGAGCTAGGTCTTTTGTCCTCAGATTGGCTAAGGATTTTACAGGCGTCACAAACATCACTGGTTCAATCCTTTGTAATAAGGATGAAAGGCATAGAGGAGAATCCCAAAATATATTCATTATCAGAATGACAGGTCAGAACACGAACTGACGGACCCCAGAGGAGCACGGCCTTTACAAACAGCTGACGTACGGCTGGGCTCCACTTTCTCTTCAACTGAACATTTTAAACCAGGCTTTAGAATTTTTATCTTTTCCATTCCACCATGCTATTTTAGGTTTGTAGCCATTATACTTAGATTATGGAATACTTTCCTCACTGTGCTCCCTTGAATTGTATCTGTAAATCCCTTACTGGTTCAGCACTATCTGCAGAATAAAGTTCAAGGTCCACTGACTTTCCTGGCTTCCAGTCAGCCAGCACATCTTTCCGATGTTCCACTGCACCCCTCTCTTCCCTTGTAGGATACAAACCCTACCAGCCTGCCAAAGCCGTTGCCCACATTCTTATGACCCTGTCCTTAGTCATACTATTTTTTCAACCTAAAAAATTCTTCACTTTGCCCTTCTTAAAGATGCAACTCAAGCCCACCAGTAGTCTAACCATTTCAGACACAACATAGAACTTTTCTACCCTGTACCTATCAGCTGCCTTATTATTGCTATTGATTTTTCGTTGTGTTACATTGCATACAAATCTACTTTTCTTTTTTCAAATGAACAATTGCTTTCTAGGCAAAGGCCATTGGCAATTCCTTGAATGTATTATATGTTCCCTAATGTAAATATAGAATTCGTTAGTTCTCAAATTATCAGTTTTAAAATATTTTGGTCTGTTGCAAATTGTGACATTTAGTCTTCATGCTGGAGGGAATGTCAGCATATCACCAATGGCACATCTACCAACAGCAAATAGATAAAAGGACTTCTTAAAAAAATAAAACACTATACTAGAAAAACTTGTTAGAGAATCAGAAGAGGATAACTTCTTCTTCTTTCCACTTTATTTAATTTAACACAGAATGTGCTTGAATTATTTCTGAAGGCCATAATCAGATAAGGTAGAAGACTCTCAAGATCAATTTGGTAGTTAATATTTTTTTAAAATCATTTCTAATTACCATAATAATATTCAAATAAAAATAGGACACTAAAATAGAACTTTGTTCTAATTAACTATAAGGATACAAGGTAATTTATTTTTTTAATCTCTCTCATTCCAAAAGAATTGGCTATGATGGCTCTCTGGTGTTGAATTGACACAGACCAGGGATGTTGACACTTAGAGAGATGTTCTCAACAATTTTTAAAATATTGAATTGAATAAATGCATATGATAGTTTTGTTCATTTCTGTTCACAAAACATAATATAGATTCTATGGGACTATTCACAAAAAAATGAATTTAAAATAGTAGTGGCGATACTACTATTCACAAAAAATTAATTAAAAAATAATTTTTTTATTCACAAAAAATTAAAAATTCATTTAATAATAATTATGACCACTTTGCAAATGAAGGTAAAGAAAGAAATAAAATATTTGTGTCAAATAGAACATAGCAAAAGAGTGAGAATGATTATTTAAAGGAATTATACTGTAACATGTATTAAAAAAGGAGCAGGGGGTATAAAAACAAAATGCTAAAGCAGGTTGTGTTTTTAGAAAATGTTTAAGACATCTAATATTAGAGAAGTTAAGGAGAAAAATCATTCCTTCAAAATGTTATTTCTAACACCAAATTCCACGGTTAAGATGTTAAAAACATGACCTAAGCCAAATAGAATAACTTTCTGTTTTGTTCTGAAAAATAACATTAAACATGAAAAAATTTTAAAACATTTTATTTCCTAAAAACTAAAACAGGACATAACCCAAATTAGGCAGAAAATCACTTTTTACTTAACGTTTTCCAAGTTTTTCTTTTAGAGCATAAACCAATTGATAGTAGACAACCTGATGAAATGAATGGAATTAGGATAAAGAACAAACTTGAGATCATAAAACTAGTAGCAATCTCATTGTCTGAAATTTTGAATAGAAGATCATTAACTAAGCTGCTGCGGTCACCAGTAAATTCATAAGGGATTCCTCACAATACATACTGATAGGTAAAACCATGAGAGCACAGGCTACATTTGATTTTGTCCAAAGGTAAAACTTTGGACAAAATGTATACAATTAGCAGAGCTGAAGGAGAAGGATACAAAGTAACTAAAGTAATTAATGTGGTAATTACCATGTACCTTATAGATTACTTGATGCTTTCAAAAATCTGAAAAATCCTTTCAAAAGATCTAAAATTAACCCAGAACAGAACATTAGCATTCTTTTGCCATCCTGAGTGAATATTGGCAAAGCATGCCACTGACTTCTTTACAGAAAAGGAAGAATTTATTTTGCCATTTGGTCTCCCACTGGTCCATAAGTCAAAAGGTAAATTTGTTATAAAGAGGTAATGCGGTTTAGATTGCTTTCCATAGAGCTGTGTTTTTCTAAACCAGAGTGAAAGCTTAATTGTGTCATTAAACAGAATGTAGTGAGAGGCAGTGTTACATAATAAAGGAAATAAAACTTCTTAAAAGCAAAGAAATAAAACTGAAAATTACTGTAGTCCCCGCTACTCACGAGGGTGAGACAGGAGGCTCACCTGAGCCAGGAGTGTAGGGCAAAGCTGCATTCGGCTATGATCCCACCATTGCACCCCAGCCTGGGGGACAGAGGGAGGCCCCTGTTTCATTAAAAAAAAAAAAAGCAAAAAAAACCTGTGTGAAAATTAGCAAGTTAAAATATCTTTATGTTACAAGAATTCAGATGAAGATGTTTCATGGTTTTATGCTTCTTCTAATCAGTGTTTCTGGAAATGAAGGGATGAACTTTTACATAGCAAAGGAAATAAAACAGCAAACTGGCTTAAGGATTTTTGCTGAATATACACAGCAGCAAATGCAGATCACTAATGCAGTTGGAAGGAGAATTAGAAGGCAGTGGTGTGGCCCTGCGTTCTAAAATGCGTAGCTCCAGCTTCAAGTTTCCCTCTACCCACACCTGAATCTGCACCTCCACCTGCTCTCCTACGCAGCCTCACCAGACCCAGCCCACAGAACCCAGAGACGTCCGTCTCAAACCTGTCCCTTCACATGAGCGTTCGATTTCTATACACAGTAAAATTAACTTTTCTTTCCTTATGAATTCTTTAGAGACTAAGTATCCTTCTATTTCTGAGGGGAAAATGTCTAGAAAGCACTCAGTGTTTCTCTTCATGTTTTCATCTTAACACCCAAGGATCCTTCCTTAAGCCCTAGGAGGTCGAGAGGAAGAAGGACGTGTGACTGTAGTGACAGTGCAGCGGACCCCGCTGTGCCTTCCAGAAATCCAGTTCTGCATAACCCTCACAATTCCATTTCAGGAAGTGCAGAACTATGTCTAAGCAATGCGATTCATATTTTCCTTTACTTCAAACTTCCTGGTATAGACATAGGAACTGTTTTCAGTGAAAAAGTGGGAAGTGGGAATGAAAAATCGAATTTTAATTTTTTTTTTTTTTTTTTTTTTTTTACTTTTGTCCACAGTTGTATCCCAGCCAGCCAAGTTCTCTAACGCCTTCGTCACAACGATTTACTCTCTGTATTCGTGGCTTTACTCTGGCCCCTTAGCCATTCAGACCAGAAAACTCTGGGTGACACACTCCGTTCAGCATCTTCTGGGAACTCTGAGTTCGTGCCTTCATCCGTGGCTTTCCCTTCCGAGGTCAGAACTGGCATAAACTGCTGGAGCTGTCTCAATGTCTCCTCTCTGCTGTGATGGGTGATCATGGGCTTCAGATAAATTTAAATATGCTGTCATCGACTGTGTCAACCATTCTACAAATTTATTCTTATTTCACCTTTGTTGCAAAGTTTATTTTTCAGGAATTAACTCACAGAGCCTTTTGATACATTGAAATTCCCTTCAGAAAGACATTTTCTTAATTTACCAGGAAAAAAAATGAATGTATTACTTCTCTTTTATCAATTATTCAATTGTAAAACGAAGTTGAATTTTTACAGTTACGGGCAAGTCACTTTTTTTATTTGATAGCACAAGAGCAAGTTGATTTTAAAGGTACTTTAAACTCCCTGACTTCGAAGAAGATTTAAGAAAATAGTACATATTATATTGTACTTATTGCATAAATGTATATTTTAAAGACATCTGTTCAGAGTAAATAGTCTATATTCAGTGGTAAACAGACTGCAAAAAATGTGAGAGTTCTCCAGTAACATAATAAAATATATGTTAAGGGTTATTTCCATTTTTACTCAAAGAAAAAGTTGATAGACACAGAAGTAGAGAGAACAATATAGCAATTCCACAAACCCATCACCTATATATGATGAAATTATGTAGATATCTCTGCTCTTTTGTTTGTTTTTTATTTTTTTCTTTCTCTCTCTTCTTTAGCCTGAAATATTGTAAGGAAAACGTTATGACAGATACCATGTCATTCACTCCTACATATCTTAGTGTGTTTCCCTAAAATACAGAAACATTTTCGTATGTAAGTGTATTGCTATTATGACAATCAACAAAATTATCAGCAATTTCTTGATATTGTTTAATTCAAACTCCATATTCAAATTTCCCTGCTCCTTTCTGTTTTTTCACAAAATATTTTTTGAAGTTGAGTTGTTAAAATTAGGATCCAAATAAATACTATGTGTTGTATCTCTCCAGTATTCCTTAACTGAGAGTAGAGTCCCTCTACTTTTTTTGTCATGCCTTTAATTTGTTAAAAAGAACTGATTCAGTCATTTTATAAAGAGACCTACATTCTAGACTTTTTCCTTCTATGGTATCCTATAACGTGTTTCTCTATCTCCTGTATTTTCATTAAACTTCACGTCAGCTGTGAAAGTTTTGATAAATTCAAAGTCAAACATTTGGAAAAGAGCACATGAAGTGGCCCCATGGCTCACTTTTTATCCCAGGTGGTGCTAAGCTTGACCTTTCCGTTCATTTAGTGACAGCCTGATGCTGCCTATATAAAGTTTTTCCATCAACATTCGCCTAATGGTTTCATCAACTTAGACCATTTTTCTGAATCTTTCCTTCCTTAGAAATTGCAAAAGTAATGCTTTTATAATTGTATCATTTATTTCATATGTATACGTGGAATTCTCATCTATTAGAGATTTTTTTTTACCTTGATCATATTATGAACTCACAGATTTGGATTTAAAATACGATTTTAAACACACGGCCTGCAAGTTTGGAAATTTAAAGTAAAATGTAAATTTATTATCTACTCTTTACATAATTTATTTGGAATTGAAAATGTTATAGCAGAGTATAAAGGGAATCGCTTACAGCTTGTATTTTTCTCTAAATATAACTGAGCTCTTAAATAAGTGGGTCTAAGAAAAGTTTTCTTTTTTTGCAAAGGGAGATATATACATCTATACAGATTAAAATTATTTGTTAATATTTTTATTTGGCAAAGTAGCAAAATGATGTGTAACGTCATGTAAAATAGAAACACAAGTGATAGTCTTGATCAACATAACTCTAGGTGAGATAGAGGTAGAGACTCCTGGTTTGGCTCTTCGCATATCAGAATCTTTACTGTGATATTCAGGTACGTTCCATTCAGTCCGACTAGTGAGTCTGAGAGCAGCAAAACCTACATCTTTGACTCAGGGCTCTGTGAAAAGGACAAAAGATGAGGACAGAGTATCTGAACCCGAAATATGAAATGAAATAGAATTTCCGATGTAATAATGTTAGCACAAATACACAAATGTAACTGTGAATGAATAATTAGTTCTAAAATTAACATTTTTTCTTATATTCAGTCAAATTTCTATTTCTTTAGATTGAAAAACAAAGCTCTGCTTCCTTTAAAAAATGTTTATAGGCTTGGCACCTGTGGTGCAAGTGGCTAAGGCGCCAGCCACGTACACCTGAGCTGGTGGGTTTGAATCCAGCCTGGGCCCGCCAAAACAACAATGATGGCTGCAACGAAAATAGCCGGGTGTTGTGGCGGGCACCTGTGGTCCCAGCTACTTGGGAGGCTGAGGCAGGAGACTCGCTTGAGCCCAGGAGTTGGAGGTTGCTGTGAGCTATGGTGCTATGGCTCTCTACCCAGGGCAACAGCTTGAGGCTCTGTCTCAAAAAAAAAAAAAAAAAAAATGTTTATGGATACATAATATTTGTACATATTTATTGTATACTGGTGATATTTTGCTGCATTCGTAAAATGTACTGTCAAGTTAGGGTATTTAGGTGATTCCTCACCTGGGGACTTTATCATTTTTGCCTGTCTGTGCTTCAGGTCTTCTCTTCCAGCTGCTTTGAATGTACAATACACTGTGATCAAAGATTGTCGCCCTACTTTGCCATCAAACATTAGAACCTATTCACTAGCTGTCTGTTTGTACCCATCTGTCAACTTTTCTTACTCCTCACCCTCCCTAATACACACCCTTCCCAGCCTCTGGTAACTATCATTTTATTCTCTACCTCCACGAGATTACAAAATTTCATTTCTTCTCAACAATGTGGTCTTTAACCAAGCCTCTCACTTCTTTAAGTGTAACTTTGGCCATTTGTCAGCTCTAAGTTGTTTACACGATTATAGTTATTTGTCATGAAATAAAATGAGCTTTTAAAACATTCCTTGTAAACCTTCTAAATGATGATTTTTAAAAATCCTATAATTATCTTTATTGGTATGTAAATTTGATTAGACGTGGAACTCATATTACTAATTGTTATATTTGTACATACTTTGGTCTCTGAATTCTTGATATCACAATCATAGTGTCCATGATCATTGGAGATCATTAGTAAACACATCACAGATAACAGTTGATCCCATGATTCTTTTTTTTTTTTTTTTGATCCCATGATTCTAACTACCCACAATGTCTGCTGAACTTGGTGTACTGTTAGGAGCTCTGTTATATCAGAATTTTAGGAATGAAATTCAGGAATCAGTGTTTTTTTAAAGCTTTATGTGCCTTTCCTACATGACCATATTATGCACTATGGATATGCAGTGGATATGCAGACAGGTGTTTTTGCACTCTGAGGTTGACAGAGTGCATTTGTAAACTATACCCAAAATTTTCTTTTCGCTTAGGAGTCTCATAGAAGTTTCTCAGAATCTCCCTTCCTATCATCCTCCCCTTGAAGCTGTCTTTTCCCAATTTCACCCTCCAGAAATAACTTTTCTTCTCTCCAATATGTCCTCTTTTCTCACCGCTCTTTCTGAACAAATTCTTGGATTTTCTATTTAATGTTTGTTTTTATTTCTTTCTAACGAACAGCAAGCATGATCCCTTCCCATATCCCCTGCCAAAGTTTGCAAAAGCAATTCTCGACAAAGGGAGAAAAGCACCTTTTGGGATTAGCCTCGAGCCTTGCAATCCTGCAGTTTTGAATGATACTCTCTTACCCCTAGAGCTCCAGAACAACTCATTTTGACCCCACTTTTGAACAAGCACTTCATAAACATTTTGTGGATGATTAGTATGTGCCAGGCTCTCTGCTAGCTCTGGGAAAATAGAGATGAATAAGCCAAAGACTATTCACTCTGGTGGCCTCCTGGGAAAGACAGGCAGCTGAACCCCATAAGGTTACCTCCAGGGTACAGTGGAAATTCCAACCGAGTGCTGTGGAAACAAATGCTCCTTGCCTTTGCCAGGCCCACCAGTGGGTTTGCCACTCTGTATAGCACAACGTTACAGACAGCACCTGCCAGCCATGTGATATAAACTTGACGGAAAAAAAGACCCCACACATTTGCTGCTCTGCTCCACCCTATTGTCTTTCTTGGTTTGTATCTTCCTTTGACCTCAGCCCTTTTTCTCCTTGTCGCTACATCCTGAATTAGATATCATATCATATCAAATGGCGATATTTCACATTATTTTTAATCCTGTCCCTTTCTCTCTGACTCAAGAGGAACAGGCATCAATTAAGCTAAAAGATGAATCCAGTTTCTTCTTTTTCATGCAAGAAGAAAAAGTAACAGAAAAATGGGATATTTGTGTTTATAAATGAATGATTTATATGTGTAATTCATAAAAAGTCAGAGAACATTGTTAGGGACTCACATTTCACAGCTGTGTGTCCACCTACAAACACTCATTTTCACATGCAGCCATTACCAAGGAAGACAAATACCACCATCTCTAGCGGTTATCTATCTCCCCTGCCAATTATTAGTTTAGCAACTGTTTAGCTGCTGCAGAAAGAATTTTATACTCTATTTCCATATTGGACCATCCAGCCCTCGTTTACAAGGCTGCATAAACCTGAATGTTCGCTTGTACATTCAAGGTCACAATATTCTATTCTTAGAAGACCACTGCATTCTCCCAAGAGTCCTCCCGTTAGTAAAGATGTCCTGAATATTCACCTAAAAGAGTTTTGTAAATAGACGCAGCTCTTCCCAGGATAGAGTCCAGAGTCTCTAGCTCAGGACAGCAAGGATGGCTTCCAGCTTCATTTTGCTTCCCAGGTCTGTTATCTGGAGGGAAAAATAAGAGCTAGAATGATACATACGGAGGTGAGGACAAAACAGTTTCCCGGGGAGGATTTGCAAATTGACAGGCGTTAGGTGACATCTGCCACACGGATGATAATATCAACTGGGGAAAATATTGCAGATGTTTTTAGTAACCGGAAAAAAAAAAAAAGATAGGTACCAAAGAAAAAGGAAAAATTCTTCTATCAAAGAGTAGCTCTCCTACTGAAAACAGACGCTAAAGCCTATGCAAGGTTCTCCGTACAGTACAGGCCTTTAGAGAGGACACGCAGCCCTCCACCTCACAACCTCTCTATGGATGGATTTCATTTCTCCTGGAATGGGGACAATGACTGTTATTGTCCTGTATGAGAACACATGTCAATACCATGCCAGCTCAAGTAAAAATACTTGAACTTTTTCACACTACTGTTAGAAGAAAGGATTGCCGTTTGGCCTAGAATTTTGCAGAAAATATATATTGAGCTGAATTGAGAAGGAATGTATTCTATATGAGAGCTTAAAGAGAAAAATAACTTTTAAATTTCAGGTGTGTTAAACTAAAAGCATATGCATAGGTCTGGGAAAGTATTTTCTGTGAGTGTGTCCGTCGAGCAGCAGGTGCATGAAAACAATTCTGTTCACAGAACTTTATTCCCATAGTTCATTCAGGTATGTGACAAGTTATGAGACCTCCAATGAATTGATGTATAGCAGACTGAAAATATTCAAGGGTGGAAAGATTGCTGGGAGTATAGAAAAAGATGCTGAACGTATGGCGGCCTTTGTTGTCTCAGAGTTCTTTGACCTTTTCTTCATTTAAAGTGATGCTGATGCCTGGAACAAGGCTCCGAAATTATCAACATAAAAAATACTCTCTTTTCACTCCGTGGAAACGCACACAGGAAGGTTGTGCTGGTTTACCATCTGCACTAACACGGACAGAGCAAGCCAGGGAATCTAATAACATAAAGTAGAATAGCCCTGGGGGGGGGGGGGGGTCTAAGATCCCGTCCGCGTTTTCTGTATTTGTCTTTTGCTCCCCTTGTATTTAATGGTATTTGGCAATCCTTTCAAAGAAGAGAATTGAAATCTGCTACTCTGTCCTTAGTATCCGCCTGTTGCTGCCGGGGGACAGGAGTAAAGTGCTCACAGGTATGGAGACACGACTTCAGCATTCTTTGGAACCACATTTTTAATAGTCATGGCTTTATTTTGTTTAATCTGTCAGTAAACCAGCAATAGCAGATTAGAGACAACTTGCTCAGTAATTGGTTGAAGCTGGGAACAGGTTATTTGCTAGCGCCAGTGATAAAAGTTTATCGTCCTAGTGACAGACTAAGAATTGGTGACAATGGTAGCGCTCAGTCATCAAACACAGGCAGGGCATGGTTGAGAGTAACACAATCCCAATCCTTATAGGTAAGCAGACTCCGTGAAGAGCAGACAAAATGTGTTTCGTAATACAAAAAAAGGGCACGGAAACGAAGGAACAGGCACCCAGCAGTGGTGGCTGTTACACGACAGGTTCAGGCAGACCTTGTGAACTGTCCTCAGCATGGAGGGAATGGCTTATGGGAGATTGTGGGTGAATCAGGGACAAAGCAAATGCCAGTCATTCTCCTGACTCTGCCAGTGCTTGAGGGTCCCCATCTGCTTGCCAATAACATAAAGGACAACATCATCAGCTATCACAAGCACAGAATGTGCAGGGCTGCGCTCCCACGGCGCTCAGCCTGACAGGTCACTCTCTCCTTTCTTAACGGTTCATTTGGCCACTGCCTAAAGAGCACCACAAACTCTGTGCACACACAAGCTTTAAGTAGCTGTGTTTCCATATCCAGAGGTTTAAAGTATTGAGTTAAAATCTAAACTTAATTTGCACTCATTGAGGTTAAATTCCGAGGATGTGTATTCTTGGGGCCTCCGTTATTGGGTCTGTGGGACGCCCTTTCTGCATTCCACTCCACAGGGCTCATCTTTCATTTCCTATTGTCCCACCTACTGAGGTCAGACTCGGTAGAAAGCGATTCTGACTTATGCATGTATAGTTGTGCCCATTCATTTTTATTTTGTTAAGATGAGAACACTCTGTTAGCCGTATTATGGGAAACCTGGTTGTATTTACTGTCAAATTTTCAGCTTCCCTTTGGATTCTAGTAAGCTAAGCTAAGGAAGAAAAAAATAATAATAAACTCTCCTTCCAAAGGTCAGCCTTCTTAACTAAATGAAAACTCAGGCAGCGGCATTAGAAAATGAAGTGACTGTAGGCTGTGCTCTTTCTGCGGAGACCCTTCAGGGTATCTACTGATGCTGTCAGAAGCAGGGGAAGCGGAATTATTCCCACACCCTTAAGGCTGCAGTGTTAGGGGACGGCTCCGTTTGTTACAAACAAACCACATTGTGTATGACTGTGGCAAGAAGGAGGCTCCAAGTCTTGGGACTGTGCTCTGTGTCCAGCCCATGTCATTTTCACCCTCTCTTGGCCTTTTCACCACCACCCTGGCCACTGTCCAGCACTTTCAGCTTTTACTACTTCTGTCTTTCAGTGGAGTCTACTGTGGAGGGAAGATCAGTAAATAGAGTCTGAGCTGGTACCTGGGGGATCAGTAAATAGGCTCTGAGCCAGTACGTGGGGGAAGTCTTACCACTTCCTTTTATAGAAATACAGAGTGAAATTCAAAGAGGGTAATTATTTGACCCAACATCACAGGGCTAGGGAAGTACCGGCTGGATTGGACTGCTTGTCTCCACCGCCCCTTACTCTTCCCTAACAACAATGTTACTGCTGCTCTATCCCCACTGCCTTCCTTCAGAAACTCCCCAGGGGCATCTGGGACCACACTTCACGCTCCCGGGATCACAACACAGCTGACTCCCTCTGGACTTCCAACCTAGCTCTGTCCTGCCCCTAGGTTTCAAATTTTTTTCTATAAATAAAAGTTCCAATTAATTATACCTAGTAAAACTCTTGGATTTGAGGATTTTTTCATGGGATGCATTTGAGTTTAGGCATAGCTGCCAATACTGCACAACTCCACAGTGCACTATCTGCAATGAGCTCCAGGGGGAGCCATTGAGATGGTGCAATGTGACGACAGCTTCCCCGATAAATAGAAAGCAGTGAAATGGTAACTACAAAGCAGTGGTTTGCCTCTCTGGCTGCGGTGAGAATTGCCAGGGGACCTTTTAGAACCCATGTCTGAGTTTCACTAGAGGAAATTAAGTCAAAATCTCTGAGGGTGGCTGTAGCCATCAGAACTTTTTAAAACCACAAGCTTAAAGCATGGGTTCTGAAGACATAGACTTGAATTTGAATCCTACTTATTAAACTCTCCAAGCTTTATTTCGCCATCTATAATAAAATGAGATTATGAAAGATTTGCTTTAGAGGATTGTGACTACAACATTTGCCACTGTAATTCTAATGAACATCTTAAATGATTAAATAATTTTAAATAATTATTATCATTGTTATTATTGTGACAAAACATCACTGCTGTCCTAATAGTTTAATGCTTAAAAAAGAAGAAGAATACAAAGCCTGACAATTAAGTTCACTAACTATCCTAGAAAAAGTGCTGCATTGCTGAATATCACTAGGGTCACCTTTAAGGTACTCCCCTTGGGAAGCTATGCACCAACACCAGCATCAAATTTACCCTTCAAAGCAATTTTGGAACTGTTTATCTGGAATGGCCATCAAAGCTGTTGTCATATTACCCTTGGTGTCCTGAAAGTCATCAAAATGTCTTCCTTTCAACATTTACTTTATCTTCAGGTAAAGAAAAAGCCACTGGGGGTCAGCGCAGGTGAGTAGAGAGGGTATTCCACTACTGTTATTTGTTTACTGGCTAAAAACTCCTTGTGGGCAGTGCTGTGTGAGCTGGTGCATTGTCATGATGAAAGAGTCACATTTTTGTCATGCCAAGATTTTCAATTAAGATTTTCCTAACTGTTTCTCCACCAGTGTTTACTTAGTATTCTATGCTCACAGTCAGCCAACAGTTTTGACATACAATTTGACAAATTTTTGCAATGTTCTCGTCAGTTCTGCTTATTACTGGCCACTCTGATCTCTCTTCATCAGTGATGATTTGTCTCCCCTCAGAAAAACATCTAATCTATTTGTACCCTGCTGTTTTCTTCATGGCAGTATTCCCATAAACTTGGACTAACACGTCTCTTATTTCACTTCCACTCCTGCACAGAACTTTATTAATGTTTATTTTTTCT
Organism: Otolemur garnettii; assembly: GCF_000181295.1. Classification (NCBI taxonomy): domain Eukaryota; kingdom Metazoa; phylum Chordata; class Mammalia; order Primates; family Galagidae; genus Otolemur; species Otolemur garnettii. The sequence continues at coordinate 753,060 of NW_003852490.1, forward strand.
GTGCTCTAATTCAAGCCCCAACATTCTCATAACAGCACACAACAACAATAATGAATGCCACTCAGCAAGACACCACCACAGGTCAACACAAACACAGCTGTGAGACGCTGATATAGCAAGGTTATGAAATGTTACTGAGATGTTTGTACAGTGCCGCCAACGTTAAGTACACAATGGCAACTTTGCAACTTAAAATCAGACCTTGTATACTGCCAGTTAAGTCCATTATTTTCTCAGACAGTCAAGGACCATGTGAAATATAAATAATATCAGATGATTCAGAAGATAATGGTCAAAACCATACAAATTCTACTAAATGCTGTAAGTGGAAGACCTACTAAAGATAACCCCTGGCTGAATTATGGAGAAGGAAATCCTGCCACTGAGTTTTGCCTCCAGTTAACTTACCTTTCTATCTTAACCATATTCTGCTTTATCTAATGTTTCGCATTACTCCAACTTTCTCTCAAACATCAAGCATGAATTTATAGTGCTGTTAGTTAACCCCTGGTGATCTCAGGTGATCTCTTCAAAGCTAGCCTTCTCCTAAGTAAATTTCTTTATAATTTAAGCCCAACCAATAGCAGGTCCTATCTATTGCATTTCGTGAATATCTCTCAAGCATTAATTCTCTTCCCCATCTTCTCTCCAAAACAAGAGGCATCTCTTTCTTGGACTGTTTTACCTGCTACTAGCTGTTAATTAATCCTCTATATGCCAGAAATAGCTTTCTAAAAAAGAAAATATTCACAAATAATTCTCTGCTTTAAAATTCCTTTACTGTCCTGTTATCTACAGAACCAAATCCAAAGTCTTAGAGTATGAAAACTTTCTAGATCTTCTATCATCAAATGTCGGAATCTTCCCTCTACCTATCCCTTCTTCCTATGAATGTCCTGATCCAGTCACCCTGAATTCCACATCATTCTCTGAACATATGAATGTGCCTTTGCAAGCTGTTGCATAATCTTATCCTAGATAACTCCAATTATCTTTCAAGACTGAGCTCCCACATCTCTCTCTGGTGTCTTTTATTGATTCTTCCCTGCACCATGAGTCCTCTCCTCTTCTGTATTGTCCATATTTTACTCTGTTATAATACAAACTAATCTTGTATTTCTTTCATATCCAATGATCTGAGCACTTTGTTAGGACAAGAGTTTAGAATTTGATGTTTTTAACTTTTACCTGACAGAGGATCAAGTGAGTAGTTTAGTTAAAGGTTATTTCATTAGAATTGGGACTTGTTAGATTGTACTGAGGAGCATAAAAAGTTGTAGTTGTACCAGGAACTCAGACTAGAGATAGATAAATGAACTTTCAGACAAGTGGATGTTTCAATCATTGTGGATTGGGAGATCTCTGTTGAAGCAGAAATATTTTCCCCTTCCCACCTTTGACTCCAATATGATCCAGAAAAGCCAAGAAATGTCCAGAAATGATCTTCAATTTTACTGTGGAGTTAAAGGACAATAAAACTGTATACTCTTCAGACTCTCATATTGACAGAAACATATACACTGAAGAATGTTAAGCATGGTTTAATGCTATGTGTGACCAGCTTTAGTGCAAAGTGTTTGTGTGAGTTTTTGAATTTGAACTTGTTTAATCAAAGGGAAAAGCTTAAAAATCTCCTGTAAAAACTATTTTCCAATACCACTTTGCTTTTGAATAAGGAAAACAAAGAAAAACTTTAAAGATGATCGGACATCTCTTTTAAAAAGTTTTTGTTTCTTAGAATTCCAGATCAGTTCATATTGTAGAAAACCAAATTAATAGGAAATGGTCTTCATTGAGAATAATAAAAATTAACTATTCATAGCAAAAATTAACAAATAATTAATGGTTATTTTATAATAACCACTAACATTTAACCAATTAACATTTTATAAGTATTCCTTACACAAGACATTTATGAAAGCTAAGTTGAGAGACAGGCAGGATCTCTTCTAGAGTCACTTGGAGTACAACAAATACCTAAGTCACTCCAAAATGGTACTGACCCAAAAATCAAAACAGAGATGGTAGAACTAGCTGGCAGGACTACAGATGCACTTTAACATGGGTTTTAGACTGCCTTAACTCTTTTCCTCAAACAAGTATATTTTCTCTGAGCAAAAAATATTAAAAGAAAAAAATAGGAAACTGAGAAGCACAGAGGAGTGAACAACATGGGTGATGAGAAGAAGCATCAAAGGCAAGGAACGCAAAACAAATAGTCGTGGTAACTTGAAATCAAGCAGTAAGAAGCCTGTGCAGGACTTGGGCTGTGCTCAGCTCTTGCCTCACTCTCCCTATGCTTCACTTACTAGCACAGGGACACTGTAGGCAGGTGTGTCCACCTCGGATTCTCTTTAGATGGCTCATGCCTATAATCCTAGAACTCCGGGAGGCTGAGACAGGTGGTGTCGCCTGAGCTCAGTGGTTTGAGATCAGCCTAAGCAGGAGTGAGACCCTGACTGTCTCTACTAAAAATAGAAAAACTGAGGCAAGAGGATCTCTTGAGTCCAAGAGTTTGAGGTTGTTATGAGTTATGACACCAGGGCGCTCTACCCAGGGCAACAGAGTGAGAATCTGTCTCAAAAAAAAAAAAAAGAAGAAGAAGAAGAAGAAGAAGAAGAAAAAGAAGAAGAAAACTGAAGGACCATGAATAGAGCCATCATGAAAAGAAGAAGGCAGCACATTATCACCAACCTGAAGCAGCTTCATATAAATTACAGCCGTCAAAAGAAACTTCTGTGTTTAGGTTACACCAAGACTATTGGTGTTATAAACCACTGATTCTCAAATGAAAGACGGCCCAATATTTTCTTTTATTTTTCAATCCCCAAATAATGATCATGCAATGTGGGGTTTAGAATCACCCTTATAAAAGGAAATTTTTCAAAATATACTGCCAGCTTATATATTCTTAAAGCAACTAACTTTGCCTGTTGTGGATTATTAAGCATTCATTTTCTTGTAATCCAGAGGCTTTTTCTGAATGTTTTGGTCTCATGCATTTGCCAACATAATAACAATTTATTTAATTTTTTTTGAGCACATGCTCAAGGTACCGTGTAATAACTTTTATATGTTACTTTATTTCATTTTAATGACAGCCTTACAAGGAGTTTAAGTCAGCCTGAATCCAAAGCTTATGCCTCTCCTATTATAAATTCCAGAAGACATTTTGATACCTTCCCTCCCACCACTGATAGGTAGTATGCTGTTTGTACTGAAAGAAATCAGCCAGGATTGAGCCCATACCAATCTCATCCTTTGTTCTGTATTAGCAGAAGAAAACTTGCCTATTCCAGAAATGGAAATGCCTACTGCTATTTTTCTCCTTACGTCTGCTATAGAGGAAGGTTCTGAAAATATTAATCACTCTGCTTTTGAGAAGTGAGAATGTATGTATCTTCTCAAAATCCTTATATCTTATTTTAATAGGCTCTTAAGATTCTTAGTTGTCATCACAGCAAAGTTTTAAGATTTCTCCTGTTTTTATATTCAGAGCACCTCATGAGGCCCTTGAGCAAATGATGAGAATTCCCAAAACAAGTTCAGGCACTAGTGATAACAGGCCCAGAATAGAGATGCTGGAATGAACAAGTGGAAAGAATTCTGGAGCTACATTCAGAAGATATAGAATAAAACTGGCTTGGAATAGTTCCAGATTGCATGACCTTGAACAGATCATTTAAACATTATGTCTGTGCTAAGGAGATGGTGGTCCCTGCCCCAGCCAGACCAGAGAGGGGTGTAGTGAGTGCAGGAGAGCCCATCTTTAGAAGGACATTTTGTACTTTTGCGAAGTATAGTACAGATGGATATTTTTCTTTCCCTTTCTTCTGTCACGCTACATGAGGTACCTGTCTGGACTTCCCATGATCCAGCATCACTGTCAAATCTCCGTGGAACACAAGAGAGCTGAGCAAGTGGCCGAGGAAAGCACCAAGCACCACGGGCTGAGAGGCCAGAGATTACAGACTGGGATAAAGGGACCAGGGAAGAAAGTGACGTAACAGGGCACAAAAATCAGAGAAAGTTAAATAAACACTCACTCCTACTATGCTTTCTAGAATTTCTTTCTCAAGATGTTTAAAATATTTATTTCTTATAAGGATACATGATTAATGAAGCTTTTAATTTTTCATTGTGGAGTAATCAATGGATTCTAAGAAAAAAATAAGGACAAGACTATTAAGGCTACAACAGAAAGCTAATATGAAAATGCTGAATTGGGCGGCTCCTCTGGCTTAGCGAGTAGGGTGCCGGCCCCATATACCGACGGTAGTGGGTTCCAAACCAGCCCCGGCCAAACTGCTACAAAAATTACCTGGGAGTTGTGGCAGGGGCCTGTAGTCCTGCTGACTCAGGAGGCTGAGGCAAGAGAATTGCCTAAGCCTAAGAGCTGGAGGTTGCTGTGAGTTGTGACACCACAGCACTCTACTGAGGGTGACAAAGTGAGACTCTGTCTCTAAAAAAAATAAATAAAATGCTAAATTATATTAAGAGAGAAAATCACCACTTGATCCCTAGCAGCTGAAAACAGAAGATGCTTATGACCAGCAATCCAAGACTGGAGACAGAGGTAAGGAGGACAGCACATTAGGCAGCCCAACATGCATGTTCACTTGACCTGATGAGCTCTAAAGGCCAGAGCATGAGGAGAAGCAAAATGTATGTTTTTCTAACATGCAATCACAGAACAGTGTATGTCGGGGTCTTGCTCCAAGAGCAGCGTTCACCAAGACCTGTGTAAAGTGGCGGCAATTGACTGAAGAAATGTAAAGTGAGGAGCAACAGTAAAGAAAGACAAGAGACAGAGCAGAATGAAAAGGGGAGCTCAGGGGTCCCTTGCCTGTTGTGGGATTCCTGCAATGGCCCACAGTGTTTGTTCCACTCTGATTTTATTGACGTCTATTTGTCTACAGGGTAAGATGAGGGAGGGAACAAAGACGTCAGCAGTTTTTTGGACTGATCATATCAGCTCCTATTGTTATTATTATTCACCTTAAAGGTAGTCTTCAATAATCTGAAATTTGAGCCTTGTACTGGGACAGCCTCCTGTCTGAGGTCTCACACACACAGATTCTTAGGGAGGTGTTAAGCTCTGCTAGTTCTCTGTGGAATAAAATGCCCCGGAAGTTAATCTCTTCTGAGAGATCCATGGGAGGGAGGCATGGTCCTCCCATCACCACCACAGAGAATTTTCCTCTGCTATAAAGGATATAAGCTCTTTCGCCCATATCTCAGAGCTTGAGCTACTCCCTTGGTCATTGCCTCAGGCAAATGCAAATCTCCACAATAGGTATCTGCTTTACCTGTTTAATGGGCAGGAAACGCCCTAGAAGATGTATCTCTTTTTAGAATGTTGCAGGAAGACGAGGCCCAACGGAGAGAAAGAGCACCCAAACACCATAGTTATAAGAGGAAGGGCTTTATTCATCGGCCAGAGCTTAGGGCATGGAAGATTTCCAAATGGCTGCGTTCCCCAACTAGCTTAGTCTTTTCCTTTTTATTGACAGTCAAAAAGTTCCACCCCACAGGTACCCTTCTCATTGGCCAGTTAGAATCAAGTGGAAGATGCTACTCCAGCCCTTACATAACTACAAGATTTCACAGAACTTGGAAATTTCCAAGTTCCAGGAGGTTAAGCCTATAAATTCCCAAGAGCTGAGTCACCATGGAGAGGGTCCTGCAGGTGCATCCTCGTGGTCTCCCTGAGAAGACCTTTTCTCCCGGACCTCGCCCCTCTCCAGTATCTTCTCTCATTCTCCCCCACCCCCACCCCCCGCTTTGAGACTCCAATATATTTTTAATATGGGGTCTCAATATCAGCTTGTTTCTGCAGGTGCTGATATTAATTACTTTTTAGCACTAAGGTCTTAGGGACTGCGACTTTTCTTGGGTTCTCTACTCAGGCCTTAATAGTACCGGGGTGGTGGGCTAACATACATACAAGTTTTACTTTTCCCTGTGACATTTTCCCTTTCTTTTCTCAAAGTTCAAAGTCCAATTAAGACAAGTCCCTCGAGGAGTTTCCTCAGGCTTCAGCTATCCATTGACCAGCCAGCTTCCAGTATGTGGCTGGAGCAGGGCATGTTGACTGTCTTAAAAGTTACCTTTACTTTCCAAGGGGCAGTGAAGTTCTATTCAGCCAACTGTGATGACTCCAGGTGAGGATTTCTTCCACCTTCACTGCTGTGTCAGGAATGGACACATCCTGTGGTCAGGATGATGGTGTAAAGTCTACCTTCTACCTTGGTTTCAGAGGGACCAGTTCTTAGACTTGGTCCCCTTGATTCTCTAGAGAGAAAGGATGTACAGACACAAAAGACTAAACAGAACACAGTTAATTACCCCAGTGGACACTTTCCTTGCTACTCTTTCTAGGGTTTTTGTCTTTTTAGTTCAGTCTTTCTTAGTTCTTTTAGGAGTTCCTGCTAAATTGCAGAGAATTGACAGAGGCCTTTTTTAACAATACCAGTGACAAGGCCTGTATCTAAGTAAGCTTTGCTTTCTGGCAGAGTTTACCAATTTCTGCTCTTATGGTCCTGTCCATATACTTTACCTTGTCTAAGCTTTGAGGCTTACAAGTTATTCAAAGCTTTAGCTTATTATGTGCATTACTTCTGTTAAGAAGGCTAGCCTATTGTCAAATTTAAACCAGAGTGGCAACCTAACCCATGCTACGATTTCTCTGGGCAACACTTTTGCTAATTCAGGAGTCCTTATGGTATGGAGCCCATGCTGTGGGAACTCAGGATCAGCTACCATCATTCATGTCCTGCTCGTTCCAGCTCCTTTTAGGCAGGGGCAGGTTCTCCTCCGGTTCCACAGCAAGCTTCACTCTGCTGTAAGGGATCCGGGCAGGAATTTCTGCTACTCTCACAGCTGTAGGTATGGTCAGGATAATGTTGTAAGGGCCTTTCCATCTCGCCCTCAGGGGAGACACGCTCCAATCCTTGACCCACACCGCAGCTCCTGGAGAGAAAGGGTGGACAAGGGAAAACAAACTAAAAGGACACCTCTCATTCACTCATTCCTGACACTGTCTCTGCCACCTTTCTCAGTGCCTGCAACTGTTTCTTTAATTCTACCTTTCCTAATTCCCAGGGGGATCTTGGCAAGCTCCAGGTGGTGGCCTATGATATAAGAACTTACACTGTGAGAATCCTGTCCTCTTAGTAGGAGTACACTTAATCTTAAATAACATCAAGGGCAGGGCACTTACCCACTGTAAGTTTGTCTCCTGGCACACTTTCTCTAAACTTGCTTTGATAGCTCTATATATGCGTTCCACCTTCCCCAAACCTTGTAGGTGGTAGGTTGTGTAATTTACAGGTGATGCCAGGATGTTAGCCATCTTCTGGATCAATTTGGAGATGAATGCTGGCCTGTTGTCTGACCCAATCCTCAGCGGGAGCCCAAACTGTGGTATAATGTCTCTCAAGAGTGCCCAGGTGACTTCTTGTGCCTTCTCGATGAGGGGAGGATATGCTTCTACCCATCCGGAGTAGGTGCACACCATCACCAGCAAGTATTTGTTTCCTCTACATCTGGGCATTTCAGTGAAGTCTACCTGAAAGTCCTCGAAGGGCATTGCCCCATATGATTTGATTCCTGGGGGTACCATTGGTTCTTGGCAGGTGTTGAACTGGCTGCAGGTGACACATCACTAACTGACAGCTTTTTGCCAGGGCTTGTGCCATCACATAACTACTTCCATCAACATACAAGTCCCAGTCTGCATCTGTCCAAGGCTGGTCATGCAAGTCAGGTCTGCTAGAGTACAATTATCTACGAATTCCACACAGTCATGCTCAGTCTCTCTTCCATTGGCTGGAAGGAGTGTGGCTGGGTCAAAAATGTCCTTTAGTGTCCATTAAAGTGACCACAGAGTGGGGTACTTCTACTCTGAGATCCTGCCCTAGAGTCAGCTTATCAGCTTCTTGCACAAGGAAAGTAGTAGCAGCTAGAGTCCGTAAGCAGGGTGGCCATTCTTTTGCCACTCCATCTAACTGCTTAGAGAGGTAGGCTACAGGCCTTGGCCCGGACCTAACCAGCTGGGTTAACATACCCACAGCCATCTAATCTCTCTCTGAGACATACAGAGTGAAGAGCTTGGTTAGGTCTGGCAATCCCAGTGCAGGGAAGTCATTAACCCCATCTTTAGCTGGGAGAGGGCACATTTTTGTTCTCTTCTCCACTCTAAGGGCTTTCCTTCCTCTCCTTTAGTTGCCTCATACAGAGGTCTAGCCAAGATGGCAAAGTTGGGGATCCAAAGACGACAGAAACCTAGTGTGCCTAGGAATTCCCAAACTTGCCTTCAGCTTGTAGAGGTGGGGAGGCGACTAATGACTTGTTGCCTCTCCCTGCTGGATAATAAATCCTAGATAAGGTACTCACTGCTGGCAGATCTGAGTCTTTCGTGTAAAAACTTTATAGCCACATACCTTTAGATGTCACAATAGGCAGTCTGTACCTTGAGCACAGCCCTGGGGAGTTATCTTTCACCCAGACCCATGGCCACCGCTGGGCCAGTTCAGACCTCAGTCCTTCCCCTGGCTGAGTCACAAACAGCCTCCACTTCCAAGGCAGACATCAGATCTGGTTTGGGCAGTTGTAGCTGCATATGTCCTCGTAGCCTCTTATGGAACACTTCCAGAGGAGACAAAAGGCTTGTTCAGCAGTGGCTCCGTTGTTCCTATGTCAATCCTGTGGTCTGAGAGAGGGGCTACTGGCTGGGTGACCACCAAGTGTTCACCCCCAATATTAATTAGAAAGTCAATATCCTTGCCTCCAATCCTCACTCAGACCATGGACTTTCCAGGAGCGGCTGAGTCTGGTCCCCTTCAGTGTAGCAGGGCCTCTCCCACTAAGTTATAGAGGGCTCCCTGCTCTTCTGGTTCTGTGACCTCTTTCCCAGGATTTTTCACACTTCTTTGTTTCTGGGGACACTTATTCTTCCAGTGCCCTGTCTCTCGGCCACTTGTACACTGATCCCTTCACACAGAGAGGTCTTTTACCTTAGGTCCCCTACTTCCTTGCACTCCTTGACCCTGTCCTCTTTGAAAGGGAGGGTGTCTTCCCCTCATGGCTTTCAGAGCCACGGCTGAGATTGGCCCTTCGCTTCATGCGCCTGTTTTCTTCCCTACGGCTTACTGCTTCCCAATTCACAAAGACCTTTTGTGCTATTTCAAGGACTTGCAAGGTGTTTACACCTGAAAACCTCTCCTGCTTCTGCAGTTTTCACACTCTCAGCACTTTGGCTAACTAGGGCCATATTAACCATCCTCTGATTCTCAGGGCTCTCAGGGTCAAAGGGAATGTACACTTGAAATGCTTCACATAACCTCTCATAGAACTGGCCTGGACTCTCAGTCTTTCCTTGGAGAACCTCATTTACCTCAGCCAAATTGGTAGTTTTCTGTGTCCCTTTCTCAGTGTCTGCAGCAATGTCTCTCGGTACCAGATCTGCCAATATCTTCAGTACTACTTCTCTAGGTCAGGTGGAAAGCACTTTCCCTTCCTGTCCCTGTGTTACTATCACAGTTTTGACCTGTCCTCTTAACCAAGGTGGTTGGCTCACTACTCACTGGAGTAGTACGGAAACTGCTCAGAGTGAATCCCCTTTCCAGTAACTCTGTGCCATACCTCAGACACTAGGGATTTTTCTAAACTCCCCTCCAATGGCCATCCAATCCCAAAGGGGGGCTATTCCTGCTCACAAAGACTTTTTAGCTTTCCTAGTGTCATAGTCACCTACAACCCCTTCTTAAAGTGCTTTAACATGGTAGTCAGTGGGGCAGACTTCCCTTGCTTGTTCCCCATTTCTACCCAAGTTCTCCCTTCTGAGACTCACACTCACACCACACTCTTTGGCCAGTCTTTTAGTCTCATTTAACAGTTCAATGACTAATTTTATGAGTTGGCAGTACAGATAAGGCTGGAATCTAATACAGGTGGGCCATAGCCTTTTTTTCTTTTTTTTCCTTTGAATTATTTTTCTCTCTCTCTAATTTCTCTCTTAACTAAAGACAAATTACAGTAGAACTAACTCCATTGCCAAAATAAATTGTACCTTCAGTATACTGATTATTTGCATAAAGCTCAGTAAGAATAATTATTAGCCATCTAGATTCTTTGGCTTTGCTTGAATCTTTTATAAGGAACTTTCAGGCTGGACTTTCTCAACAGCCTTTCATGAGCCCAGGTTTCATCTGTGCCATAAGATACCTGTATGCATTGGGTAAATTTCTCTTCTTTTGAGGTCTCCAAGCACCTTTCAATTTCCAGACCTGTCAGCAAGCGACCTTCGTTACTTACCACAGATCAGGAAAGGTTACTGATGGATACCTGGCCAGTTTTTCAAAGGGCTTTCTTTATTAAGGCTCTTCAACCTTAATTCCTTAATGCAGTCTGGACACTTCTGGAAATGCTATTCCAGCCAAAGCCTTGGTAAAATAACCAGTGCCTTCATCATGTCCTATAGAACAAAACAGATTCTTATTGAACTTATGCAAATAACTATATTGTCAGAAACTAATAATACTTACTAACGATTTTCAAATTCTGGAGAAATCAAGGAGAGAGAAAAATACACATTTCAAACTCTCCTGGTAAGTACATACATTGCTTGAAAAGCTACAGATAGCTCAAAAGACAGAGAATTATTTTCTTGACTTCTGGAAAGCAGAACACAGAAAGAACTAACAATATTTCAAACAAAAAGCCATAACAAACTAGCCTAGTTTCACATAACTGATTTTTGTTCTGTTTGAAGTTAGGTTAGCAATATCCATAGACATGTTAACTTTCTAATGAAAGTTCCAAAAATCTGCTTTTAGTCCGAAGGTACTCAATTTCCAAAGATATCAGGAATTTGAATTTGAGAGAATTCGTCAGTCTCTCTTAATATTTTCCTTTTTTTTTAGGATAAACTTTGGACTCAGCCAGTTATATAAAAATATTTTCCTTTTAGATGAATTAAACTTATTACTGACAATACATGTTAGGGCAAGCCAATGCTTTACAATATTGGAATATATATATATATATATATATAACCATAACCCATACAAAATTAATCACCATTTTATATTTGACAATGTTTCCTATACATTTTTAATAAATCAAATAAGTTCAATTTGTTTTTCTATGCCTCTCTGTGGTCTTAATATTTCAAAAAGACCAAATTTAGAGTTGTGCTTTTTGTTTTCCGGACCGAGTTCAAACCTGCCAGCCTCGGTGCATATGGCCAGCACTGCAACCACTGCACTACGGGCACCAAACCCCAAATTTAGAGTTTTGATTTTGGAAGGTTTGTCAAATATCAAAAGGCCTAAAACATTGGTTCAAATAAGATTATATGCCAAAAGATTTTAAGGGAAATACATAGTCAACTGGATCACACATATATTCTTTCACAAATTCTCTTTTCATTTAACCTGCACAATCTACAAACATTCTAAATTTTCTTTAACTTTGCCTTGCCTTTCATTTTTTTACATAACCATTCTGTTTCAGGACAAAATTTATCACACAAGATTCTTTCTTTACATCATGCCATTCTTCTTTCTAATTTTTCTTACTCTTAAAATTCTCTGCAAAACAGAATCTCAGTTCACTATGAAGTCACCCATTCACTTGGCCAAACTGATAATTAGAAGGTTTAAAAAGCAAGAATCTTATCCTTTGACAAAGACTCAGTTTCTCTAACAATTTAAACAACCAAATGATTGCATTTTATAAATGAGAGACATTTCATGAGCTATCACATTGATACAGGATTTTCCTATTCAGAGCTGGACAGGGAACCCCCATTTTTCAGGCTCAGGGGAGCTCAGATATCAGACTCTCATTTCCAGGTACAAACTCTGAGCCCCAGCAAGGTCACAAATAAGCAGCCTGAAATCTTTTGGCTGGCTCCACTCAGACTAAAGAGCACACACCCTAATCCTCTCCCCAGACAAAAACTGCTGCAAAGACCTAATAACCTTGCCCAAGGTGAGGGGCTGCATTCATCCATTTGCTAGGACATCCATTCAGTTTGTAAAGGTATTTTTTTATCTATCAAGTCCTGGCTGAAATATCTCTCAGGGCCAACTATTTACCCCTAGACAAGGGACTCATGCAAGAAATCTCTGACCTGGGCCTCCTCCCTGCTTTTGGAGGCTATCCACCCAGGAGACCTGTTGCTGATACGAATACAGCACTGTTCCCCACGAGATTTACACTCTCTCCTCCAGATTTTCAAGGGCCATCCAGAGCTCACCGGACTGCCCGGACCACAACACTTTCCAAGGCACGGCTCCTCTGCCTATAGTTCTGGCACTCTCCACTCTATCTGCATGTCCCTCAGTTCAACAAAATGCCATTTCATCACTGATCTGTGGCCTGTAGTCTCAATTCTCAAATTCCTGAGACCAAAAACTTACTGAAGAAATTCCAGTCATAAAACTACAAAACCCTTTCTAATGTCTTTCCACTATCCTAGATTATCTCTTATTTACAACAAATGAAGAAACATTTTAATATTTTCCAAAAAAAATATTTAGAGTAAATTATCTTCTGAGATAGTAATAAATGCAGGATTATTAACAAAATGGAGCACAGCATTATCTGGATCTTTTCTGATTTCTGCTCCTGGATACTGCCTAATGTTATATTTTATTTTAAAGTCCAAATGCCAGGAAATACTATCATTCCTCAGACATTAAACATATGTTTAACTAATACTAAACTTTCAATACAGTCTTTTTAAATTTTAGAAGTACTTCTGAAAGTACCCTAAAGATCAATGTGTAGGTGGTACCTTTTCAAATTTAGTTAATGTGGAAATACGTTTTAGGTTCATCTTTCTCAAGATTTAACATCACCCAGACTTTGGGTTCAATAGTAACCTTCTATGCATATCCAAAGAGATTTGGCAACAAAGGGGCAAGTACTCTCCCAACAAAATCAAAAACACTGCAGTGAATTTAATGTATTTTCTTTTGTGGATGAATCAAGTTAACAATAGAGCAGTGACACACTTAGAAAAATACACATATTTGTATATTCTAAAATGTCATAAATTTATCACTCATGATTTTTTGAGGCCTTCTCATAGACAGACTGGGAATTAGAAAATCTCAGTTGTGTTGCAATCTGTTATACAGCATGTCTTAAGGATACTGGATTTACCTTTCCACTGGCCAATCAGGATAGAATTTGCAGAGTCCTGCCATTAGTAAGCGAGAATACCATTGACTTTTATTTCGGTCACAATTATAGGGCTAGTTATTCCTCTCCAACCTAGTAAGATGCACGACTAGTTATTGTAGCCAATAACCTGAAAGTTAAAATGTACTGTTCTATCATGCTCATCTCCCACTTTTTATCATTTAGCTAGATCAAAAGAATATCTCACTGTCTGAACTTGACTTTGGTGCTTCTCAAACATGCATGGGTATCAGATTTCTCAAGGAACTTGGTGAAAATACAAAGGTCTAGGCTCTAGCCTACTTCAAGAAGCCCAGCCTCTGTGGAGTTTCTTATTTGGACAAGTAATGATGATGTGCACCAAATTTGAGAAGTACGGCTGTAGGGTATGCTCCAATATCATACTTCTCAATAATTGATTTTCTTCCATGTTGGTCTGTCTGGTTATAGCTTCCTTTTGCACCAATTCATTCTCCATTTAGTCAACAAATATGAGCAAGTCTAAATTTAAAAAATAATAATAGTAATAATGACTGCTAATTATAGTCAAGAAAAAGTCCAATTTCTTATGATAAATTAAGGCCCTTTTAAGATTTGCCTTTTCAGTTCTTTCCAATCTCATTTTCCATCACCCCAAATTACTTGAAAATTCACCTAATGCACAGAACATTAAAGACAGGGAAAAGAATGCACAGAGATCTTGAGTTAGAAGGAGAATAACATTTTAAGGAACCAAAAGTAGGTTATATAGGTTAACACAAAAACAGAGAAGGAGTGAGTGGCTAGAGATAAAGTTGGTGAGATGGGCAGTCCACGTAAACACTTGTTAGCTCTAGTTTTTCTTTATCCTAAGGAAAATTAGGAATCATAAATGGATATAAGCAGAGAATTGTCTCATATTTTCATTTTAAAGGATTAATTTGACCCCAATGTGGAGGATAGATTAGATGATAAAAAGTATGGATGATATAATGCTTTCCAGAAGGCTACTGTAAGCAATCTGGTGAAGATAGCTAGTGATTGGACTAGGCTCTGCTCATAAATTGAGCAACCATGTCATTTGGGGGACATAATTCAACCTCTATGGATTTTAGTTTCATCACTTAATAACTAAACTCATCCCCTCATCCATTATGAGCCCTCGTAGCCAAATCTTGGCAAGCGTCTATCATTGACTTGGCACTGAGGGTAACCTGAAGCCAAATTAGATGCCAGCAAGAAAGGTTTAACTGAAAAGGATGTAATGAAGACACGCTTTATAGATGTTGGGGTGGAATTTGGAGACCAATAAGAATATATGAAGCACTCAGGAACCGATATTAGGAAACATGTATCACTACTACAACATAAAGAGATGCAGGCACAGAACAATGTTAACAAAGCCCAGTGAGAGATTTTTTATTAAAGAACAAAGGTACACACCCTATAGGTAGAGAGTGGGAAGGCCAGAGTTCACTACCGGTTCTCTGACGCTGCAGCTCTCAGCCTTTCTTTTGTATGCCATAGCCAGATGAAGTGATGGAGCTGCCCATAGTTCCAGCTAAAAAGTGATATCAGTGAGGTACATGTTTAAATTGAAGAGTACTAATGGGAATTTTCTGATTAATTGGGAAAAAAAATATCAGAAGATATGGAAGTTTTTGAGTTAATTGATTTAGGGACATGAGATAGCATGGTTACACAAGAGTACATGATACCCAGTGGGTGTTTATTACACAGGGAAATGAACCTCACCTAGAGTCCTGAGGAGAGCAGGCTGGGCTGGAAAGTGTGGTTTCGGGAGAATGGAAAGATTGGAGGAAGGCGTGCTTTGGAAGTCTGCCTTCCTGGCAAATCTCAGATATTTCTTTCCATCATCTACCTACTCGTTCAATTCCTTGTTTCATTTCTAAAGCACAATTAATTGCTTCTACATCCCACTCCCACTTCTAGATTCTGGAAGATAGAAAGACAAAATTACACCCTCTGTCCCCTGGTAGGCTTTTATATCTAGTAGGAGACCAGAGCCAAGATCCAGCAAATGTAATACTGTATGGCAGGTGCTAACATGGCTGCTAAGGATACTTTGGAGACACAGAGAGAAGGAAAAATAATGGTTATCATTCAGAGGTCAGAAAGAGAATTAACTTGGTCTTGAAGGAGGAGAATCGAGTAGAAAGAGAAAAAAAAATAAGAGGTTTAAAGTACGAACAATGACACCTCTGGGGCCTTGAGAACAGAGACAAATAGTTTGATGTGAGCATAGTAGAAGGTGTTTGTGGGACAGGGATAGATAAGCCAAGAGAAGCAGGCAGGTGCCAAATCACGAAGTAGACTGTATACCAAGCTAAGAAACCGTGTAGTTCTGGGAGTCTCTGAAAGATTTACATCAGCAGAGTGATAAAATCCTATTCACGCTTAGTAAAAACCATGTTATATGCAATGTAAGCTAAGAAGGCCTCCAGGCAGGAGGCCCAGAGACTGGTTAGACAGCTTGGTTCCTAACTCGGGTGATTGTAAAAGTGATTGTGATAATCACTGATACGGGAGCACAAGAGAAGAAGGAGACTGGATGAGAGAAAATAAAAGTTTTCAGCCTATTTATTGTCCCATAAATTCTTATCATTCTTCCTTTAACATGCTAATAAGGAGAGAGGAAATTATAAATAATTAATAGTGTATATGATTGAGATTGGGTTTATTTTCTGGCTCTGAATTGAACAAAAAGGTTCCTAGGGAATTGTACTTACTATACAGGCACAGAAGGGGGAGAGATGAACTGAGCTTTAGCCCCTAGAGACGAGAGTATTGAAAGTGACCGACTCTCAGCTCTTGGCCACTAATCACAACCCTCTATGATTTCCAGACATTGGAGGTCACTTCTTCACACTCACTTAGTGACACTATTTGAGTGGGAAAAGACCTAAGACTTTGTCAAGAATAAACAAATTCACCAAAATTATGGGTTTTACTTACCTTTGGGGCCAAGTAGTGTCTGTTAGGCCAAGACCCAGGCTGGCAGGTGGCATGCAGAAGGGCAGTGCCGCTCATCCGCCACTTTGAAATGGATTTCTTTCCTGCTTTACTGAAGATAAGGGACATCAGTCTGATTAGGGTAGAGCAAACATATTCCTTAACTGGACAAAAGGGTAAATGACTTTAGTCCTTGCTCTAGAGAAATTAACTAGGCAACCACTACTTCACTTTCTCTGTCTCCTAAGGAAGCCTGGTGGTGAGTGATGCATTATCTAAATGAATGAGTCCCAAATCTAGGAAAATCATTCAGTGCTGCAATAAACAATGTTTAGTGCCAAAAAATGTTTGGTTAGTTTGAAATGTTGCTCTAATGGGGAAGGTACAAATGACAGTAATTTTTTTATCCTCTGTAGCGAGTAGGATTCTTTGGCTGCAACATGAGAAGCCAACTCCAGTTTAAGCAGAAACAAAACTTATGGAAGGTCCTGGGGTAGCATTAAGGGTGAGACTGTGAGGAAGCTGAGACATAAAACGTTTGGCTCTGGGGACCTGAATGTCAAGAAACAAACAGAAGTTTTTCCTAGGGGGAGAGTGAGAAACATGAGCTCCTTCTTCAGTAGAGTGACAACTTTTGTAAAAGTTCCGAGAAAAATGACCCTGTATGAAAAGGAACAGTGTGGACGAAAGGGAAAATATAATTACGTACTTTAGAGCTCCTGGAGCACAATCAATCAACACGTGTGTACTTTAGCGTTGATCCCATGATGAACTACACTCACTTACAATTGGAAAAAGTTCAAGAAATATTCTATATAAGGAACATACCTACAAGTAAGGCAGTACGAGGAGTAATAATAAAAAAAAGAAGAAGAAGAAAAGCTAGCTTCAAAGTGGAAAAATTATACTTGATTTGGGCGCATTATATAATGAACTTAAAATTACCTCTCTTGCTGGGTGTCAAATCTCATTAAAATAAACAGTCTTTACAGGAACATGATAGTACCCAACCCTACCCAATGGATCACTTTACTTAACGGCTGTTGGTGAAATTGCTTTGCGAATTTTATAGCATCTAAATGCTATGCTGTGTATAGTATACTACAAATGGAAGGGTTAATGACATGTATGTTGACACGTTATTTAATCGTGAATGTCAAGAGAAAGGTAATATTTTGGATTTCTTGACTGGAAGCCACAGAGGTAGCACTAATTGAATTCAGGTCCATGACAACTATTTGAATCACTATTTCATAAGCCAACACAAATTTTATTTTTTAAGAGTTAACCTCAATGTGCTAAGTTTATACTGTAACTCTTAAAAACAAGCATTTTATGCCCATGAGGCATGAATCTCCATAAACAACTTCTTGTATAAGACCATGTGAAGCAGCACTAAACAAAAGCTGCCGTTGCAACACCTTCGGCATGACAGAACATGAACATATTTAATATTGCATGCAAATATAATCTCGAAGGATCCGATTGCAGGCTCACTGTTCAATTGTTCTGTAAATGATAGGGTATGTTTTCTGTGGGACAAACCACTGAGAATTTTTTTAATTGCTCCTTAATACAAATCATACTGTATTTTTATCTGGAGAAAACCATCTACGGGAACCACCTTCTCCCACCCATGTCTTGGCAGTGGGAACTCGTGTCTCAGCTTAGGACAATTTACTGATCCCCATAGCAACAATGTGCTTTGTCTTGCATAAATCCTAATATCATAAGGACTCCATTGTACTTTAAAAGAACGCTTTGGATGTAAAATATAAACGCTGTAAATAGAACTTTTTAAAAGAAAATGTGGCTATCATGCTAGAAAATCTTACATAGTCTCTTCACCAAATTTTTGTTTTAGAATAAACCTCCTACTATTTCTGAGTGAAAGTCACCAGACCTTTCAAAGAAGTGATTGAGTTAAAGTTATCCCATTTGTTACTTAGCAGAGCATTAAATGCACTGTAAACATGTGGGGGGCTGGGGCTTTGAAGGATGTCCCTACACGCAGAAAGCAACACCCCATGGGGACAGGGCCCAGGTGCCCAGCTTGTCAGCTTTAGAGATTTTTACTTTTTTGTTTTCCTGGCTTGAAACAAGCAATTGAAGTTAGTCAAATGGCCAAAATCTTCCTCTACAGTGAGACCTGGACACTTTCCAGCCTTCTTCATTTGTTAAGCATATTGGCTAAAATTCCAGATGGCATGATAGAAAATGGTTACACCCATAAATTGCTCTGGGGTCCTCAAAAGAATATGCTGTATGCCTGGTAAGTATTGTATTGGTAATTTTATCTTATGGTCAGATTTGACACTTTTTAAGCCTACAAGATTACACATATTTTAATAAAATAAGGGTTCCCCAGATGTGCTTTCACACGCCTGCATTCTATTTTTCTGTTGGAGAGAGTGAAGGTGGTGATACAGATAGCCTACTTCCTTTTGACGGCCTCTCTTCAATGTTTCAAATGCGTTAACACTCAGCGGGTAAAATTGAAATACTTTTTATACTTCAAAACTGTTCCCTTGTAAGATCTCAAATGATTGTTAAATCAGGGTTGAGTGAGCTGCAACTGGATGTGTCATTCATCGATTTTTTTAGTAAGGACTTGACATTTCTATGCATGTTAACACCCTCTTTTAGTAATAAAAGCTCTCGGAGCCAACTCTTTCTCTGTTCTCTCTTGAAGGCCTGCTGTTCTTTCTCATTTTTCAAGGGCTTCATGAACAAATAAAGGAACTTGACATTGTCATTAAGAGGAGTGTTTCAATACTCTGGGCCTACAGATTGTGCTCTGAATAATTTGCCTCTGCCCTTTGCATTATAAAGAAAACCAGATGAAAAGGAATGTTGTGTATCTAAGCATAGAACAGTTCCAAGCGCCAAGCCTCTTAGGCTCCAACTTGCCTCCCGAAGTTCTAAAATATGGCCCTTTTCTTTTAAAATGACATTGTCTGGTGAGACTCCTAGTTGGGAGGACTGAGGGAAGAAAGTAAAGGAATTTAATCATCCTGAAGTCAAGAACTTCATCTTATTTATGGTTGTATTTCATGTGGTGACTGGTCCCATCAGTGTCTTAATAGTTGTAGGAACCAAGAAAGGAAAAAATCATTAAACGTTTTCTGAATCATCAAGTGGTCTGTCTTGTAATAACAGGAGGAAAGTTTTTGTAAAAGGAAACTGTAATGATAAGAAATCTTAAGTAAAGCACAAAGCATGGGTTTAGGGAGTATTGCTGACATAGTTATGTATTTATTTGTCTGTCTCTATGTGTCTGCGACATGTGTAATACATGAGCAATGATTATGAAATAATGAGGCTTAAAAACACACCTTTTGGACAATATACATGTCTTACAGTGAGGCTTAATTAAATAAGGTATGCCAAAGTGATTTACAAACTGTTAAGTGGTATCCACATATGAAATGTTGCAATTATGGTTTGTTCAACAACCAATATATTATTGAGCAGCTCTTATCATCTCTATTTATAAAACAATCACATGGTAGGAAGCAGAAAGAATGAGATGACTTTTCCCATAACCAAACCAATACAGCAAAGAGAAAATAATTCATATAAAAATTAACAACTAGCTGTAAAGAATATGTATACTAAAGCTCATTTAATGAAAAGGCATTCTTACCCGTCCAACAGAAAAGTTGGCCTAGGAATATATTGTTATCTTTTATTCTCAAAGGGTCGTTTTATTATTATAATTTCCAATCATAATAGCTCAGAAGTTTTCATCAAGAATAAGAATAAACTGAAGGACTGTTTCCACCCTCCCTAGACAGTATTGCGATCTATGAACGCCGTGAGAACATGGCTGCCAAAAGAGACACGAAGCAAGATGCTCTCAATAACCCGGAGTCACTGTTGATTGTGTTCCCATTTATTCTCAGGGGCAATACTCCATCTCACAGCTGGACAGCACCTCTCATTCAAAATAAAACTTCAGTTCTCCACTGCTCCACATTATGTTGCTGCCATTTCCAGCTGTTCCTTGATCAAAACACATTGCTTGGCTCGGCCTCTGTGGGTCAAGTAGCTGAGGCACCAGCCACATACACCTGAGCTGGCGGGTTAGAATCCAGCCTGGGCTTGCCAAACAACAATAACGGCTGCAACCAAAAAATAGCCGGGCGTTGTGGTGGACACCTGTAGTCCCAACTACTTGGGAGGCTGAGACAGGAGAATCGCTTGAGCCCAGGAGTTGGAGGTTGCTGTAAGCTGTGATGCCACAGCACTCTGCCCAGGGGGACAGCTTGAGGCTCTGTCTCAAAAAAAAAAAAAAACCCACATTGCTTTGGGTTTTGCTTCTTTGGGTCCATGAAACAAATGCCTAAGCACAGGGACGATATACTTAGGGGAACTTGGAAGTGTCTTGCTACAGAAGTCAGTGTGAGGAGACACCGTAACAAGTTAAAAACAAATCGCAATGACTAAAACGGTCACTGAAGAGCTGTAGTTCGCCTTTACCTGTATCTGTGGATAACAAATGTGTTGAGTATTGTGGCTCAGAGATTCTCTCCCTTCCTCACATTTTATACGCAAGGTGAAAAGACTACAGAAAAGCAAAGTGGTTTACTAAGCTTTCTTTTCCTCAGAAATGTCTCATTAGAGTAGTGTGTGGATGGTTCTAAACTATCTCACGATAAGCACTGGTTTGGAAAAATATGTTACTTCTACAGCTGTGGAAATGTCTGTGTATCTTTCTAAACACTTGCTATGCTTTTTTCCTATAAATAGATAACGCATGTATTAAGTTCTGGGCGTGCAGATGACTACAATGAGCCTCCACACATGCTTAGCTCCTGAAACATGTTCAGTAATAGGCGGTTTTGTCATCTTTTGACTTTCCTTTAGAACCAAAGGCCAGCTGGATGTGAGAGTCCCCCTCATGAACCAGCCTCAGCATCACTACACAAATCTCCTAAGTTAGTACTGAGCTAGCCCGCCTCATCCTGCCTGGGTCCTACCAGCTTGACAGGTATGTCTCCTTCTTTATCTATGTCTTTAAATCATCCACAGAAAAAAAGATGTTCTCTGAGTTCCAGAGAAGCCATTGAGAGACAATGGTGCAGGCATTCCACATTTTCTCTCCACGCATATGTCCAACAATTCCTATCAAAATATGTTGACATTGCCTACCTTGTAGCTCATCTCAATGGTAAGCCAATGAAACAGATGCAAAACAAAGAATAAACAAGGGGGAAAAGTCATTTTTCTTCACTGTATTTTATTTGGCATTAATATCTCTGTTATATACAGATAAGCCCATGGATGCAATCATTCCTAACTAGACTGTCTGCACAGGAAGCTAGAATGCAAATTGAAACACCCATATAAATAACTAGGAAAGCCTTTCAGCACTGACTTCTATAGTTAGTATCGAGTGACAAATAATCTGAATAACTGTGCAATTTGAGTGGATTAAGGGAAATATTATTTTGCATATATTTATTTATGAATTTATTTAAGAATAGAATACACTATTAGGTACCACAAACAGATTATAAAGTACATAATGGGTACAGTTCCTGAGCTCAAGAATATTCTAATCTAGTTAAAAAGGAGGATTTCCAGTCCCAATAGAAATAATTTAATATTGCTTGTTTTGCCATGTTTTGCTTTTTAATGAGATACAGACTTAAGTTTATGAATAATTGTACAATACCACCCCTGCCCTGCTTGTGTTCTCCTGGAAGGAGCTCCATGGGTGCTCAATGGGCTCCCATGATGAGCCAGAAACCCTGGAGCACAGAAGGAATTTCAGACCTGTTTTGGCTTTCTGTCCTGTTATTTAGGGCGTCACAAGACCTAAAGGAATATCCTTGCAAATAAAGAGAAACTATTTCTTACAGATCTTGGGACATGAATTTGGAAAGAAGTAGAGGCAAGAGAGGCTGTCCTTTGCAATTGCCAAATCAAACTCTGAAGAAATAAAAAATGAACAGCAGTTACCCCAGGTAGCCTTTATGGATTCTGCCAGCTCAGTTAGACCCACATTCCCAGTGATGATTCAGTCATGTAATCTGAAATATAAGAATATAGGACTCATAATCCAAAATTTTAACAATACCAACATGAGTAAATTAAGTGTTTTTGTTATTTAGATCTGTTAGAATCATTTAAGGGGCTCCTGGATGCTAACCCATACAGTAAATACAATGCTCTGGTCCCCAATGGTTGTGCAGAATTTAAAATGCAAGTGGTGTGTCGGCATGGCAAACTAGCTGAAACCTAAACATTTCATTCCAACCAGCGAGTATATATTGCCATATCTCTCTCCTTCCTCGATCTTCTCCTCTACTGTGTTTCATATTAGATTAAATAGTTAACTTAGAAAGCAAGATGCCCTTTTAGGAATAATGAAAACATTAAGTAATTTCTCCCAGAGGGTGCCAATTGAGAAACTGAAAGACTACTAGCTTCTGAAAACATGTGATTTTACAATTGCTCTAGTAGTATATTACCATCAAATCTCATCAAGAAAGAAAATTGAATCTTATAGAGAACAGCAATTTTGGTAATGCCATAACTGCTCCATTTAATGCACGCAAAGTAAAAATGCAGAGCTTGCCACATGAAGTACTTTGATTTTCCACTGTCTCCTTCCATCTTCTTAAGCTTCAGCCAAAGTGGACTTCTCACAATAGACAAACATATTTTGTACCATGTTGCATCGTGGCTGTTACTCGAACTTTTCTGTCCACCTGGAATTCCTGCATTCCCATTTACCATTTATTCACTCAGGAATTCAAAACACGTGCACTTAATTCAAAACATGTGCACTGCCTACCTGATCTATGTCAGCATCTGTGCCAGTCTAAATCCTACTCCTGTTTCAAGAGCTTGAAGTTTCCAATCAAAGCAATGAAATTATTCCATGAAATCTAACTGTGTCCTTCTGTTCTTAAACAATTATTCATTTATCTATTTAGTCGTTTGTTTAGTTAAATATTGTATTGAACACCTACTCAGTCCTAGTGAGACAGTACCAATACAACTGATTTCTCAACCTTATGGAACTTGAAGCCTGATTGAAAAGCAAACCAATAAAATAGGAATTACTGTACAATTATAGAGTAGAATGGAAGAGGTGGGCAAGGTGTACCCCTAAAACCTAAATCCTGCTGGGTGGGCCTGCAGGGAGGACAGCTGATCTGTGCCTTGAAATTCAAGGAGTGTTAAGTAGAGAAGGATATTCTGTGAAGAAAGAAAAGTCATGGAAGATATAGTATAATGAACATGAGGAAAAAAAAAATTCCTAGGTGGCCAGATTGCATAGGCAATAGTGAGTGAATGGGCAAAGATGAGATTAAGATGTAGATAGGAAGTAGATCTTGATACATTGTTGAGAACTAAGTTAAGAAATTTATACTTTATACTGAAAGCCTTGGGGAAGTATTGAAAAATTCTGATCAGGAAATTGCAAGATTATAATTTGGTAATGAATGCCTCCATCATCTATACAAACATTTAAGCCGGAAATCTAAGAAGTAATCATATGACCACCTTCTCTTTCAATGTCTCGCATTAGGTCTGCCAATGTCCGGATTACTTTAGTAAAATATCTAGATTCCATAAAATACTTTTCACTTCTGTTGTCCTAATCTTAAACCAGGATCAATCAAGGTAGCTTCAGAATTTTTCAAGAATATGTTAACTATTCTCTTATATCTGTCATCCATACAACCATATGAATGATCTTCTAAACATGTAAATCTGATCATGTTGTACCTCTGCTTAGAGGGTTTATTTAATGTAGTACCAAAGAAGGTAATCAATAAAAGTCCCTCTGAGGACTTAGGTGAAATCCACAAGCTTAGAGAAACTAATAGAACTAGGGAAAAATCAGCGTGATATCATTAACAGAATGAAATGACAAGCCACAGAATGGGGAAAGATACTCACAACATGAGGGATATGCACAGAATTAAAATAAAATAATAACAAAGGCACAATGTCAGCCCTTCCACAGCAGAGAAGTAAAGAAAAACAAGTAACAGAGAGTACAGCAAGATGCCTGTTCAAATTTATGTATACCTCAGTACGTAATCAAGATATTTAATGCAAATAGAAGGATGGAATATAGGAAAAAGTAATTTCCAGT
Source organism: Otolemur garnettii (assembly GCF_000181295.1). Taxonomy (NCBI): domain Eukaryota; kingdom Metazoa; phylum Chordata; class Mammalia; order Primates; family Galagidae; genus Otolemur; species Otolemur garnettii. Next base: position 777,325 of record NW_003852490.1, read on the forward strand.
GTTAGATAGACACTAATCATCAGTTGGTGATTTCACTTCGATAAAGAGATATAAAGCACAAAGCTGGGCAGTTTGGTTTGCAGTTTTAAGAAAGTGATGGCAGAGTGCCTGTCAGCAAGGCAGTTCTTCAGCCTGTCTCCTAGGATATGGGTCTGGCTTTGGGAAGGGCTAGAGATCCAGAAACACCAGTAGGTAGACTGAGCAACTCAGGATTTTACATATGTAGTGCTAAACTTCCATTTGAAAATTTAAGAGTTCTATTTAAGAGTTCTATTTCTTCTCAGACACTTCTGTACTTGATCAATCCTGTATTATTAATGTTAAAAATGAATGCATATTGAAGATGTGATTTTTTTTTAGAATTGGAGCAGACAATCATAGAAGAACAGATCACAATCTACATATTACTAAGAACCTACATTTTTAGACCCAATCATGTTAATATGTATCTTATGATCTGATACTTCATTTGCCAATTTTTTCCTACCTTCTAGCTCCAACTCAGCTGCTTTCATGAGTATTTGAGGTTATCCCAGACCTTGGAATGTCTACAAGAGCATTACATAGATAAAGGTCTTTGTGTAGCCTTGAAAAATAATATTTCTCAGACATTTTAGGATGAAAAAAAAGATAGTGATATTTTTATTTTTTTTAACTTTTTGTAGTGATGGGGGTTACCTTATATTCCCATGGCTGGTCTTGAACTCCTGGCCGCAAGTGGTCAACTCAGCTCAGGCTCCCAAAATTGCTGGGATCATAGGAGTGAGCCACCATGACTGTGTTTTGTTTTGTTTTGTTTTGTTTTGTTTTGTTTTGTTGATACAGGGATTTCCTCTATAGCCTAGGTTAGAATGCAGTAGCATCATTTGAGCTCTCTGCAAACTCAAACTCTTGGGCTCAAGCCATCCTCCTGCTTCAGCCTCCTGAGTAGCTGGAACTATAGCTGTGCCATGTCTAGCTAATTTAATTTTTATTTTTTGTAGAGACAGTACTCAACCATGTTGACTCACTATGTTGAGTCAGGCTGGTCTCAAACTCCTGCCATCAAATGAACCTATTGCATAAGCCTTCTAAAAGTATTGGGTTTATAGGTGTGAGCCACCCTGCCTGGCCTAACCTTACAAAATTAGAAGGTGATTATGCAGACATCAATCTGTGGTGACATCACAATGGAGAGAAGGATATGATTCAAAGTCATTCACTCAGTTTGGAGAACAGCCAGACTGAAAACCACTTGACAAGAGGGAAAACTGAAAGTCAGAAAAAAAATCAAATAAGAAGTTTGAAAGTTTATCTTCATAAAAGCTGAAGTTTAACATAAACACCAAGGGCAGGGGAAGCCTCCTCTCTATAGTTTGCTTGGATTTTTATGAGGCTAAGACGAGTCAGAGAAGTACTAGTGCATCAATGAAAAATCACATCCTTACAAGTTGGTGATCCAACTTGTGGTCCAACTTGAAAAGAAAGATAATGATGGCTAATAATAAAGTAACTGAAATACCAATTGACCTATAAATGAACATAAATAACAACAGCAAGCCCCCTTTTGCCCACATTACTCACCTGACATTTCATAAAGACCCTTTGTTATCCCCCTTAACCCTGGTGAGTTCTAATCCCCTTAATCTGCCACTGCTGCCCTTCTAAATGTACAACACCTACTAAGCATCCAGTATTGTTCACTTACTGGAGATACACTATTAAATAAGACTCAGTCCCACACTGAAGGAACTCACAGTATAATTAAAAAGTCATAAATTATATCATAAACTGTACAGAGAAGAACTAAAAAAATTCAGTTAGTGAATGGATGGACAATCTAGATATGGCTTTATAGTGGGTTATAGTTTGATCTTAAAGGATTTTCAATACTTTGAAATGTGAAGAAATTTCATAAAAATATGTGCAAAGGGTTAGTCATAGAGATTATGTTATGTGGGAAGCATAACAAAGAGTTCATTAACATTAGTGAATGAATTACCAGGAAAAAGAGTGACAGGAGATGTAACATCAATGAAGATGAATGATTACCTTGTGATCACAGAGAAGCTAGAGATGTTTTAGCAGAACAATACATGTGGAGTTTTGCTATTGTTGGTGACTATATCATTTTAGATTTATATTTTAGGAATGTGACTCAAATGGGAAATGAACCTATGAAGGAAGAGACTGACATCAGGAAGATCAGATCAAAAGCTCTTTTCAGGAAAGAAATAATGAAGTCATGGGAACATTGTTGCTGAAAACCAAAATACTGGATTCAAGAGATATTTGAGATTACTTTAAGAAATTTGTGGTGATTTAAATGTAGGGTGGATGGAAAAGGAATAAATATCAGTGAACTTTCCAGTATGAAAGACTGAAGGAGTGGTACCACCATTTATGAAGAAGAAATCAATACAGGGAGAAGTGGTTTGAGTGGGGGAGAGCTAAGAAGTTCAGTTTGGGACATGTTTTATTGGAGGTCAAATATGGTAAGAAATAGGAAGAAGGTACAGAAGTAAGAATATCATACAGAGAGGCAGAAATTTGAGAATTAGTAGCTTATGCATTGTAGTATTGATTATAAAAATTAATTAAACAGTTCAGGAAATACAAAAAAAGAAAAAGAAGAAAAAGAGGACTTCTGGAGCAAGATGGCCGCTGAGTAACAGCAGAGGGGTTGCAATCTTATTTTTAGATACATGTGATTTTAAAGCAACTAAAATCAAAAAAGACAATGATGGTCACTTCATATTGGTCAACTGAAAAATACAACAAGAAGATATTTCAATTCTAAATATTTATGCACCCAACTTTAATGTTCCCAGGTTCTTGACACAGACCTTGTTTAGTCTGAGCAATATGATATCCTATAACACCATGATAACAGGAGACTTTAACACCCCTCTCGCAGAGGTGGACAGATCCTCTAAACAGAAATTAAACAAAGATATAAGAGATTTCAATGAGACCCTAGAACAACTGTGCTTGATAGACATACATAGAACGCGCCATCCCAAAGATAAAAATTATAAATTCTTCTCATTGTCCCCTGGAACATTCTCCAAAATTGATCATATCCTAGGAAACAAAACAAACCTCAACAGAATCAAAAGAATTGAAATTCTACCTTGCATCTTCTCAGACCACAAGGCACTAAAAGTGGAATTCAACTCCAATAAAAATGTTCAACCTCACACAAAGGCATAGAAGTTAAACAACCTTATGCTGAATGACAGTTGGGTGAAGGAAGAAATAAGACAAAATCATTAACTTCCTTGAGCATAACAACAATGAAGACACAAGCTATCAAAACCTGTGGGATACAGGCAGTCCTGAGAGGAAAATTTATCACTTTAGAAGCCTACATTCGAAAAGCAGAAAAAAGAGCGCATCAACAAACTCACAAGCCATCTTATGGAATTGGACAAAGAAGAACAATCTAAGCCTAAACCCAGCAGAAGAAAAGAAGTATCTAAAATTAAATCAGAAATCAATGAAATTGAAAATGAAAGAATCATTCAGAAAATTAATGAAACAAGGAGTTGGTTTTTTGAAAAAAATAAATAAAAATAGATAAACCTTTGGCCAGACTAACTAAAAATGAAAAAGTAAAATCTCTGGTAACCTCAATCAGAAATGATAAAGGGGAAATAACAACTGATGCCACAGAGATACAAGAGATCATCTCTGAATACTTCCAGAAACTCTATGCTCTAAAATTTGACAATGTGAAGGAAATGGATCAATATTTGGAATCACATCCTCTCCCTAGACTTAGCCAGGAAGAAATAGAGCTCCTGAACAGGCCAATTTCAAGCACTGAGGTTAAAGAAACAATAAAATATCTTCCAACAACAACAACAACAAAAATGCCCTGGTCCAGATGGCTTCACACCAGAATTCTATCAAACCTTCAAGGAAGACCTTATTCCTGTACTCCAGAAATTATTCCAAAAATTGAGGAGGAAGGAATCTTCCCTAACATGTTCTATGAAGCAAACATCACCCTGATACCAAAACCAGGAAAAGGCCTTAAAAAAAGGAGAATTTCAGGCCAATTTCACTAATGAATATAGATGCAAAAATTCTCAACAAAATCCTAGCCAATAGACTACAGTTTATCATGAAAAAACTCATACATCATGATCAAGTAGGTTTCATCCCAGGGATGCAAGACTGGTTTAATATACGCAAGTCTATAAACATTATTCACAATATCAACAGAAGTAAAACCAAAGACTATATGATCCTCTCAATAGATGGAGAAAAAGCATTCGATAAAATTCAGCATCCTTTTCTAATTAGAACACTGAAGAGTATAGGCATACGTGGCACATTTCTGAAACTGATCAAAGCTATCTATGACAAACCCAAAGCTAATATTTTACTGAATGGAGTAATACTGAAAGCTTTTCCTCTCCAAACTGGAACCAGACAAGGTTGTCCTCTGTTACCACTACTATTCAACATAGTGCTGGAAGTTCTAGCCAATACAATTAGGCAAGACAAGGAAATAAAGGGCATCCAAATGGGAGCAGAGGAGGTCAAACTCTCCCTTTTTGCTGATGATATGATCTTATACTTAGAGAACCCCAAAGACTCAACCACAAGACTCCTAGAAGTCATCAAAAAATACAGTAATGTCTCAGGATATTAAATCAATGTCCACAAGTCAGTTGCCTTTGTATATGCCAATAACAGCCAAGATGAGAGGCTAATTAAGGACACAACTCCTTTCACCATAGCTTCAAAGAAAATGAAACACCAAGGAATATATCTAACAAAGGAGGTGAAGGACCTATATAAAGAAAATTATGAAACCTTAAGAAAGGAAATAGCAGAAGATATTAACGAATAGAAGAACATACCATGCTCATGGCTGGGAAGAATCAACATTGTTAAAATGTCTATACTTCCCAAAGCAATCTACCAATTCAACACCATCCCTATTAAAATACCAACATCCTATTTTCAAGACTTGGAAATAATGATTCTGCGTTTTGTACAGAACCAGAAAAAAACCCGTATAGCTAAGTCAGTTCTTAGTAATAAAAACAAAGCCAAGGGCAACACCATACCAGATTTTAGGCTGTACTACAAGGCCATAGTAGTCAAGACAGCATGATACTGGCATAAAATTAGAGACCTAGACATTTGGAATTGAATAGAAAGCCAGGAAATGAAACCAACAACTTATAACCACCTAATCTTCAATATACTAAACAAGAATCTCCCCTAGGGGGAGGACTCCCTATTCAATAAATGGTGCTGGATATTACTGGATATCCACATGTAAAAGACTGAAACTTGACCCACACTTTTCTCCACTCACAAAAATTGATTCAAGATGGATAAAGGACTTAAATTTAAGGCATGAAACAATAAAAATCTTCAAAGAAAGCATTGGGAAAACACTGGAAGACATCAGCCCGTAGAAAGACTTTATGAAGAAGACTGCCCTGGCAATTGCAACAACAAAAATAAACAATGGGATTTCATTAAACTGAAAAGCTTCTATACAGCCAAGGAGACAAGACCCAAAGCAAATAAACAACCTACCCAATGGGAAAGGATATTTGCTTATTTTGAATCTGACAAAAGCTTAATAACTAGGATCTATAGAGAACTTAAATTAATACACATGAAAAAAGCCAATAATCCCATACATCAATGGGGAAGGGAGATGAACAGAACCTTCTCTAAAGAAGACAGATGAATGGCTAGCAAACATATAAGAAAATGCTCATCATCCCCAATCATCAGAGAAACGCAAATTAAAACCACCCTGAGACATCATCTAACCCCATCAAGAATGGCCTATATCACAAAATCTCAAAACTGCAAACACTGACACAGATGTGGAGAGAAAGGAATACTTTCACACTGCTGGTGGGACTACAAACTAATACAACCTTTTTGGAAGGAAGTATGGAGAAACCTCAAAGAACCAACCTAGACCTCCTGTTTGATCCTGCAGTCCCATTACTGGGCATGTATACAGAAGGAAAAAAAAAACTTTTTTCATAAAGACACTTATACTAAACTGTTTATCACACCTCAATTTACAGTCACTAAAATGTGGAAACAGCCTAAATGCCCCTCATTCAAGGAATGGATTGGCAAGCTGTGCTATATGTATACCATAGAATACTATTCAGTCATTTAAAAAATGGAGATTTTGTAGCATTTGTAACCTGGATGGAGGTGGAACACATTATTCTTAGTGAAGCATCACAGGAATGGAGAAGCATGTATTCAACTTTGCTATGAGGACAATTAATGACATGGTGGGAGTGAGAGAAAGGGAGACCAGACAGACAGAGAAGGAGGGATGTGTGAGGGAAAGGAAAAAAAAAAATAAATAAAGGAAAATAGTGACTAATTCTCACATAATTTGGATTTAATTTTGACCAAAATACATTATTTGAACAATAATTTTTAATTCAACTTGTTAATATGTTGTTTAGGATATGGCATCCTCATTTATAAATGAAATATGTTTGTAATTTCCCTTTATAATAATATGTTTTTTCAAATTTTAATATCAGATCCAGATGAAGTAGAATGATTTTGAAGTACTTCTTCTTTTTCTATTGTCTATAAGATTTGGCATGATCTGTTTTTTGAAATTATCTTCCATTTTTATTTATAAAAATAAATATTCTCTATTTTTTGAGACTTTGGGGGGAAAAAAGTTAACTGATGACTCCATACTGAACCTCAGAGTCAAAGCATTTTATTAGAGACATACTTTTATCTGACACTGTGAATGATACGTTTTTGCATTATTATTATTATTACTCAATATTTCTTTGCAGCAATCATCTGATTTGTTTTCTGATTGTGTTTATCTTCATTCATTCTTTTTGGCAGTTTTTGGCTGGGGCCGGGTTTGAACCCGCCACCTCTGGCATATGGGGCCGGTGCCCTACTCCTTTGAGCCACAACACCACCGTATCTTCATTCATTCTTTACAAGGTTTTTGTTTCTAGTCCTTAAACATTGTTATTGTTATTAAATTTTAAGCCTCTTTAATTTTGAGAAGGCAAAAAGTGGAAACCAGTGTGGGACCTCTGGCTCAAAAGGGTAGGGCGCTGGCCCCATATGCCAGAGGTGGTGGGTTCAAACCCAGCCCTGGCCAAAAAAAAAAAAAGAAAAGAAAAAAAGAAGAAGAAGAGAAGCCAGAATAGATGTCTGAGTTTTATGTGTAAGGCCTAATTGTCCTTCAAGCAAAATATCAAAATAAAGATGCAGACTTAAATTTGTAGAAGAAAGCTTCATGAACCTACAATTTGTAGATTAACTTTATTTTAAAATAATGAGATAGATTTGGCTACATTTAATGAAAATATTAGCTAAGGAGTGAATTGAAGTAAATTGGCAATTATTCCAGAATATCAAGTTCAAATGTGAATGTTAGCATTCAAGCTTTGGCTGATTAAAAAAAAAAAAAAATCCATTGAAACTTTATTTAGTTTAAGGAAATTAATAAAATATATTTCAGTGAAAAACATTACCAAGCCCCAGGTCTATTAAAATGGTAAGTTACCATAGGGTTATATTACTGATGCTTTCATAACCTTTCATAATTGACACACCATGTATAACTCACTTCCACAAGAGGTGAGCCCAGGAATTCTCATTATTTTTTAAACCCTGTATTAATAACCAAACCAAAACACAACATAAGAAAAAAAGCTAAGATGTTCATAAAATTTTAGCTGAAATTTCTAAAGAGCATCACTTATGCTAAAATTCACATATTTCCCTAAAGTTTCAGTCCTTCTATTTTGTTGGCTTGTTTATTTGTTTGCATTTTCACATTTGTTACTTCCTGGAAGTATTAATTAAACCTGATGCTAAGGAAGGGGATGAGCCATTGATTACCCAACCATAAGTCAAACACAACTAATTTTAGTCATCAGGGCACCCGTAGTAGAAACACGAGTAAGACATAGATGGCTCAAACGTCTCTTTCTGGAAGGTGGGGTAGACATATTTTTCCTTATTCCTCACAGTCAGTACAACTAAAAACCTAGGACATTATATATAAAACAAACATAAAACTCTGAGAGGTAGAAGGCAGCAGGCCAGGGAGGAGTCTCGAGACCCATTTATGACATTATCATGAGTTCCTTGGTTCTTTTTCTTCATATATCCCAGATTTGGAACTAGAAGTTAAAAAAAAAAAAGTCCTAACCAAAGTCTGCTCTCTTTAAGCTAAAGGACAAAGAAAGGGGTTAACTAGAAAGACAGAGAAGTTTTAGATAATAACTACTTACTTTAGAATACCACCTCAAGTTATGCCAACAAAGGCCAAATAAGAGAATTACACCTTAATCCACTCCAATCCACCATGAGGTCTCCCCCTACCTCTGCCAGGGGCTCTCCAGAAAAAACTGAGTAAAATTCTGAGACTCGAATCTTCACATATAGTAACTATCCCCCCCTTCAGTGGGGTCAGTGGAGAAAGACCATTTGGGAAGCCTGTACTTCCATTCCCGTCTTATCGTAATGAGGCATTTCTACTTATTTCGACTAAGGTCATGACAGCAGAGGCAATGGAAAGGCAGAACATTCAGCGCTACCCAAGGGTAACAAAGCCACTTCCCTCTCATGATGTCATATATACATACCATGTGGGAAGAAGTTACTACAGTGAGTTACTACAAGTCTCCCACCAGAGAGCTATGAGTAGAAGCCTAGCGTAGAACCAAATCTCCCTTCTATAATCAAAAGTAATGAAGGCCCAGTGCTCTTTCAAGGTAGGTCTAGTGGGGAACCTGGTCTTTTGTCTTGGAAATAGTGAGCCAGCCACCTCCCACACTTCCAGCATCAAGTCAGAGAAAACAAGCTAAAATGATGATTGAAATAAGATTCAGAGTCTCTAATACAAATCCCAAAATGTCTGGATTTCTATAAAAAAATCACTGGCAATACCAATAGCCAGGAAGATCTCAAAATGACTGAAAAAGAAAATCAACTGAAACAAATGATAAGATAAATTTGTCATAATAATATGACAAACATAATCTGAAGAAACTATCCTAAGACCATTTCAATGAGCAAATACAAACATGCTTGAAAAAATAAAAACAAATAAAGTCTCAGAAAGATATGGAAGATATAAGGAAGAAACACAGAGAGTTTAGCGCTAAAAAATACAATCAGGCTCGGTGCCTGTGGCTCAAGTAGCTAAGGCACCAGCCACATACACCTGAGCTGGGAGGTTTGAATCCAGCCCGGACCCGCCAAACAACAATGACAGCTGCAACCAAAAAATAGCCAGACGTTGTGGCGAGCACCTGCAGTCCCAGCTACTTGGGATACCGAGGCAGGAGACTCACTTGAGTCCAGGAGTTGGAGGTTGCTGTGAGCTGTGATGCTACAGCACTCTACCCATGGGGACAGCTTGAGGCTCTATCTCAAAAAATAAAATAAAATAAAATAAAATAAAATAATACAATCAAATAAAAAGCTCAATGGATGATCTCAACAGTAGAAGAACAGTGCACTGGAGTATAGAAATCTAAAAATTATCCAATCTGAACAACAGAGAGAAAATAGACCAGAAAAGAAAAACAAACTTTCTGGGACATATGGGATTCTAATCTAACTTGGGGTCATTATAGACTCGGCAGGAAAAGAGAAAGAGGGTAAAGTTGGGAAGTTATTTGAAGATGTAACATCTGAAAATTGCCCAAATTTGGCAAAAGAAATAGTTATGCAGATTAAAGAAGCTGAACATATCCAAAACAGGATAATCTAAATAAAAACAAAAGCAAGCTACATAATAATTAAATTTCTGAAAACTAAAGGGAAAGAAAGAAATCTGAACAGTGGTGAAAGGGAAATGACACTAACTATAAAGGAAAAATAATTTGAATGACAGCTGGTTTCTCACTAAAACTACAGAGGATGTGACACATCATTTTTTCAAGTAATGTAGGAAATAAATTCTCGAGCCAGGATCCTATATGCAGTGAAAATGTCTTTCAGAAATGAAGGGGAAACAAATACGTTCTCAGATAAAGGAAAACTAGAGGAAACTGTTGTCAGCAGACCTCTTCTAAAAGAACAGCTGAATGAAGTTCTCTCAATGGAAAGGAAGTGATGAAACAGAAGGAACTTTCAAACATCAGAAAAGAAGGACGAACATGGTGAGCAGAAATATTGGTAAATTGAACAGGACTTTTTTCTCTTCTTCCGGTTTCTGGGTTATGTTTGACAGTTGATATTAAAATATAACCTTGTCTAATGTTTTAAATGTGTGTAGAGAAAATACGGTAACTATAAGACAAATAGAGGGGTTAAGATATAAATGAAAGGCTTCCATATGTCACTTTACCAGTGACACCAGTATACTATTATGAGTAATCTGTATGTAATGTAAGTCTTAGAGCAAGTAAAATATTAAAGATAAACCAAAATGAAATTCTAAAAAATTCCATCATTGCAAACAAAGGCAGGAAAAAGAAAATAGAATAAATGAAAAACAGGTAAATGGAAAAAAAAATAGACTTAGCCTGTAATGTATCAATAAGTGCACTAAGTAAGTAAATGTTCTAAATACACCAAATAAAAGCCAGAGATTGGCAGAGGTAACTAAATACATGATCCTATCTATAAGAAACTAACTTCAAATGTAACAATAGTTGAAAGTTCAAGTCAGACTGAAAATAAGAGTGGGAAAAAATGCATCATGTGTGTTTATAATTATCTAAGGTGAAGTAGACTTCAAAGCTAATTATCAGAGACAGAGAATGACATTGGATAATAACAAAAGGGTCAATCAACCAAGAAAATATTGCTATCCTAAATGGGAATGTAACTAATAATAGACCAGAAATATATGTAAAGCAAAGACTCGCTCAAAGAATTGAAAGGAGAACTAGACAATCAACAAGTACAATTGGCGATGTCAACACCTCTTCCAAAAACTGATAGAACAACTACACCAGAAATCAGTAAAGAGATAATACTTAACAACAGCACCAACCAATAAATAGAATTGCTTCTTTGAAAACACAATTACCACACTTTGCAAAACACAAGGTAACCGCTAATGAAATTAAATACATAACTTTAAGCTTCCCATCTAAAATGTCTCCGGGCACAGATGGCTTCACTGGAGAATTCTACAAAATGTTTAAAGAAAAATTCACATCAATTCTCTGCAACCTATGCCATAGAAAGTGATGTAGTACTTTCCTATTAATTTTATGAAGTAATTTACCCCTAAGTCACAGCTTCTACAAAAATTAATTCAAAATCAAGCATGAACTTACCTGTGAAACATAAAATTATAAAATTTTTAGGTTAAAAAAGGGAACATTCTTCAAGATTTAAAGCTAGAAAGAATTTTTAAACTTGACACGAAAGTATGATTCATGAGCTATAAAATTGATAAATTATGCATTATCAAAATTAAAAACTGGTGCTCTGTGAAAGACTCTTAAATAAAAAAAAGACAATGTGTATAGGGAGAAAATATTTTCAAGTGATATATATTACAATGAACTAATTTCTAGAACCTCTTAAAATCAGCAGCTTAAAAATCCAATAAAAATATAAGCAAAAACAATATAGGCATTTCATCAAAACGGATATGATAAATAGGTACATTAAAATATAATCAAGTATTTAGCCATTAGGGAAATGCAAATTAAAACCACAACGAAATATAACTATACATCTATCAGACTATTCTGTAACCAAATGATTACAAGGATGTAGAAATACTGGATTACTCATATACCATATATATATATATATATATATAAAGGCCTAAAGTCTTCCAAAAATCACTTAATTTTTTCTGTTACAAATCTTGAGATATATTTTCTATCTTTATCAAGCTTTCTTCTGTTAATTGCATTTATTTCAAGCATATATACTTGTGAAAACATAAGGTACCAAATCAACCCCTAACTTAAATTAGCTGAAACTTTAGATTCACTTTTATAAACAACTTCCTATATGAAACACATGAGATGTTAAAGTTAAAGAATTCTGACTGGTTAAAGAAATAACTTAAAATAGCATTGGACTTATCAGCAATCAGGGGGCCTTAATTATTGGAATGAAGGCTATGGTGACTTCATTTGAAGTATTATAACCCTGTAAATGTTTTTACATAGAGTATAATGATTTCATCTATATCATATAAATAAGACAGACTTATTCCAATTTATTCGACAAAAGATACTCTACATCTATTTTTTCTTCTTGAAAATGATTCTAAATATATTGTCCTCTATGTTTTATAGTTTACATAAATCAAGTTAACTTGAATAAATTAGACACACATTCACGTGCAACGAGTGACAGCTTGAGTTTTCTAAGTAGGCTAGGAGAGTGTTTATTTTGGTCCAGAGGGTAATTTTTGTATTAAAGGCCTAGTCACTTGCACAGCGTGCCCAAAGGTAGATCTGTGTCTATTTCTTATATTTAGATCCTATTTGCTATTGCAGCTTATAGTTCTATCTATGCCATTCATTTTTTATTAAAATTATATTTATTCAATGCATGACACAGTATTGTGTACCTATCATCATATTAGAAAACATCAGGATAAATATTTAAATGTTTTGGAAGTGCGTATGAATCCCTTCCACAAAGAGCTTAAAAATCTCAAAAGAGATACAAAAAGAAATAATAAGAAAGCAGGACAAGATTCTTTTTAAATTTATAAATAAAATAATTAAAGTTAAAAGTCAAAAGATAAAGAGACAGTTATAGTCTGGACAGAGAGAGGAGCTTGATAAAAGCAAGTCTTTGGGAACTTAAACTGGCAGAAGTGGATACTGTACTCTGCATCGGATAATGCTTAAAAGTTAATTGTCCATTGTGAAGATGGAGGCGGATGTGATAATAATCTTTGTTGCATTATTTCCTCAGATAGTCCCAGGGACAGCTGTGGGATCTTAACATCTGTGTCCTTTTAGTTCAGTTTTAAACAGCCATCTGTTTCTTCACTTTTCTTACAAGGTGAACAAATACAACTTTGGACCCAAACAGACCCTTACTTAGATTGTCCTTGTCACCTAATACTTTAGTCATTTTACATGTATTGATTGGCATTCCTGATCACGGCTCCCTTTGGTTAGATCCTCCAAACATTTCTGGAGCAATATAAACAAGTGAAAGTATAGAAATATATCAATAGCTAGGGAAAAAACACTCTTAGATTAACAAATTAAAAAAGCTTTTGCTTCTAATTTTAGGGGTTGTCCAATGTCCACCTGAGCAACAGCTGTGCCGAGAGACACAGAAAACATATCTTCCTTATAACTTTGGGACTAAGAATGATCAAATTTTAGCCCCAAATTGTAGCCTACCTACAAGAAGTTCTGAGATTCCTGATGTTTATGAGACAGATTCCTTTGGCTCATAAATCGTCTTAAGAATAAATGGACAGAGGAGGGTAATTCAACAATAACAAGAGAAAAGTGAGCCTGCAATGTCTTTTGAAGAATTTACTGTCTTTCTATCCATTGGTAGGTTATCATTTAACTCCTCTCACCCTATATTCTCATTTATAAAATGAAATGAAAATTTATTTACGAAATTAAATAGCACAAATGTGACCACTCGGAAAGTTCAAAATGTAATAATGAAGGTATATTCATGCTTTTGTCAATGAATTCAACATAATTTATTTAAGCATCTAGTGCATGCCGGGAACTATTCTAGGTTCTAACATCTGAAGAGGAAGAAGACAAGATTTCTGCCCTTGAGAAGCCCACACCATATATAGAGCCAGAGAAGGGTTATAAAAGAAGTCTGGGAAAAATCTACTTCTACCATGACAACATTTATACATCCACAGAGTCCTCCTTGGTGAAATAGAAATTATTAAATAATTTTAATGATTATTCCTCTGTGAATTGTTTTAAGGGTAAATGGCACATAAAGAAGCATGAATTTTAAAAATCTCTGAACATTTAATAGGAAAAGTAATAGGTACTGAAACCAAAAATGCTTCCTCTCTCCTCATACTCAGCTCAGTGAAATGGAGTCTCCACTCCAGGCTTCTGGAGCCAAGAACATAGGGCTTCTGTTTCTTCCATTCTCCAACTACACAGATTTCTTGTCAGGAGAATTAAGACTTCAGCATTTCTCATCAGGCACCCAAGTGCCATTTGCAGGGTTTATGGGCTAATATGGTCAACAATAGGGTTTTCTCTTCCTCTGCCCAATGCCCACGCATGGTATGAAAGGTCTACTTGCTGAGAATACTGAACACTGACAACTCTTGCTCCAGCTCTTGAAGTGATGATTACTCTGTGTCAGAAAAGGCAAGCTGAATTATCATAGGGTGAAGACATTTCTTCCTTCCCCAAGATCTCACTTGCTAGAATAGGAATGTCACTCAGAGAGAAAATCACAAATGTTCCCATCTCCAGATCCAAAGCTGTGGCTCAGAGATTTTGCCTAGGAGGATATTCAATCCATAAAACAAATGTCTATAAATTCTTACCCAGGAATTGTGTTTATTCTCCATAAAACATGAAAAAAATAAGCCTAGCAGAATTCTGAAGAGTAGTGGAGATTATGATGGAAAGATCTTGGGAGGTGTTTCATGTTCTAATGAAAATTCAACCTTATCTGTAGACAACTGGTTTTCAAGAGAGAACTGGGAAATAAGACACCTTGGACGAATGCTCCTGGGTTCAGAAAAAATATCAAATTGTTAAAAGGAGCCAAATGGAAATTCTTGAGCAGAAAAATATAATAACTAAAACTAAAAGTTTATAGGGAGGAATTACATTAAATTTGAACTAGAGGAAGACAGAATTACTAAACTTGAAAATATATTGATAGAAAGTAAGTAAGCCAGGCTTGAAGCCCGTAGCACAGTGGTTATGGTGGTAGTCACATACACCACGGCTGGCGGGTTCAAACCCGCCCCCGGCCAGCTAAACAACGACAACTGCAACAACAGCAGCAACGACAAAAAGTACCCGGGCATTGTGGTGGGCGCCTATAGTCCCAGCTAAGATGGGAGGCTGAGGCAAGAGAATTGCTTAAGCCCAAGAGTTTGAGGTTGCTGTGAGCTGTGATGTCAGGCACTCTACCGAGGGTGACATAGTGAGACTCTGTCTAAAAAAAAAAAAAAAAAAGAAAAGAAAAGAAAAGATAGTATGTAAGCCATTGGCCAGAGGGAGGTAAAATACCTTTTATAACAGCCTGGATGGACCCAGAGACCATTCGAAATGAAGTATAGCAAGAATGGAAAACCGAATACCACATGTACTCAGTACTAAATTGGAACTATTTTATTAACACTATGTGCAGAGGCTAGGCACAGTGGTTCAGGCCTGTAATCCCAGCACTTGGGAGGCCGAGGCGGGTAGATTGCCTGAGCTAATGAGTTCAAGACCAGCCTGAGCAAGAGCTGGTCTAAAAAATAGCCAGACATTGTGGCAGGTACCTGTCATCCCAGCTACTTGGAAGACTAAGGCAAGAAGATCGCTTGAACTCAAGAGTTGAGGTTGCTATGAGCTAAGACGCCACGGCACTCTCCCAAGGGTGACAAAATAAGACTCTGTCTCAAAAAAAAAAAAAAAAAGCCACTATGTGCACATATGGAAGTGCAAGTCAACAGGAATCAATTCTGTGGGAGGGGGAGGGGAGTTGGGTTAATTAATACTTAACGGGTGTGAGCACATATTCTGGGGGAGTGGTGCACTTGCAAATTTGACCTGAAAGTTACAAAAGCAAATTATATAACCAAAATGTGTGCATTTCTATAACATTCTGAATTAAAAATAAATAAATAAAGCTGAGAAAATATGTTTATAGAAGACTTACCTTATAAGAAATATTAAAATAAATTCTTCAGGCTGAAAGTAATCTGAAGGCACACAAAGCATACCAGTCAAAGTAACTGTAATTATAAAAGACACAATAAAATGCATATATTTTTCTTCCCTGGCATTATTTAAAGGGCAATTGCATAAAAATACATATTATATTTATATAAATATATATAGAGAGAGAGACCACATGAGAATACCATATAAACTATAGCATGTGGAAGTGTAATATATGTAATCTATAATTTAATAAATTAATATGTGTGTAATGTTAGGGAAATAGAGTAAAGCTATTAATATACTAAGAAAATACCTACAAATGGTAAAATAATAATTATAATGATGTATTTGTAACATGTAATATAATGTATCTATAATACCTGGTGTACGGAATACGTATAATACCACAAAAGTGGGGAAAAGAACTAAAGCTATATATCACTGGAATTAAGTTAATTTAAATATGGGTCTGATTTTGATAATTTTATTTTTTTTTGAGACAGAGCCTCAAGCTGTCGCCCTGGGTAGAGTGCTGTGGCATTACAGCTCACAGCAACCTCCGATTCCTGGGCTTAAGTGATTCTCTTGCCTCAGCCTCCCAAGGAGCTGGGACTACAGGCACCTGGCACAACACCCAGCTATTTTTTGGTTATAGTTGTCATTCTTGTTTGGTGGGTCCAGGCTGGATTCGAACCCACCAGCTTTGGTGTATGTGGCTGGCACCTTAGCCACTTGAGCCATAGGTGCTGAGCCTGATTTTGATAATTTTAAGATGTATAGAATTAACTCTAATCAACCACTAAAAAATTAACTCATATATAGTGAAAAAATCATTAAATAAAATTAGTACGCTACATTAAAAAACATTCACTTAACGTAAAAGAAAGTAGTAAAGAAAAACAAAGGAACAGAACGGTAGACATATAGAGAAGAAAAAGTGAAATAGAAGACGAAAATCCATATGGATCAACATTACCATCAAATGTGAGTTAAACAATCCCAGCCAAAGACACAGATTGTCAGATTAGACTTTTATAAAAAGACAAAGCGTGTGTCTGTTGTTACAGAAGACATAGTTTAGATTCAAAGATACAAATAGATTTACAGTAAAATGATGGAAATGATGTATCTTGCAAAGAGTGACCACAAGGAGACTGGAATGGTTATGTCAGTTTATAGAAAATAAACTTTAAAACAGAAAATATTACTAGAAATAATAAGGAACCAACCCATGAAGAAGATGGGATTATGAACGCAAATTGACAAATGCTTAGCTTGACTAAGAAAAAAAAGAGGATTCAAATTTTAAAATTCAGTAATTAGAAACAGAGCATTATCACTGAACTTACAGAATGAAAATGATTTTAAAGGATACTATGAACAATTATACACCAAGTTAGATAATGAAGGTGAAATGGGCAAATTTCTAAAAGTGTACAAATAAATAAACTGACTCAAGAATAACTAGTCTGGATAGCACTTTGTCAAGCTATGAATTGAATTAGTATTCAAAAACCCACCTATTTCAAAAAAGGCCCTTATGGTTCTACCAAACATTTAAAGAATTACCAGCAATTGTTCCCAAACTCTTCAAAAAGACAGAGTAAGAGAGAAGCTTCACAACCCATTTCATGAGGACAGTTTTGCTTGAATACAAAAATCAGTTAACAAAATTGCATGAAAATTATAGACCAATATCTTTATGAATATGGACACAAAAATCCCTGACAAGACACGAGTAAATTAAATCCTGAAATATATAAAGAGATTGATATGCCTTGACCAAGTGGAATATATTCCAGAAATGCAAATTTGGTTTAACATCCAATATTAAAATAATATAATATACCATATGAATAGAATAAAAAACATTTGATCATCTCGATACATTCTAAAACAGTATTGCACAAAATCCAAAACCCTTTCATGATTTACAAAAAGGAGAAGTAAAGATTTGAGACTAATAACAGAAGGGAATTTCCTCAACATGGTAAAGGTCATCTAGGAAACCCCAGAGTTAACATCGGACTTCATGGTGGATAAGTGCAGAAAGACTGGATGTTTTCCTCCTGAGATCAGCAACAAGACAGTTGTTTGCTTTCAACATTTCTATTCAGCATTGCACTAGATGTTCTAAGCAGGCCAGTTTAGAAAGAAAAAGAAATGAAAGACATCAAGATTAGAAAAGAAGAGATAAAACTAGGACTATTTGCAGATGGCATGACTTTGTATATTAAAAAATCCTAGGAAATCCACTAAAACCTATTAGCACTAATGAATTCATTAAAGTTTCAGAATTCAAGATCAATATACAAACATAATATACAATCCTTGTGTTTGTATACAATTACAAGAACAGTCTAAAAGTGGAAATTAAAAATGCAATTCCATTCATAATTACATTGAAAAGAATAGAATATCTAGGAATAAATTCAATAAAAGAAGCATCTCCGAAGACAGTAAGACGTTATTCAAAGAAATTAAGGAGTAACTATATGAACGGGGAAAGTCCCCTATTCCTAAATAGAAGACTTAACATTGCCAAAATGGCAATACTTCCTAACTGATCTACAGATTCCACGCATTTCCTATCAGAATCCCTTTATTTTTAAATTGACATGACGGTTCTAAAACTCATATTAAATCGCAAAGTACCTCAATTGATAAATGTCATATATATTTTCGTGATATATAGCCAAATTGTCTTGAAAAAGAACAGATTTGAAGGACTCATACTTCCTGACTTTGAAACTTACTACAAAGCTACAGTAATCTAAACATTCAATGTTAACATAAAGATACACATGAAGATATATCAATGGGATAGAACAGAGGGCCCAGAGGTAAGGGTGGCTAATTCAATAAATGGAGAGAAGAGTCATCAATGAATGGTATTGGAACAACTAAATATTCACTTACAAAAGAATAAAGTTGAACTTTTATCTCACATCATATACAAATATTAACTCAAAGTGGATCAAAGTGTTAAATGTAAGAGCAAACACCATAAAATTCTCAAAAGATAACACAGGAATAAATCTTTATAACTTCAATTTTGCCAACAGATGTTTTTTTTTAGAATATGACACTAAAAGTATGAATAAAAGAAGATGAAAGATAAATTGGATTTAATTAAAATTAAAACTTTTCTTTCTCAAAGAATACCATCAAAAAATGAAAGCTCTACCCATGAATGGAAAAATATACCTACAAATCACATATCTGATAAATGTCTTGAATCTAGAATATTAATGCAGAAAGAGAATGTACAAAGACTAGAATCGAGCTAAGACTTCCTTGTGTCTAGAATACTTTCAATCAAACTAAAAAAGATAAATAATACCATTAAAAATGGGCTAAGGATCTTAATAGACATTCCTCCAGTAAGCACAGAATGGCGCTTCACAGCTAATTCATGGGGAAATGCAATCAACACTGCAGAGAGATAGCACTTCACAGGCACTAGGATCGCAAGAATTCAAAGTCAGATAACAGAAAGTGTTGGTGAGTATGTGAAGAAATTGAACTCTCACGTACTGCTGATATGAACGTGAAATGGTGCAGCTGCTTTAGAAGGCAATCTGACAGTTCCTCAAATAGTTAAACCTAAGCGTTACCACATAAGCCAGCAATTCCTCTCCTATATATCTGAGATAAGTGAAAACTTACATCCACACCAAAATATGTACACAAGTCTATATGGCACTATTATTCGCAAGAGCCAAATGTCCATTAACATATGCAGAGACAGATAATACATGGCACATGTGTACAGCGGGATGTAATGCAACCATAAATAGTAATGAAGTACTGATTCATGCTAGAAGTGGATGAATGTTGAAAGAATTATGCAAAGTGATCGGTTCCATTCACAAAGGGCCGCATAGATGATGCCCTTCACATCAAAGCCCACAATGTGGAAATCTACAGACATCAGGTTAATCAGTGGTTGCTTAGTGCTGGGGAGGATGGGGTTAGGAAGGTGACAGGTGATTAAAATGTTCTAAAAATGGTTGTACATGGCTGGGAATATACTAAAAAGCATTGCATTATACCTTACCTTGATGAGTTTTAAAGTATGTGAATAAAGCTTAAAAAAAAAAAAAGTCTGGACTTTAGGAATCCTACTGAAACAAAATTTAATTCCTGTATCTATGGTAGTGCTAGGGCCAGGTTAAGAAAGTGACTAGTTCTTCCAGGGTGAGTAGGCATCTTGTTTAATCTCTTTTGCTCATTTCTAGACTTTGTATATTTCCATTCCGCACATTACAAGATTTGAGCCTCGGTGATACATTTTTATCTGGGATTCAGCCACTGGTGTTTAATATTGACAGGAATTAAATTCAAAATGTAAAATATACATAGGAATAATTTACCTAGATTTCTTTTCCTTATTTATTAAATATAATTACTTTTAATCTTGAAAGGTAGAACAAATGTTTTACTGTTTATTTGAGTTCAAACCTTTGAAGACTTGCTGGATACCTTAACAAGTCTTTCAAGGTGGAGTCCCCGAAGTTATTAGACAACCAAAAAAAAATCCCTAAATTATTAAGAATGGAGGATTTGTGATGTTTTAAATGTTCACAATCTTCACCCGTCTCTTTCATACAAATCATCTGAGTCAGATATCCGCTCTAAGTGATGCATGATAAAGTAGCGCCCCACTGCCTGGGGGAACCAGAACCCTTAGATAACCTGCCCAGTAAATCAGGATGCTAGCCATAGTTTTGAACAATCTTTTTTTCTATCTCCTTTCAGTTGACAATCTCTACTCAAATGGATGGTTAAGTGTTAGAAATTATTGTCCCTTACACAGTGGGGAAGGCTGCCAGACTACTGGTCACTAGTTGAGAAGTAACTATCATTTATCCACTGCTTCATCATCTAGCAATGCATTTCGTTCTTGAATGAATTCATGTTAAGATTGCCTTTCCGTAGGATGCTGGGGATATAAAAACAAATATACAAAGCCCCTGTCCTCCAGGATCTCACAGTCTAATGGCCAAAAGCAGAGAGGTAAGGGGATGGGGAAGAACTAGGACGTGCTATCTGCGCTTCATGCTAGACCTGATAGTGAGCTCAGGAAGACTTCAGGAAGAAGAGACTGGAGCCGAATCTTAAAAACATGAGGATGTGTTCTTCTGGCGAAAAAGTTGGAATATACAGGTAGCTGTGGATGTACTTTTGGAAGGAAGCAAGTGTAGATCTAACCATTGAAAGGAACAGCCTGTGCAAAGTAGCCCCTTGTGAGGTATCATTCCCAGACGAATGAGACCTAGCTATATCACATCCTGCTCCACAGAATTATGCAAATAGGTAACAATACATTAACTCCTGACTTCCACATTCACAAGGCTCACAAGAAATCAAATAACCTCTTTGGTTTTTGGAAACATGATAGGATTGTAACGTCTTTATCAAAAGACCACTTCTTATGCATGAACCCCACATCCTCAGAATTGAGAAAGAGCAGAAGAGAAACCAGTCCCCTGAACCCCGCCTTTCCCTAGGGGACTGCCTACCTGGGGCGAAGCGGGGAACTGGCCTGCCGCCACAGCAAAGCTCACCAAGACCAAGCCTCCTCAATTTGGCTGACACAAAGTGGGCAAACACATTTTGGAATATAGAAATGTCCCCTACCTTGGATACTCCTGGCTTCACAGAAGAATTCTAAAGAAGTTTGAAATTAAGCCAAGTTAAGTGTCTGCAAATTCT
This sequence comes from Otolemur garnettii, assembly GCF_000181295.1. Classification (NCBI taxonomy): domain Eukaryota; kingdom Metazoa; phylum Chordata; class Mammalia; order Primates; family Galagidae; genus Otolemur; species Otolemur garnettii. The sequence continues at coordinate 798,849 of NW_003852490.1, forward strand.
TCTTGGCATAAAAAGCAGATTCCCACGCAGGCACTGTGTGTCTTCTCTACCAATCACCTTGTACATTAAAGGAACAACACCTTACATTCCTGTCCCCCTTCACGGTCTATGAAGATAGAAGACATATGTTATCTCATAGGATCGTTCTTGGCTAAGCAGCTTCTTGACTAAGAAGACATGTGACATGGTCACCATCACGCAGCTAGTAAGTCACAGAGCCTAAACCAGAGAATGACATTTGAGCTGGAGTCTGGAGTTCCGAATGTAGAATGGGCTTTTTGTATTCCTTAGGGTTTCATTTTTCTCAGATGACAAAAAGTCTAGCAGAGCAGTTCAGGGTTGCTATAGCTACTCAATAATACCAGAAAGAACTTCGGTTCTTTTTGTTTATCTGTTCCATCTACCTTACCTTATGCAAGGTTGTACTTGTCCCTCCCGGTCACCAAATGAATGCTGTAATTTAGCTTCAGGTTTTCTCTCTGGTAAAAGATTGGTGGGAGGAGTACAGGGGGGCAAGCGCTGAGCCTGCCCCTTTCTCACAGATAAATATCAGCTTTCCTAGGGTCCCACCCAGGCTACTCCCATGGATACCTGTTTGGCCAGAACTATGTGACACGGGGATCCCTAGGTGCAAGGGACAACGGGAGAAAGCATTTTGCTTTTGAACTTCTGAAGTAGAAAAGACAAGGGGAAAAGGGAATGGCTCCTGGTTTGACTTTTTAAATCATCATATCTTAATTTTCACTAAATATAAAGTACTATTGCTTAGAGTACCTCTGATTGAAGATAGGGAGAAAGAGGTTGGAATGTCAAGATGTTTGGGGGATAAAAAAAAAACAAAGAGTGATTTAGTGCGTTAGAACAGTGATTATTCAAGTCTAGGATTCCTCAAACTTGTCTTGAAAACATCTATTTTGTACTTTCTTTTTTCAGACATCTGTCTTATACTTTTTTTTTCTCTTTCCCTTCAATTTTCAATAGAAAATTTTCAATATACACAAAATAGAGAGAGTATATAATGAATACCTACCAACCACCTACGACAATCACCATTTTGCCAATCTGGCTTTATCTATTCCCTCACTTTTCCTTCTGGAATATTTTAAGCAAACTCGTTTCATTTTTGATATGCCAAAATGAATTATTTCTGTATGCTTTAAATTTATTTTTACTGCTTTAAATAGGAGAACTTACAAGATTTTAACATGATTCTAAAAAAAGAAAAAATCAGTAGAAATTTTTAGAAATTATTTGGAAATTCCTTTCCCCCCCCCCCGGGCATTTTGACCTCTTGTTACCCCAAAGTAAGAACAAATTGAAAAAAAAGACAGAGAAAAATTTTTTGAAAATGAGAATTTCAACTTCAAAAGAGAGGGGTAAGCCAAGTTTTAGCAGCTCCCTAAGGAACCCCTCTCTGCTATGCAGAGCAGAATTTATACCCCCTCTCTGGAGATTTAGATCACAGTTATGTGTCATGTAAATTATCCCTGACAATTAACAGATGTGACAATTAGTATACTATTCAGGATTAGAGTCTTTAACATTAGAAAAAAGTTTTGCAAATCTCAAACCATGTGCTAGGTGGTGGCTTAGTGAGTAGCCACAATACCGTAACTGAGAAGCTGTTTACAGTAACAGTTCCTTCCCTCTTAGAGATTTTGAATACTGGCACCTTCTGCTATCTTTTTCTTTAATACAAATAATCCAACAGATTAAAAACAATTCCCCATTAAATCCATGTGTACTTACCCTTTCACACACAATGCCAGTCATTTGCTCAGCCTTTTGCTAACATATTCACTGACTCATTCATTAAACATTTCCCAAGTTCCATATAGATGCTCACACTAAAGGCTTTACGGATGAAGACCCCGGCTATGAAGCCTAAACTGTGTCTCTGTTTTCATACAGCTGAGTACACCCACACCCTAAGAGCTCTACATGGGAATCAGGTAAAAACTGGTTATGTGCTCAACATTTGGAAAGTAGAAATAAATGCCAGTCTCAAAGGTGTATTTGCAAAAAGTGAATAGTGGCAGGATCTCGGGGTGGGAATGGGCCTGGCTGAAAGGATCTCTATATGTGTATTTTTATCACCCATGTGTTGGATGAAGCGGAGAGCTGCCAGAGAGCTTCTTCTCGACAGCTTGGAGTTACTGTTGGGAACAGATCCATGTATGGAAGCGAACGCCGAAAGGCACAGATAAGCTGAGATCCAGCTATGCAAACCATGTTTAGAGACACTTAAAGGACAAGCATCCCAGGTCCTTTCTTCCTGGTAAATTGAGAGAAGCCATTATACTGGATCTTTTTTCACATCCAGCCCATGAGGACCGAGCAGCCGAGGCTTGACAGAGGTAGGTGCAGGGCTTCGGTCACAAAACTTGTCAGAAGGATCATTTGCAAACATCCCCTCACAAAGCCCTTACTGCTCTGTAGGAGAAGATGTCAGATAATATTTTGCATAAAAGGAAGATTTGGGTTGGGGCCGGTGACTAAGATGTATGTAACAGCTCTGCCTTCACGAGACAGGACAGCTGGGCTACGGAGGGAAAGTGACAGCACAGATTTGCTGCCAAATGAAATCTTTTTATCCTGGGTCACTTACCAGGCAGTGTTTTGTGGATACGAGGCTTCCTCAGCTTTGCCAGTACCTTTTGGAAGGGGCCATGGCTTCTGCGCGGTTCTGATACTCCCTGTGTATTTTAGGGGAGGGGAGGTGGGATTAGTCTTTTTCCTTGTTTGTTCTCCAGAAGACAGCAAAAACTTGCCTGCGTGACGAGCTCTTTCTTAGACATAGGAAGAGCTGCTTGTAAACGGCATTATTATTTTTGGCAGCTGAAGTCATTTTTGCAGTGTTTCTCAGCAGATAGGAGGTTGATTACATCCTGTTCAGAGATTCTTGGGTTATTTTCACAAACACGGGGTCTTGCGCAAGTCAAAGTTGCAAAAACCATCTGTAAGCACTAGACAGTTCTCAGTACCTTTAAAATATTTTCTTTCTTTCTTTCTTTTTATGTTAATGACTGAAAACTTAGAGACTTGAGAAATGTTTCCAAAGATTGTGGTGGTCTCGTCACCAGTGATGTTTTGGGAATCACAGAGCGAGGCAGAATATCAAAAAGTATACGTCTCAGTAGTCCAAAGGTGAAAGTGTGAATGGGAAGACAAGAGAACAAAAGACTAGTTAGCCGGTAAAATCATATCAAATGCACTTTAAAATGCTACTCCAGCGAATTATGGAATCGTGGTCGTTAAGTAAAAGCAGATCTTTTGAATTTGTCAGCATCGTTATGTGAACTCTGGCCAATCCCTCGCAACAATCAAGAAAAAAAATTACAGGTCATATCTATAAGATATGGATGTTTTTCTAAGATTAAATTAAAATAACTTGTATACAAAATAATGGAATTTAAACTCAACATGTATATTGTGGAGGATAATAGGTTCACAATTCCTAGTACAAGTTGAACCAACTCTCATTTTGATAAGTTTTCCGTCTTTGGAGAGAGAGGCAGGGAAAGACCTATTGAATGCAATTTCCCTTTCCTGATAACATGCACGACATGGAAAATAATTCATAAACATGTGTCAGAAAATAATAAAAATAGTAATGCTGACCAAGAAATAATCCTTGGATAATTTAGATATCTGGGGAAGGAAATTTACTTAACAGATATGGAAGAATGACTAGTTATGTGGTGGTTTCTTCCAAAGTATGAATATTCCATCACACCAAAAAAAGTGGCCGAGAAAAAGAAGATATGGTTTTATTTCAATAATAATACACTGCCATTGTTAAAATAATTATAATACTAGAAGATGGATTTTTTTCATCAAATTATTCTTTTACACATCTATTTACATCGCCCGGACATTAAATTAGCAGGACAATTAAACTTACCCTTATTGCATTTCTAAAATAGGCTATTTTGCTTCACTTAAAAATACTAATATTCTGTAATTGAAAAGGAGAGAGCGAATAAACTATGCCTTCTTTTTTTAAACTAACAGAGACACGCTGTCATAACTTTAGCTAAAGTGGAACAGGCCTACAAAAAAGATGGTTTAAAATACTTAATTAAACACTACATACCAGCCAGCTTCCCCAAAGGAACAGCAAAGCAGGAGTCTTTGCAATTTTCAATATGTAAAAGGTTCACATAAATGATGCCACTAGTATCTGTGAACAGATGCAATGCATATATGACATCAGCTACTGTGCTCTCATTTCCTCACTGCCAAGTACACTTCAAGTGTGCGCATCTCCTGAGAAATGTCTGCTCTTGTTTTTTTTCCTTTTGCAAACAAGTGTAAAGAGTGTAATATAAGTAATAGAGTATTGCTTATGGCTGCTTTTATATATGTAGTAGGTCAACATTCATGGAAGAAATGTAATGACAATCGGATAACTTGCCCTTTTGACCCATGACTTCTTTTATTTGGTGATGACTACCTGTGTAGGAAATCTTTAGGCCACCCTATTTTGAGTGGAAAATTAGAAGTGTTGGCAGTTTTGCGTGACAATATAAGGTTTTAGTGCTCTGTGTAGGGTCAGCTGAGGTATGACACAAATTCATGGTGGTCAAGTGATGGGTGGCAAAAAAATGTTGAAATAATTCCAAATAGCGCAGGGTACAGGTTTGAAGTGGTTTTAAGGTCTATAAAGTAATGAAAGGGAAACAAATTCAAAAGGTACTTAGTGCCCTTGAGGAGAAAATGGCCCTTCCTATTCCATTGACTTCTGAAATGAGCCCCGGTTCTTAACTCTGACTATGAGTTAGATGACTCAGGGTAGGTGATGCTGGCCCTGTACCCTGATGTATTAGATATGCTCATGGGGTCCAGACAGTGGGAGTTCATTTTTTAATCCATCCTATGAAATTACAGTATACAGCCAAGATTGAGAACCACTTCCTTTTTGTAATAAAACAAGTGATCATTTCAATAGGGAAACTTAACAGTACCAAAACTGATGATTGAAAAAAGAAAAAAAGAAAAGCACTCTTTCCTAGAAAGACAATTTCTTTGGAAGTTTTACTGACATAGTCTTTGTTGATGGGGAATTCCTATTTAAAAGTTTTAGCATATTTAAAAAGAGGTTCTCTCTATAATAAAGGTTTGATGTGGATCTATTTTATATCTCTTCTTATATTTAGCCTGAATCCTATGTGAATGCTTACTGCAATTATTGAAAGGTATAAAATGTGTGTATGTGACATTATGGTTGTTAAGTACAGCTGCTAAATACAGTTTCGTATTGTCTTAACAAATCACCAGGCAGCCATCTTGAAAGGGCATGTAATTTTGGGTAGCACCAATTTTCTAAGAAATGAGTACTTTTTTTCTAAAAAAGAAAAATCATGCTTTTCTTTTTTTTCTTTGCCTTTTACTCTTCTAGTAAGTGCCAAGAACTTTTTGGAGCGAGAGTACATCATTTTATGCAGAATGTATATTAATTTATCACATATCAAAAATATATGAATAAAGAAGTAATACTAGCCAAAATACTGAGGATATATAGAATCCATGACAGACTTCTTCCATTTAAGTAGGAGATAGAGATTGAGCTCTCAGAGCCTAGTAAATAACATTCTTGAATGAATGCTGGTAGAGACAAAATTAACAATGCCTTTAGTTGTCATCTTATGGTAAAGAAGGCCATTCAAGTCAGTGGGTAGAGGCAATGATCAGCGTGATGAGTGCTGAGAGTGACTGGAATTAGTCGGCCTGAGTTTCATTCTGGCTTTTCAATATATCCATGACAGTAAGGCTTGTGGACAGGTACCCAATTTTTATAAGCCTCTATAACCTTATCTGTAAATTATAGACAATAACATCAATGACCATGTTGAAAAGATTAAATGGAAAAATGCAAGTAAAAAATTTAGCATAGTGATCAGTTTGTGGTGGTATCACCCTTGTAAGCAGTATTAAAATCAAACTGAATTTCCCCCAGAATGACTCCTATCACTAGACAGGCAAAACAAAAGAATGATCTCATTTCCAGAAGAGTATAGATGGATTCTTCAATGCTTTTAAACTCTAACTTTCTTATCAAATCTGGCACTAATGCTAAGCATCTCAGAGATAATTGTCTTGAACACTTTTTGATTGGCTGATGATGAACATTAAATTTTCTATTTCAAATATTAACACAAAGGTGATCCTGAAAACTATCATTTCTGATATAAAATAAGTAAATACAGATATATATTTATTCATGAATATTAAGAGACATAAATGAACTTTCAAAAATGAAGTCATATCTTAGTAGAAGACCAGAGGGCCAGTTAACAATACATGTCTTACATCATTTCCTGAACAAGATGTGTTTTAGGCAAATATGATAGAAGAATCCAATTAATATTCACATAAATGTATTAGATTTCAATTAATAATATTATAAGTTAATAATTGTAACTCTAGACCTTAATCTACCTAGGAACTCACTCTCTAAGAGACAAGATGTAATCGTGTATGAATGACATCATAAACCATTATTAATTACAAGGTATTGTTGAATTTTATGTAAAGAAACATAATTCTAACAAATTATTTTTAAATCTACACTAATTTTATTATTGCTTTACTTATATGTATAAAATACGTTCTATGAAAAAAAGTTGTGGAATTTTTTGGTTGAAAACCTGAGTTCCAGGGGTGGTGCCTGTGGCTCAAAGGAGTAGGACACCAGCCCCATATGCCAGAGGTGGTGGGTTCAAACCCAGGCCCGGCCAAAAACTGCAAAAAAAAAAAAAAAAAACCTGAGTCCCAGATGCTGAAAAAAATCCATGTTCAAATCCCAACTATGCCACCTACTGCCATACTCAGCAGTTAACTGGATATGTGTAGAGCCAAATTGCATTTAATTTCAATTAATAAATCTGAAATGAAGGACAAGACTTCCACTTGACCTTCAGCTTACCTTTTAGATTCTGCTTATGAGCATAGGGACTTTAGGAATTCAACATACAGTTTTCACCAATATTATGAGTTGCACATTTAGTTTTATAAAAATCGTAATGGAACTGTCTAGGCGTGGTGGCTTACTCCTGTAATCTTAGCACTCTGGGAGGCTGAGGCAGGTAGATTGCTTGAGTTCAGGAGTCTGGGACCAGCCTAAGCAAGAGTGAGACCCCATCTCTAAAAATAACAGAGCATTGTGTCAGGTGCCTAGAGTCTCAGCTACATGGGACAAGAGATCCTGAAGCAAAAGGATCTCTTGAGCCCAAGAGTTTGAGGTTGCAGTGAGCTTTGATGCCATGACACTCTACCACAAGTGACAAAGTGAGACTCTGTCTCAAAAATAAAATAAAATTATAATGGAATATACAAGGTGTCCATAAAGTTTGTGTGCAATAATATTTTAACTTTGGTAATATAAATTAGTTACCAGGGAAATTGGTTACTTTTTTATTTTTACAAAAGAAATATAACAAAAGCTTAATTTTCTCCTTCACTTTCTATGATGCATATACAGAGGAACAGAGGTCAGAGCCACTTTGTAACACTCCATTATCACTCTATCACACATTCAAGGTCACATAGTACATTGTTTTCTCAGAGATTATTTTGCTACCGTTCATATTTAAATATTCTTTTGCCTTAAGAAAGATATCTACTGTGATATAGGCATGGAATAGGAGAACCAAATAATAAGTTTAGAGACTTCAACAAAACTTAAGTTCCTTCAATTCCCATAAATCTGTGGATGCTAACAATTTTTTTAATCATCAACAATCAAAAACTGTATCAAAAATAAATACTGATATATAATATGATACCATATGCTTATACTCCTAGGCAATTTAAAACATTGAAAAACAAATTAAACAAAGAATAAAGTATGCTAAAAAACAGATCCCAAAGTTACATTGCAAAATCCCCCTAAATTTAAATAACATTTATCTATTTAGCTTATATTCAATACATGTATCTCTCAAATCCAAGGTGAAGGCTTATGCTTTTCTCATTTTCATGTGTAGGATTATATGCATTTTGTCTGTTTGCATTCCTACCAATATTTACTGATCTAGAAAGGACTAAACAGAACAAGGCAGAAAACTATTGTGGGATTGATATGAAAGCTGGGTCGGGTTGGGGGGTAGAGTTTAATTCTTCTGAAGACAATATGAAGAAGATGTCTAGAATAGACCCAGACAATATTTGCTGCTTTCTGGAAAGATTTCAGTTTAGGGTAAAGAGTAAAAAACAGTGAAAAGATAGAAAGAAAAAATTCCTTTGGTCAGGTCCTACCTGAGTAGTAAAATCAGGTGGAGCCTGGGACTGAGATCTCTACTGGGCAGGCAAGAGGCAACTTCTGAAATGGCATGATGAGGCATAAACCAGAATAGATACTCATCCATCTACGGAAGTGGGGACTGCAGTGGGTGATTTCTAGAAAGCTCCCTGCCTCTGAGTGTCTAATTGACTTGGCAGATCCATTTCTCAAAGTGAAGAAGGTAGAACACATCTATATTCATGAAAAGGAGCACACAGGTCAAAAGAGAGTGCTTGCCAATCAAAGCATCTGGAACAGAGGGAAGTATGTGAAATTTGGCAACATTATTAAAAAACGTCAGTCTTCTAAAGTGAGCAAGAGTGCACGGTTATTTTTAACTGTTTTGCTAATTTATGTCTGAAGAACTGAAACAGTAGAAATGTTATACAAAGAGGATATATATACATTTTAATAGAAGTAGCAGAGTATAATGTCACCAGTGGTTAGAGATTTAAATCGAACAATACCCAAACCAAATACAAAGTAAAGCAAGAAAAAGAGATAGAGACGGATAGGGAAAGGAAAATGCTTTTAGGTAGGGTCGTCACAGAAAATGAAATTTGAGTGGAAAACTAAACGAAGTGAAAAAACAAGTCATGTGAATAATTTCGGAGAAGATTTCCAGATGAAGTGAAAAAAGCAGCCAATGTAAGGGCCTCGAGGCAGGAACATACTTGATGTGTTCAAGGAACAGTAAGCAGCCCAGGGAGGCTGGGTAAAAAAGTAGGGGAATTTTAACAACATTGCATCAGGGATACAGCCAGCAGCTAAGTCATTATGTCTTTGAGGCCCATAGATTTGGCGGAGGGTGCTAGGAAGTCATTGGAGGATTATGAACTGAGAAATAAAATTGTCTGATTTGCATTTTTAAAAGTTGTTTCTGGCTGCAGTAGGCAAGATACACGATAGAAAAGCCAAAAAAAAAAAAAGAAGAAGACAAGTATAATAAATACCTTTGGAGGTCGATTGGCTATATAACTGGTCATCTGAGCAAAGATCTTGTTAACAGTGAAAAAGAAAGCTATTAATAATTACATTGAATCCACATCAGAAAACTGGGCCCATCCCAGGCAAACTGGTGTATGTTTTCCTTAAGTAAAGGGCTGTTTTTGTGAACAAATCAGTACTGAGTATGTGCCCCAAAAAGGCAGCTAAAATTAATATTTTCAAAAATTAAATTAATATTTTTGAACTTTTCCAGCAAGTACTAGATTTATACGATATTAATGGACTATAGGCTAAACATAATTTTATGAAAGAATAGACTCGGACTACCAAGTTAAATGCAGATAAATTAATTCCTTACTAAAGGAATTCTTGAGGCATTTCAGAGGTTAATCTGCCTTGGGAATATCTAAATATTGTTCATAGTGATTCCCCATTTCTCAGTTATTTGTTCAGAGATTTTTTTTTCCTTGGGGAGCCAGTTGATATCTTATGACTCCAGCCTCCCATGGAACTCAGTGTGAAGAGATATGGTCCATAGAGTAAAATGGGAGATGAATGTGATTCAAAGATCTGATCTAGAAATTGTATGTAGATTGCTGGATAGATAATACAGAGGTAGGAAGCACTACTAACTATGGCTTAAAAAATTCAATTCACAGTCTCGGCGCCTGTGGCTCAAGTGGCTAAGGTGCCAACCATATACACCTAAGGTGGGGGGTTCGAATCCAGCCTGGGCCTGCCAAACAACAATGACGGCTGCAACCAAAACATAGCTGAGTGTTGTGGTGGGCGCCTGTGGTCCCAGCTACTTGGGAGGCTGAGGCAGGAGAATCGCTTGAGCCAGGAGTTGGAGGTTGCTGTGAGCTGTGATGTGACAGCACTCTACCCAGGGTGACAGCTTGAGGCTCTGTCTCAAAAAAAAAAAAAAAATTCAATTCACAAATTAAATCTCATAGATTCCAGGTGCCACATGGGAAGTTAAAACACGGACCGCAGCTTAGAAACCATGGCACACTGATTCAGCTGCCAGCAAAACCTCAAGACTGTTCTCCTCTCCTTCTGATGGAAAGAAGCTTTTTCCAATTTTTCATGAAAATCCAATATTTGCTTTCTGCATATGGCTCTATTGACTTTAGTTTATACCTTTGAGTTTTTAAAAGTAAAGGTTTAGGCCAGGCATAGTGGTTCATGCCTATAAGCCCAGCATTTTTGAAAGCTGAAGCAGGAGGAACACTTGAGGAATTTAAGATCAGCCTGGGGAATATAGTGAGATACCATGTCTACAAAAAATAGAGACATGGCCAGGTGCCGTGGCATGTGCTTGTAGTCTGAGCAACTGCAGAAACCAAAGTAGGAAGATCATTTGCACCTCGGGGTTCCAGGCTGCAGTGAGCTGTGATCATGCCAGCCACTGCACTCTGCACACCAACTTGGGGGATAGAGCAAGATCCTGTCTAAATAAATAAATAAAAGTAAAGATTCTTAGTTCCTTATCCTTTGGAATCAAAGACAGCAAGCCATAAAAACAGATTCTGAATTGGTCAGTGACGCAAAGCCCAGGCAAAACATGTAAGAAAAACTATAGACAGAAGGCAAGAAGATAAGCTCAGAAATGAAATAAGTACCTAACCTGTTAGATAACCAAGCAGAACACTATCCTAGGTCCTGGAGTGGAAGCTATTGTCTGCAGCTGGCTTCCCCGTAACCTCAGGTGCAGGTTGTGTAGGCAACCAACCAGCAGCCAGATCACTTGGGAACTGTCACTAACTTATGGGCACTGGCATACAAATGACCCATAAACTTTTATAAGCTACTTAAAGAGTCCCTCTCCAAATCTATTTTTCTACCTCGTATTTCCTTGGGGGAACAACTGCCCTTATGCTTCTGTAACTATTAATAGCAATGGAAACTGGCTCATAAAACAATTTCTATATGCCGGGCTCTTTTCTTAGCGCTTTTACATGTATTTAACTCATTAAATCCTGACAATAACCATAAGATCTGGATCTTATTATCATCCCTATTTTCAGATGAGACAAATGAGACAGGAGTAGGCTAAGTAAACCTGTTAAAGGTCACACACATAATTCATAGTAGGGTTGGACAAGTCTGGCTCCAGTTTCAACATTAATATACACTCCACTGTGGGCAAATACATCACAAAGATGTATCTTCTTTTGCCCAGTACTGCTAGTTATAGAACTTACAATTACATAGAACATGATTCTTTTTCCATTTGACATCCCTTGAAGTCTCTGATGACCAGCAGTTATGACGTTTCTCTCAAAATTTCTCCATGACTGTAGTTCCTCTGGTCTATCCTCTTAATGTATTCATGTCAATTCCTGCTTGTATTAATGCCTTAAAATTCTTCTTTTAACAGGCCCTAGTTTTTACTTTATTATGTAATTACTTTGTGTGCCAAGAGGTACCTTTTAGGTAATTTTTAGAGCTGCATGTGCAGTTTGAGACCCATTCCCATTAAATCTCACCTTTAAGAATATTTTTGGATCCTAAAAGTTATCCAGCCTGTTTTTACTCCTCCATTTTTTTTCCAGAATATTAGGGGGTACACATGTTGTGTTTATATAGTTTGTTTTTGTAAAGATTGAGTCAAAGTTATAAGCGTGGGCTTCACCCAGTCAGTGTGCACTGTACTCAGTAGGTGTGGATTCACATCCCTTCATCCTCTCTCCCCTCAGCTTGACTTTCATTCAGATTTACTTCCATATGATTGGATGGATTAGTTTCAACTTGGTGTTGAGTATGTGTGTATGTGTCTCCATTATTGTGATCTTTCACTTAGAAGAACGATTTCCAATTCCACCCAGGTTGTCCCAAAAAATAACAGACCCCATTTGCATGGCTGAATAGTACTCCATATTATGCATATGCTACATTTTATTAATCCATTCATGTGTTGGTGGGCACCTGGGTTGTTTCCATGTCTTTACAATTGTGAATTGTGCTGCTGTAAATGTTTGAGTGCAGTTTTAATAAAATGACCTTTTTCCTTTGGGTATATACCCAGCCATGGTATTGCTGGATCAAATGATGGGTCTACTTTAAGTTCTTTGAAGTATACAGTTTTCCACAAAGGTTGTCCACCGGTGAATGAGAATTCCTTTCCCTCTGCATTCCTGCCAGCATCTGTTGTTTGGGGACTTTGTAAGACAAGCCATGCTCACTGTAGTCAGGTGGTATCTCACTGTATTTCCGACTTGCATTTCCCTGACGATTAGAGACATCAAGCACTTTTTCATGAATTTGTTGAACTTAGTATATCTTTATTTGATAAGTTTCTGTTCATATACTTTTCCCACTTTTAATGGGGTTGTTCAGATACTTCTTGCTGATTTGCTTGAGTTCCATGTAGATTCTGGTTATTAATCCTTTACCAAATGCATAGCACATGAATATTGTATCCTATTCTTTGGATTGTCTATTTGCACAATCTTTTGATTGTGTCCTTGGCTGTGCAGAAGCTTTTAATTTAATTGGGTCTCATGTATTTATTTTTGTTGTTACTGTGATTGCTTATGGGTCTTCTTCATGAATTCTTTGCATAGGCCAATATTTATAAGCGTTTTTCTAACATTTTCGTGTAGAATTCCTATCTCTTCTTGCCTTAGGTTTAAGTCTTTTATCCACTGTGAATTAATGTTTGTGATGGTAAGAGGTGTGGTTCTTGTTTCAGTCTTTTAAATTTGGCTATCCAGTTTTCCCAGCTCCATTTATTGAGTAGAGATTCTTCTCCCCAAATATATGTTTATCTGTTTTGTAAAAAATAAGATGAGAATATGAGGATAAATTCATCTCTAGGTTCTCTGTTCTGATTGACAGGTCTATGTCTGTTTTTGTGCCAATACCAAACAGTTTTGGTTGCTATAGCCTTGGTATAGCTTGAAGTGTGATAAAGAAAAACCTCCCACTGTTCTTATTACATAAGGTGACGTTGGCTATTCAGGGTCTTTTCTGGGTCCATACAAAGCATGGAAATATTTTTTTCTAGAATTGCAAAATATGGCATTGGTATTTGAATGAGAATTCCACTGTGTCTGTAAATCACATTGAGTAGTATAGCCATTTTAACAATGTTGGTTCTGCTAATCTCTGAGTATGGTATATGTTTCCATTCATTTATATCTCCTGCAATTTCTTTCCTTAGTCTTTCTCTTTCTTTGTTAAATATATTCTTAGATATTTTATTTTCTTTGTTTGAGGAAAGTATTGCATTCCTCAGCTTGAGTTGGTATCTCTGGAAGCTGCTAGTTTGTGTACATTGATTTTGTAAACAAGACTTTGCCAAATTTATTTATCAATTCCAGGAGTCTCTTCTTTGAATCTTTGTGGTTTCCTATATATAAGAACATGTCGTCAGCAAAGAGTGATAGTTTGATCTATTATGTCCCCATTTGGACCCCATGATTTCCTTCTGTTGCCTAATTGATCTGGTGAGGGATTTCAGCAACTTATCCGGTTCCAGTTCTGAACAAGAATGCTTTCAATTTTCTGCATTCAATATGATGTTGGGAGTTTGGTATCTATAGTAAACATAGTAAAAAATGACTTTATATCTTCATTCAATACTTGAAAAAGTATTTGAACAAAGCCAAGGACAGAGCCATGCACCACACCACTCACTGACTATCTATTCAGCGTCAGTAATCTTTGAGCATAGTTGTTAGTAAGGATTTCACTCAGTTGAGTTATCATTCAGTCTCTATTAGGTCCAAAGTACTTTGGGGTAATTATCTCAAATATCCTGGTAAAGATTAGAAAATGTTTGTCAACAATATTTCTTGGTCTGACAGGTTTTAGACCCCCTAAAGTTTATAAAATTAGATGGACTTGAATTTGGACATTGAAACTATACCTGCTTATGTGTAATCTTATAGTTGTATTCCAAGCTGCGGAATTCCCCAAGACTAACGATTGGTTCAATATTCTCCTTAAAAATATTTCATATGTGGGATGAAATTTATTGTACAAAGCATCTGAAGAATTTTGTAGCATCCTGGTAGTATTGTAATATTATTGTTATCTTTGGCTCTATTTCTTCTTATTGATGTTTACCATCTGTCCTCCAACCCATACATACATCTGTCTATCAACCCGTTTTGACAGAACCTACTGACTCAAATCTAACAGGTTCATAATTGAGATCATCATCTTTATTATCCATATGACTGACCTTTCTGGTTTATCTAGCTCTTAGATTAACCATAAACTAAAACTCAGCTTAAACTCCCTTCTTTTAGTTAATGTGTCCACATTGCATCAAATCAGTCCCCAAATCCTATAGTTCATACCTACCAAATATTCTCATATCCATTCCTATCTGTCTTTTCTAATAAGACACGAATTACTGCAAGATGATGCTGAGAGATATCCTGCCTCAAGCCGGCCATTTTCCACTATTCTCTACATTGCTTCCAAAGTGAACACAATTTTGATCAGGCACACCCATATGTAAAATCTTTCAATGAATCCCTGTAACGCCAGTAGAAAATCCCAAATATCTTAATATCAAAGAGCCTTGAAATTGTAGTCTGAATAATTATGGTCAGTTGCCAGGGGGCTTAAGTTCGTCTCTCCCTGTATCCCAATAAACAGTCTTTGTCCCATCTACCCCAAACTACTTATGACTCTCTAAAGTAGTCAGATGACTTAGATTTTGATTTGCTCACATGTTTAATTCCTTCATTCCTGAGTGTCTTCCCCGCCCCCCCCTTTTCACTTAACAAACCCTGCTCATGCTTTAAAACTTAATGTTTAAAGAAGCATTTTCTCTATGATGCTGCGTACTTCACTATCCGGTTGGGATTTAAACTCTCCCTTTATGTTCCCACTGAATCCCTCTGGATACCGCTGTGGTAGTCCTTAGCACTGTCAACATGTATTTTTCTGCCTCTTCATTAGTCTCTTAGTTCCTGGAGGACATGTACAATAGAACCTCCACAATTGACCACCTCCTTAAGTTATCCTAATTTTCACAGACTAGAGAGGTGCTAATGTAGATACCAGTACAGTTGGTCTAGTTCCTTTGTTAATCACCTCCATATGTTGATCAGTTTATTAAAGTGCTTTGAGTGGTCAACTTAGGGAGGTTCTACTGTATTTATCTTACTCATCTTTATATGCACAGGTCTTGCTACAATGCCTGAATACAGAAGGTATACTTGATAAATGTTTATTGAGTTGTGAAACTAGTAAGCCAAATTAATTCTCATTGCATGAGAAACCAGAAGAAAATGGATACTAAGGAGTGGTTGTTGTTGTTTTGTTTGTGTGTTTGTTTGCCTTTCACATGCCCCAAGGAGGAGGTTTGTCCTTCCTTATTTAACTCCATACAAATCCTGTTTGTTCTTTACATTCTAAATTTCAGCTGACTAAATTTAAACAGATTGTTGTAACATAATTCACTGTGTAAGATTCGACTGATTGATTCCAAAATGTAGTCTTTTTATTATGAGACTATCCAAACTCACCATTCTCCAAAGCTATCAGTTTCACCAGCCCCAAAGAGAGAAGACACATCTGAAAAAGAGGATCAGTGGAATCTTTTTCTTTCAAGTGAATATCCTCTTTTTAATGATTTTTCTCTCCAACTGTAACAAATGTTTTTATTAGAACTTTAAAATTCAAGCATTGGTTTATCTGGTTATCAAAGGGAAAATTTACACATGGTGGTAGTGAGACGTTACCATTAGCATTTTTAGTAACCTCATCCAGATCTTGATCCAGCTATTTAAAATACTTGACAGACAGCAGTCCTGTCTCTCTTCAGACAGTCCTGAAATCCTTGTGAATAATAATCTTACAGATGGATTTTAATCAGACAATTCCAGGTAAGACTTGATCACTGGACCCTTTTGGATCTGGAAACTTGTCTCATTTTACCAGTGTGCACAGGCAGATCTGCCGAGTGAACCTGGCCATGTGATCTATTTATAGAGCAGTGTGGACAACCCAAAGGTCCAGAGTCGTATGCTCAGAGAGCATCTGAAGTCAGGCTTGGGCTTGGTACTCTTCCACTCATAGAGTCCAAGGGTTTCCTGCCAGTGAGGAGGCAGAGATAGTAGCAGTGAGTAGGTGCCTCATAGCTGCAGGAAGAGTTTTCCTGAAAGCTCTTCAAACGCATCCCCTGAATTTCAGTGCCTGGATATTAAAAGGAGAGCTAGTATACTCAAAATTCCAAGTCCTGGCTGTAAGTTCCAATTCTGTCACAAGGTAGATAGGGGGCAAGTCACAGATCTTCTTCAGACCTCCATCTTCTCTGTGAGATGAGAAGGTTGGGTCTCAAAAGCCCCAGAATGACGTCTTCTTGTAAAGTTCATAGTCAAAAGTAGTGCCGGATAATGGGGCACCAGACTTTGTAAGAAGATTTTCATTGTATAATTCATTTTTAACTCACTAACAGACACATCTGTGATTTGCTCCTGCACCCACTTTTTTCCTGATAATTGCTTATCATTTTTACATAAATCCTAGTCATTCTCATCTGATGAGAAAAAAGGGAGGCATAATTGGGGAAGAAAAACAAAACAAGTAGGAGAAAAGAGGAGGATTGAATAGCAGTACAAATTCTTAAAAGGGTGTGCTATTTCTCAGAAAAAAAAAAAACTTTAAGATGCAGAGAAAGCAATAACAATACTTATTACCTGGCTACACTTGTTGAGCTATCACATTATAAACAGATAAGCCTGAATTTAATTGTGTGTTTCTCTGACCCTAAAATCTGTCCTCTTTCCACAATATCTTCTGAGTCAAATAACCATCCTTTATCATAGTGGCATCTATTATCAAGAACACTGAAGAAATTAAGCATCAACTCAGACATCTCTTTAAAACTTTATGTCCAGTGTTTATGTTAAAAAGCGCACAGAGTCCCAATTTGACAGATCCAGTACCAAACTCACCTCTCAACAGTATCATTTTTTCACTCCAGCTTTAGCTTCAGTTTTCTCATTTGTAAATTAACAATAATAACACAGACATTTTCTGGGTTTGGGGGTTAGGTGGGCAAAAAAAAAGAGTGTTTGAGAAGGCATATAAGCATAACATGTGACAAAGAATTGTTCCTCAGTTTCTTAGAAATACGACTAAGATCATCAAACAGGCAGATGCACTTGCTTCCAATAACAGCTCTGCCAATAGCTGACACAAATCATCTCCTTGAATGAATGACCTGAACTCTCTGAACAGCAGCCCCTGGAAAGGAAAGATGAAACTATAATAATCTCTAGATTCCTGTTGGCTTTGAATATTTATCCAATGTACTCAATACTAAGAAGAAATCAATATATAAACAACAACACGCCCACAGGAAAGTAAAACGCATGTAGAGTATGGCAAGAGGGAAGGGAGAAGACAGACGGGAGGGGGAAAGGGAGGGCAGCTGGTGAGCTCTCACCTAAGGTGCACCATGAGAGGGTGTTCAGCGTGCCTCTGGGCAAAGGGGCAATGTGAACTTTACCTTAGAAATGAAAACAATGTACCCTAAATGTTTGTACCCTCGTGTTAATCTGAAATTTTAGAGAATCAAAAATAAATAAAAAATCAATGTTTATCATTTATATCATCTCAAAAGCAATTTCTCATACTTGTGTTTCCTCCTTGGAAACAAGAGCTTATTTTTAGCAGTTGCATTAAAAAGATGTTTTTGTTTTTTTTCATTTTTGAAAAAAGCCATAAGATTGAGGACAAAATGTGGAGGTACCTAAAAGAAATGACAAGTTCAGTGGTTGAGTCACCAAGTGTTAGTAGGACATCCAGACCTGTCTGGTCTTTTTGTTATTAAAATGTAGGTCTCTGATTCAAGTATTTGCTTGTAGTAATTGCAGAGACTTCCACAGAGCAAAAGGTAACACGCAGCCAGGAAGATGAGGTCTGGCCTTACGGACCTTAAGTTTCTCAAAGCTGCAATAATGTTTGAGAGGAAATAGTATCAAGTATAATAAATGAATAAATAAATAAAATCAAGGGACAGAGAAAATAAACAGGGGAGGAGGAAGAGGAAGCCCCTTACAGAGATGCCCCATTTACTGACTGGTTATAACACAGAGAGAACTGAGGTGTAGGCTTAGTTTCTCCATTCCCAAGCTCTGTGATCTCGGGAAATTTACTTACGTTTTCTGAACCTAAGCTCCTTTGACTATAAAATAACAGCCTGCATTCGAGGACTTCCCAAGGCCTTCACAACTGATCAATTTTCTTCATGGGAGAAACACAGATAATATCAGGAAATACTATCTCTTTACACATAGATAGCCTCTTTTGTAATGATTTTATCACATTACTATATTGAAGGAATATAAATTTTGTAGGAGATACAGTGAATAAAAGGGTTTTCAAGTAGAGCTCTGAGGAAACCTTGCTTACGAGGTTATCGTTCCTGATTTGTGCATCCTTTTTATTCCATATATAGTATCATACATGTGTTTCTCTATAATCTGATCAGTATTTTTGCTCCTATGTTCCAACTAAACGTCAGTCTTCATAAAGCTTTACTGTGCCTTGTCATTCTTGCTTCTTTTCACAGATGCTATTAAAACCTTGTGTTCAAGAACTTTGCCAAGCAGATGTCAGATGTCTTGCATTTTGAGTTTTATTCATGGATATCCCAGGTTATCTAAATAGATACTTGGCAATCCACCCCTCTTCACCATTCCCTACAAATTACCTCAAAACATTACCGTGTTCTATGCAACTTCCCATCTTTAACACATATACAGAATCCTTAATTTACATAAGACTCAGTAAGGACTTCCAGGACACCCATTTTCGTTTCCTCAAAGTTTTTTTGAAATGCTAGGTACCTAGTAGATCCTAATCAGCCTTGAATAAATTAACATATTAATAAAAAGAAACACAGTTTATGCCTTCCATATAGGAGTGGACAATTTAGAGGAAGAAATAATTGGGGCATGAGAAATTAGGACCGAATGATCTGAGAGCTTCACAGCAAAATCATTCTGTGCTTCTTACATTCTGAAACACTAAAGTTACTGTTCATAATCCACATGGATAATCAAAAGTTAAAACAGTGACAAGAAACCTAGCTTCCCCTGTTTGCTCATGAGCCATAGGTTTTGAAGTTGAGCACATTGCCGCTGCCTTCATAAATATAATTGCATATTTTAAGTGATATTGTTTAAATGATATTGATGATGCATATTTTCCTTCAATATGAGTAAAATACTCACACAACATCACCAGTTTCTTGATGGAAGAGAATCCTAAACATATTTAATGCCATCCGTACTCTCGGGAGTATTTGTTGATATGGCATGGAAGAGATTTTTTCTTTTTAACACAGACTTAATGACACAATGTAAAGACATTAGAAGTGTATTGTCATATGAAGATGAGTAGGCTCGCTCACTTCACACTGGGCTGTAAAATCTAAGGAATGGCTTTTTAATAGGGTATGTTATGTGCTTTTTAAGAGTTTATAAAAGTGCTAATGTTTAGGGATTGAGCCTATGGGAGAACTGTGCCAATGAATCTCCTGATTCTTTCTCTTCTTCTGTGTCAAGGGAAAGGACTGAGTCTGCCTGTTTTTTTGTCTTCAAATTTCCATCTACAGTCTCTCCTTCATTCTAAATCTTCTAAGCTAAGGCTGAGCACAGTGGCTCATACCTGTAATCCCAGCATTTTGGGAGGTTGAGGTGGGAGGAATACTTGAGGCAAGGAGTTTGAGACCGTCCTGGACAACACAGCAAGACCCCTATCTCTAAAAAAAATTAAAACATTAGCCAGGCTTGGTGTGATCCAATTGTAGTCCCACCTATTTAGGGCTCTGAAGTGGGGGGATCACTTGACCTGGAAGTACAAGGCTGCAGTGAGCTATGAGCTACGATCACACCCCTGCACTGCAGCCTGAGTGACAGATGGACCTTGTCTCAAAAAAAAAAGAAAAAGTTCTAGTCCCAAAGTGGAAGTGAATCTCTCCCCTGCTTCCCCTTCCAACAATATGCTTCACTCCTCTTACACCAGCATGGAGAAAGCTTCTTTGTTGTCTTTAAGGAGTAATGCTGAATATCAGAAAAGTAAGAAGAGACTTTTAGATGGGTGGAAAGGCGCAGAACCATGGCCATAGGAGAACAAGTTCATCCTTCCATCTGCCTTTGCTCTCTGCTCTGTGAGAAGTCCAGTTTCAGTCTTGTGCCTGGTCAATATGGCACGTTCACATAAATACAAATACTTTTGCATGTGTACTTTCTGATTTACAACAGCTTATGTTATTCCATTTAAGCACAGCAAAATCTGAGGTTGATTTTATCTTTGTTTTGCTGATAGCAAAACAGTAGATAGACCTGATATCTGATTATGTTTCTGTTATAAATTACCAGCACTGTGATACCTTGGGCAGGTTTCTCTAGACCTCTAAACCTCAGTGTCCTGTCTGTAAAACAGAAACTCTAATAACTTCCTAAGGTTGATGTAACAGTTAGATGAGATAATGTTTCCAAAACCCTTAACTACTTCCTGACACAGTCAACAAATGGCAACTATTATAATTAGACAATCGTTGTTATTATAATCTTAAACAGATTTTTCATTTCCAAGCCTGACATACTTTGCCCTGACCCCAGCTGTAGTCACACTTACACCATTGCGGTCACCCTCACTGCACAAGGACGGCTCAATCCCAGAGCATTTCATACGCTCTTACTGAACTATAACAATATGTAAATACTTTGTGCAGATATTGGCAATTCTAACACCTGAGCACCGTCCTCAAAAATCTCAGACAAATTGCACATAATACCAAAATGACACGAAGAAAGAACTGGTGAACTTAAGTGACCTTCAAAACTAAAGATGATTTTAGGTCAGAGGAAAACAAATTATCAATTAGGAGATTAACAGCTTAATACAAAAATGTTTGGTTTTGTTTCTTCTTCTCCATCCCCTTGTTCATTTCACCTAAAAAAAGAAAACAAAAAGAGAGAGAGAGAGGAAGGAAGAGAGGGAGAAAGAAAGTTGGTTTTGCTCAAAACTACACTGCCATACGAGACTTCCCTTTTGACAGTTAAAAAGAAACATGTTCTAAACAGGCTTTAAAAAAAAAAAAAAAGTGGAGAGTGAGTAGCTTGAGAATCATGTTTCAAGAGAATCTGCCTATACATCTACAGACTAAGAGGGCAAGAATCAATCCTGGGAGCATAGTAATGCCCCGAGTGTCTTAAATTCCATTACATGGCAATTCCCTGGCGTTTATAATCTTTCACCAGATTTCTCTGTGTGCTTGGGGAAGGGAAGAGAAGAGGATTATGCATAAAAAGCCTTCATTTTCTTTAAGTCTATTTTTTTTTCAGCCTCAGAAGGTGTCCCCCTTGTGGTAATAGCAAAAGCTAAACTGGCATTTCATCTCATCTCCTGTTACTTCACAGATGGATGAAAAGACCTTTAGTTTTCGTGTCTTTCCACCCTTTAACTGCTCTCACTTTTCAAAGGGGGACCTTCCATTCAAATATTCATTCCTTTCCGAAAGTTAATGTGAAACTCAAAGTCAGAAATGTAGTCAGCTGGTTTTAAACTTTTTAACCTCACTGATGATTATTTTTCAAATTCTCCTTCCTTGGGCCTGGTAGTATCATTTTTCCATGAAGTGGTATCAGAGATTAAGATGGTGTGATCTGCTCATTAAAAGTTTACTTACTGGAGCATGAAAAGGTGATTAATCACACGTGTCTGTGGGCTGACCATGAAACCCCTCCGGGACGCAGCTCTGCCGGCCTTCTGGGCAGCAGAGGGAGAACCAGACTGAGTCAGCAGGCGCGGCTTCTGTTCCCCCTAGTCCCCTCTCTCAAGTCAGAGTAAACACCACAGTCGTGCTAGCTGGCACTTTTGCTTATTTCAGGGAAGTGCCTCCACTGAACTGCTGGTTTTCTTTCAAGTAGGAATTGACTTTTTTCCCCTTTTCTCTACAATGTCACACGTCCAGTTATCGTCTCCAAAAGTATAAGAATAGCTAAGGTTCCCTAGGCTGCTTTTATAAAATGCTCTTGATAAAAGCAACTGCTTGAAAAGGTGATAGCTCTGAGCCAATAATTTTATAAAGAAAAATGAAACTAGACTCTATCTTAATTAAAGACATTTTTTAAAAGAGAGAGATGCAAAATATTCTTCTCCACATTAGTTAGTCTTCTGTAACTAATACAATTTCTAGGATACTTAGGAAACAGATGTACATTAGGGAGCAAAAGTGCTGAAATTGTAAAACATTAAGAGGAAAAATTCTAAGGAATAGTAAATCAATATTTAATAGTAGGGATGTCTGCATCCTATGTATTTTATCTCAAATGCCACCTCCTCTGGAAAGCTCAACTTTTTTTTTTAACCATTGGCAACATGGTAGCCAGCCCTGTTTCCTACACAAAATACAGTTGGTATGTTGAATAACTGAAAAATGAAGTGAATGTTTAAACCATACTTGTTGGATTTATACCAGCTTCTTCTCCGAAAGGACTTGATGCAACTTTCACTGAAGGTTATATTATACCAACTAGATTAGCTCTGGCATTCTTGGGCACATTTTCCTTCTACCCATTCTTTCTAACGTTTACTCTTAACATGTTATCCTGTGTGTTTTCCAAAAATGTGACACTTTCAAAAATCAAGCACAGAATGACATGTGTATGAAACACCTTGTGGAGTATGAGATTGGTTTGTCAGAAAGAGATATATTATCTAAGGGTAGATGGTGTTTAGGGTACGTGATCAGATCGAGTATTCAGATTTAGGAACACAGACAATAAGTTCAACCATGTTTGATACTCAGACTGAAGCAAAGGGTAGCAACCTTCTCTTTCACAAAAAAAAAAAAAAAAAAAAAATATATATATATATATATAATATCCTAAATGTACATTTTCAGCAGATGTTCTTTTAATAAATTTGTTGATCGTCTGATTAAACATCTGTATGTAAATAATCCCACTGCTTGTATCATTAGTATTTCAAGGCGGAGGAAATGGAGCACTTAGATCAAGTCAAAGCAATAGTTAACTGGTTCAGGGATATTTGTAAAGAAAATAAATTGATAAAATGTTGCTTCAGCCAATTAGTATGTTATTCATTTTTCCTCCCATGACGTTGGGTCCAGTTCAGCTAACAAAATGCTGTTTTTTATCACACCCTGTAATTTTTAAGACAAACTGCCAATGATTTAATATTGAAACCTGGGATCTTTATAAAGCTTATGGAAAGCACAATTTTCACTCTTCAAAGAGCTAAATTGATCATCTGGGGAATACTTATTTTCACTCCAGACACCACATTTTTAAAAAGTTGATAAAATATAAATGACCAGTAAGGTGAAATATCCGACCGGGGAGCTTCAGTGAGAAACAGGTGAACATGGATATTTAAATTCACTTGAGAAGGCATAAGCGTTTCCTGCCAATATAGATAGGTCCAGTGCAATTTATTTATGAATTTATAAGCAAATTCTGAGTTCCTGATGTGGCCAAATCATATATGAAATGTTCTACATAGCATTTTTGGAGTATGTATGACACATGTAAAGCACCTTCTCTCTTTTGCCAGAAATCCCTACCGTGGCAAAATTACTTGTTATTAAAGTTGTCCTTCTGAGGATCTCTTTGAAGAGGTAATTATCCTACAGAGTGCAACAGTTTTTAGCCCCCAATAAAGCAGCCGAGAATGTTCAATTTTTAGTATGCATTTTCATGTGATGGAAAAAAAATCAGAACAAAATGATACCAAAGATCCCTCAGATAAAGATGAATCACAGAAAAATGACCCAAGTGAGGAAGAACGCATCCCCTGCTTCACTGGGTGCTTAACATTTGCAGCCGTTTAAAAGTCCTGAGGACTTGGACAAGCGGTACTCACAGGGAATAATCAGACAGGCAGCATGTTTTCTTCTTTCTACTCTTTTACCTGGATATAAACCTGGATGGTCAGTTGTCAAAGGTAGTTGTTCGTAGAAGTTCTACAACCACTTTAAGACATTAACACAGCCCCAGTTTGGAAACCAGAATGGCTGGTTATGTATAATCTAATTTTATATAAAGTTAAACTCTTTCCCTTGGCCCTGTTGAGGATGGCTTCAGGGTAAAGGTTAGAGCAGAGGTTCTCAACCTGTGGGCAGCGACCCCTTTGGGGGTCAAATGACCCTTTCACAAGGGTCACCTAAATACATCCTGCATATCAGATATTTATATTACGATTCATAACAGTAGCAAAATTACACTTATGCAGTAGCAATGAAAGTAATTTTATGGTTGGGAGTCACCACAACATGAGGGACTGTATTAAAGGGTCGCGGCATTAGGAAGGTTGAGAACCCCTG
Source organism: Otolemur garnettii (assembly GCF_000181295.1). NCBI lineage: Eukaryota > Metazoa > Chordata > Mammalia > Primates > Galagidae > Otolemur > Otolemur garnettii. The sequence goes on from NW_003852490.1 coordinate 823,409, forward strand.
GGTTAGAGGGAGGTGAACAGGATGGCTGTGCTCCCCTCACCTGCCTGCACCCACTCCTGTCTCCTATTTTGTTAACCGATTCGGACTGAATGTTGTGGGAGTGGAAATAGGAAAAGACAAGAAAACTCTCATTCTTTTGTAGCATTCTTTATCTTATGCAAACTTTATTGAATTCTTCAGCTATCCCAGCAGAGAACATTAAATTATTATATATAATTACCAAGATGCAAGCAATGACTTTCTCTCCAGCCTCCCTCTGCCGAGATTCCACTACTCACATGGCCCTATTGTATGGGTTCTAACTTGACCTTACACCAGCTCTGCCATGTTAGTGGTCCACATCTAGGCCAAGAAAGGCATTTGCCATGTCCTTGGAAAGCTACCTATGATTTTTCACTTTAGTCCTAAATTTGGGCCCCAGCTCTCCTCTCCCTGTGCTCTGTTAACTCCAGTGACAGTACTGATTTGCACCTTCCCTTCTTTTGAAAGTGTGTTTGGCATTATTTCCCCCAATTCCTGGAAACATATTTCAATCTTTCAAAGTTCAAACCCCTCCTTACTAAATGTGGATGATAAGGACAGGGAGTTTTAGAGGGCTTTATTTATGTAGAATCATCATGGAAGGCCTCTCGGAGAAGGTTACATAAAAATAATCTATGGGGGGATGCTGGGAAGCCCAGAGCATCCTTGGGAAGAGAGGAGCAGCAGGCTTGGAAGATGGGTAGAAACACGGGAAGGGTGGACAATCAGATCCCATCCACCACAGATCCTGGGTGTCAAGCTTGCACCACAGTTCCTCAAGCATTTGATAATACCAGTTCTTCCAAATGACCCGATGATCACTGCTATACCTGGAAGCTGGGTGTTACTGCTGTTCCCATGACCACCATCAACACAGTTCCAAAGGTAAAGCTATTAAAGCTACTCTGACTGATATTTTCTCCTAAAATGAGTTTGCAAGGCATAATTGTACATATATTTGCATGCATACTAAAATGTATTAGCTTTAAAATATGAGATCATATCACATTGGTTAAATGTTATACCTGCTCTATGCAGTGACACTTTTTAAACAGAGTGATAATGAGGTAACCATTCTCAATACAGGTTTTTATCACTTAGGACTAAGTTCAGTGGCAAACAACAGAAACCCAAACTAAATGTTTCTTAACTTTGATAGTGGTCTGTCTTTCTGTGATGAACACCATCTGGAGATGAGCAGTGCAGCTGTTACAGTGGCATGTGATCACTAGGACTACTTCTATTTTGTTTCTTTACCACCCTTGTGTGCTCCTCATGGGCCATCATGGCTGCTAAAGATCCTGCCATCAGTCTGCATTCCACCCAACAGAAAGAAAAGAGGGAAGAGACAGAGATAAAGGGATTAAGTATGTGAGCTATCTCTTAAGAAGGTGTTCTGGAAATTGCTACATGACATTTCTGTTTTAACTTCTCATCAGATGGAACTACGTCATGGGGCCACATGTCATTGCAGTATATAGTCTTTATTCTAAGCAGATAAAATTGAAGGGTCTCTTGTCAACAGAGCATTGGTCTAGACAATTAGCAGTCTCTGTAACTAGTTTTTCTTTTTGGTTTTGCTGAAAGTAGCTATTCTCTTGAGGAGGTTAGCATTAGATTTTCTCTCCTCTAAAGGCTGAAGTTTTCCACATACTTCTCTCATGCCGCTGTTTACGGCTGTCTCACCCACCTTTCACTCTACACACACCCTTTGCTTACTAATTTATAAACTTCTGGCTGGGTGTGGTGGCTCACACCTATATTTCCAGAATTTGGGGAGGCTAAGTGAAAGGATCACGTGAGCCCAGGAGTTTGAGGTTACGGTGAGCTAGGATCACTCCACTGCACTCCAGCCTGGGCAACAGAAACAAACAAACAAAAAAACAATGTAGAAACTTGGTGTAGCTGTAGTCAAAAATTTTGTATTGCACACTTAAAATTTTGTTAGGATGGTAGATTTTGTGTTATGCTCTTATTACAATAAAATATAATTTTTTTAATGCAGCAACCTATACTTTCAGAATCAGAATCTTTTGGCAAAGGTTCTGCAAATCTCCATTTTTACCAGGTTTTTCAAGTTATTTTAATGTACCTTACAATTTAAACTATGCTCTATCAAATCTCTTCCAACTCTGAAATGCTAGTTTTAATCTACACAACCCTGATTCCAAACTTGTCAACCAAACGGCTACGGAAGAATGAGAAACTTCACCTTTTGCCGTGTTTTTCCAGGGCAGGGAATGCTGTGATTTGGGGGAGAAACAGAAAGGATTGTAGATCTGAAGAATTGGGATCCTATTCTTCAGCACACAAAAACAATTTGTCTGAAAGGGTTAAGGCTTAGTAACCATTAGTCTCCATTTGTATATTTTCAAGAGTAAACACTTTATGCCATTTCCTCTTCCCAGCCATGAGCCTGGTGGTAAAGATTATGATAATTCTCTGCACTACGATTTCATTAGTCCAAACTCAACTGTGGTTCCAATGGAAAAAGAAGAGGGGTCTCTGGACAGCTCCTCTTTGCCAGTCTTTGCCGCTCCACAATTCTGTTTGAATTTTTACAACAATCCTGAAGGAAAGGTGGCATTCCTAGTTTTATCAATGAGAAAACTAAAGATCAAGCAGATTAAGTAACTTTGCATAAAATATCTCAGCTAAAGAATGACAGGGGATTTACATCCAGGAATGGCTGAATTCTACTCTGTGTTCCCTACCACCATCCTGCTTTCAAATAAGCATGGCATCAATGTGTGTGTGAGGTGATATTCAAAGCTTGGACCTTAAAAAGAGACGATACGAAATGCTTCAGAACCCTTAATTCTCCTCTGTTTTCATATCCATTCCTCACCATGGTAACCTATATTCTTTAAAATACTGAAGTCTGTGTGCTAATAGGCACCTGCACGTGTACACACAGAAACACACACACTTGTGCTCGTGCACACTCTCTCTTGTTCTCTTTCTCTCTCCCTCCCTCTCTCAAATGCAGGAGAAAAACTGCTTCCTCTAAAATGACTCTCTAAGTGACGCACTGTTTTTCTATTCAGTTATATCGAACGGCAAAGAATGTGCTCCTCTCTTCTTCTCTCACATTAGAAGATAGCACTATAATTAAAAGACTGTGGTTGCAATCTCTTGTATTTTTTGGCATTTGTGTTTAAGCATCAGGGCAGTTGCAGACAGTACCGATCTCTCAGGAGAGCATTGGACAGTGTCTATAATCAGTGGCTGCTGGTCTCCCATGCTGCAGGGACTCAGAATTAGTGCGCACAATGTCTTGGTATTAGTCTTATAGCACATCAATGAGCTCATCCATTCTTGACAAAAAGTGGACTGGGAAAAGAGATGTTTTTAGAGGGGTCAACGTATCCGACATGACTTTAAAAATTACGTCTTTAAACCTTTCCATTCCAACGAGACTTTCTGGTCAGGATTCAACAGATATATTCAACTTCCCTAATCTAAGCCAGGTTTAGGGCAGTATCTCAGCATTTAGGAGACTTGGACAGCAACAAAGGGAACATGAAGTAGGAGGCTTATAAACAATACAAATGTGTTTCTCAAACTTCTAACGGGTGGACATGCAAGATCAAAGTGCCAATAGATTCTGCATCTAGTGCAAACCCACCCCTTGTCTTGCTGTATATAAACAGCGCCTTCTGAAAGTGGAAGGAGTGAGGGTCTCTCCAGAATCTTTTCCATAAAAACACTAATCCCATTAGTGAAGGCAGAGTCCTCATGACCAGTGACTCATCGCTCCAAGTCTCCACCCCCTAACATCACTCCCTTGGGGGTTAAGACTTCAAGGGGAGAATTTTAGCGGGAAGCCAATGTTCAGAACACAGCAGGCAGCCTAACCTTCGGTGGCAGTGAGTAGCTCACATTTGGGGAAGAGAGTAACTTTGGCTTCCTCTTTTGGTATTTCATGAGGTTTTTTGTTTGACTTCTAAAGATTAAATAAATGTTTGTGGCCTCTCCACTGGCACCGGAGAAAATCAGAATCTAATTTGGAAAAACTCAAAATAAAAAAATGTGCAGTTTTTATCTTACGGTTTTCCTTTGTCCCGCGTGGCTCCCATCCTACAGTCAGATGGAGTCACTGTGGCAACCTTATCACAGGTCCTCAGCCAGTTTTCATAGCTGTATCAACAGATTGTGGCGTCAGGAAGAAATCGCCCAGCTACATTAATTACCGGCCTGTGGAATGAGACCTGGGGGTAGTAAGCAATTGCACAGCTGCAAAATGGATCGCTATGAAGGGCAAAGGCCTGGATGTGGAAGGGACTTATGTTTTACTCCCAGTAGTAATGCATTTTAAAATTTCGTCCACAAATTCAGAATGTCAAAAGACCTCTTGATCAAAGCTGAAGTGGAACATTCATTGTTAATATTTCGGTAGTGATTTTCCCAGGGAAAAATAAAATCAGTATTATGAGAGATAAAAACGTGAAAAGCTCATTTACTGGCCTTGGAATAATTTTTCTTTCTAACCCAGGAGTGAAAATTTCACCTCTCCTCATCTATAGAATGTGTGTCATCTTATGACTATTATTTCCAAATCAGAATAACTTAAAGAGAAAGCGGCTGTCAGTCTAGTGACCACGATACAAGTACTATGAGTTTAAAGAAAAATTATTCTTCCCCTAATACTGAGACAATCGCTGAGCAGATGATAAACCACTTATTAATAATTTGGAGCTCGGGTACTCGTGGAACCATGACTGCATTGTGACTATAGGCTAAAAACATAAAATAATTAGACCCAGGCAGTAATTTTAAATTCAGAAGTTAAAGTTACGTACAAAAAGATACGAATTCCAAATGCTTTTAAACAATTGTTTTAAAAAGAGGCTGATTTAGAATTCAATTTCCACCAAAATAGACCCCAAAATTTAGTAAAAAATAATATTATCACTGTTTATTCAATAGCACTCAGTTTGCACATTCTAAATTAATGGTCTGAATTGGTGAAGTTTGTACATTTTCTGTATGTTTAAAAGTAACGAAATGCAATGGCTGGTGGCATTGATGTGAATTTCCTTCAGAGTGTCTATCCCACTATAAGAATCATACTGAACACTTGCTATTTCTAAGATCCTTTGGAACTCATCAGACAGAGACTGATTTTTGATAGGGGAGAGAGAAGTACATTCTATGATTTTAGGAAGGTTTTAATGAAAAATCTCAGTGAACAAAAACCACTGAATGAGCATTTTACCACTGAAAGAAAATCATGGACTTTTAAACAGACAGCACATTTGATTAGTTAGGTCATGTGACATTAGTGTTTTTCATTTTCTGAATGTTTGGATTTGCAGATATAAAGATGATTACGTGTTGCAATTTATTGGGAACTTTAGATCCTTAAAGGTCATACTGAGTTTAGTCCACCTGAGAAATCTGTGTAAAAGGGCACAAAAGATGCAGGGTTCCTGGGACTCTGCTAATTACGGCTAATTAGCAGGTGTCTTCACCGTGACAGGTTGAGCTGCCTTCAACAGGTAACCTGTTTTGTTTTCCAAAAAGTGGTGATAGATTGGGGGTGAGTGTGTCCACATTGTGCAGAGATTGGTTAGGAAAATTGGGAGGAACAAAGGGCATATATCATTCCCAGCAGAGGCACAGCAAAATATTTAAAACAAGATAAAGAAATTAGTAAACACAGAAAAAGAGAGAGAGAGAAAGTGAAACAGCTCTCCAGAAACGATATTACTGAATTTTTACCGTTCGATGCCAAAACCTGTGGCCAAGGAAGACAGAATAATAAAATAAGATAGAAGACAGAATAATAAAAATGCCGTGTGTTTAAATAGCACCTTCTTCTGAGAAGCTTTTGATACATTGTGGTCATCTAGTCTTTTCCTGAGCTGCAGTCCAAATAGCTCCTAAAAGTACTGAGTCACAAGTCCTCTGGACACTACGTCATATCAAACTATGCTAACTCAGAAATGCACATTGGCTGAGCAGTTTCTGGGTGGTTGGAAATTTTATTAACCGCCGTCTTTGCATTCATTTCCCCACGTTGGCCAAATCTCCCCCCAAACGCGTGCACGGGTGCACACACACACACACTCACACTCTCATACACTCTCACTCATCTTTATTGAAATTCAGCAGTTCAACTCAAGAGCAAATTACTCATGTACTTTTAGTGCATGGAATAGAGAAAAATGCAGCAAAGTTCATATTTAGCCAGAGGAAAGAAAACGTTCTATGCCAACAGACCCCTACTCGTCCTACAGCAGCAGTTCAAGAGTCTTTTGCATTTCAGTGGTTTTTGAAAAGATAAGGGATCATTTATAAAACATTAAATCGTAAGAAATTATCTTCTTCTTAATAACGTAGAGCAAAGAAATAGGGAGGGACTGGGGGAAGGAGTAGGAGGATCATTTTACAGATAAACAACCAGAAGCAGAGAGGATGGAATTGATTTACTCATGTGTACTTAGGGTTCTAGGAATAGGGAACTATAAAACCTCAGCTCTCCATCCACTACCTCCCAAGGTTTTCTCTCTTTTAAGAAAATACTGTTTTCTTCAGATGCTCTGGTAATCCATCCTACTACAAATAAACTTTAAAAGTCCTTGTTGCCCAAGAAATTCATTATGGGTGGGGCCCTCTGTTTCTGTTTTCAAAAAATAATATTAAATGCTTTTGAGCATTAAACTTTACAACCAAATGACATTATCACGGCCAGTGCTGTGATTGCTATAGGAAAAATGCACTCATAGAACAATCATCACCATATTTTCCAAATCAAAAAACATAAAAAAAAATCAGAGAGAAAATAGTCTGGTAACTTTTGTTCACTGATTACTGATTGTCTCACCCTTCAAAATTAGGCAGTAGGCATTATTAGTTTGGGTGCTATAAATAAAGTAGTGAACAAGACAAATTATTGAAAGGTGACTATATTAGAGAGTCTGAAGTTAGGAACAGTCTGAGCACTATTCCTACATACCTAGAAGTCGAGATAACTTTGCATATCCTATAGCTCAATTAATATTCCAGGAGAGAGTGAAAAAGCACCTTTCTCAGGATAAGATAGGCCATTCTTCTTAATACAGTCATACCACCGAGACGAAAGTTAATATTGGTGCCAGCTTCCAGTAGTGCTCCCCACGTTTTGGAGGTTTTCATGCATGGGCTTGGAAAAGACAGGCAAGCCTTTTTACACCAGAAGTGGTCAGTAAACTTTGTTGAGGAAATGATTGAATCATTGAAGGTAAAGAGCTTCCATTCCACGTCCAAACTCTGAAAGCTGTTTTAGTAGCTATTAGAATGGCCCTGTTGGAGGCCAAATTGTGTGAAAATGAAAATCTGTCCAAGAGTTAAGGTTTTATGTTCAAACTTCAGAATTCACGATACAGGTAAATTGGGGCTTTGGTTTTTATCAAAATTGTCACATAAAATGAACGACGGTCTAAATGGTTTTGATTTTTGTGTGAATGTGGGTTTCAACTCTTCAATAAAAATCCCAGATTTGTGGGGATGGCATACAGAGACCCTTATTTCTCAAGCTTTATTTCTTACCGCTTTTCCATAGACATTAAGCATTCTGAATTCTGGAAACTTGTGTGTTTCAGGAAGTAACCTGATTTCTGACACCATTGTGGTTTTGCATGCCACTGCCTCTTTCTGCAACCTCTTCCTAAAGCACCTCTAGTGGTGGTTCTTTAAGACTCAGTTTGCCATCAAGTTATCTAGGAAGCCTATTCAATCTCTACTGGTCCTCACTTCCCTTCCCGCTTCTCCCCTAGCACCCAAACCATACTGCTATTCTCCACTTGCTTGCTTTTCCACTATCCTCTCCTACACCACAGTAGAGAGTACTGAAAGGCAAAGATTCTGATTTAATCACCCTGCCTCTCTTCAAAACCTGGCTATAGGATTGCAACAAATATCAGTGGACTGAATGACTGGATTTACAAAAGAAGAAATTGAGGATCCACTTTTCCTCAACCTCTCTCTTTCAGTCTCTAGAGCCTGGGATCTGGATATCCAGATTAGTTGCTTGAGGATGTCTCCATTTTCCTGGGTCAGTTGCCCAGAGTTAGTTCCCTACACCAAAGGACAGGAGCATGGAGGTTTAAATCACTCACAACTACGCCTTCTGAGTTTGGAGTTTGGTATCAAAACCTCAGAACCATTTCTTGTGCTGTTAGTTATTTTATATTCCATTAGCTTCCCAGTAAGACATGAGGTCTCAGGGTTGACCCACAAATTGGGTCCAAACCACCACATACTGCCCACACCACTTAGCTAACCTTTTCCTTTCTTCTACTGTTTGTGGCCTGTTCTTAAAGCTCCTGCCTTATAACCGGTATTATTCAGGCCAACTCTGACTCTATTTGTCAACTATGATCCGAATCCTCATTCATTTATAATCCATAGCAACATACAGCCCGGAACAGAAATATGACCTGTCCTTCCTTTCTGCTGACTTAATTCCTAGTAAAGTCTTCCATCAGCTGTACTTAAAAAATAGCATATCTTGTTCAATCTATTATCCTAGCTAGTAAAGTTTAACTATACTGCCATGCATTCATTTCTGATTCTAGAAGAACTAGAACATGAGGCATCATATTTAACCCTAAAGTACACTGAAAATAATTGTTTTTCCTTTAAAGATTAAAAAAACTTTGCAAGCCATATATTAAGTCATTATTAACATCAATTATTTTCCCATGAATATGTAGAAGGTCTAGTTAATATAATGGTCTAAAAAATAACTACTGAACGCTACTCTTGCTGTTTTTGTGAGATTTTAGTTGAGTAAAGCAAATCAATCTGTTTCCAGTGGATAAATCTGTATAGTGCTTGCTCATTATCATATCTCTTTGTGAAATATCATGTTGGAGAAGGGGTGGACTTTGAGTGGCTAAGGAGCAAGGATCTTGGTCTATCATACCTAAAATACGCTGCAGCATGGGATAGGGACAGCATAGGAAGTGGATAAAACAAAAATAAAGAGCAACTTGATGGTGAACCTTGTGTCAAAGCCACTGTGGTGAAGAAAAGCGTGTAAACAGGACTCAGTAACAGGACTCAGGTGGCATCGTAAAGTCTAGAATACGCAAAGGGCCTGTCGGCTACTGAGAGTGCTACCTAATTTTTTAAACTTTTGTATCTCTTGGCTTCCAGAACAACATTCTCTCCTTGTTCTTCTCTAATCAATCTCCATTTCTTCTGATTTCCTTTGCGATGTCCCCTTCTGATTTTCAATCTTTAAATGTAGGAGTAGCCTGAAACTCAGAGCTCAAACCCCATATCGTTTTCTTTCTATTCTCCCTTCTTATTTGATTCCACCCCATACCATGTGGTTTTAATGACCACATATACACATATCAATAGCACCAAAATTTTATCTCATTCCCTTTATTCCACATTAATTTACCCAACTGAGCCATCAGTGTCCCTACGTGGATATCTACTGGGCACCTCAAACTTGATATATACAACATAAAACTTAATTTGATTCCCCTTGATCCCTACCTTAGTTAATGGCAACCACATCCACCCAAGTGCTCAGAAGAAAAATCTCACTCTTGTTTGCTTTCTTTATCATATACACACTTTTTTTATTTATTTTTTTTTTTTTTGCAGTTTTTGGCCAGGGTCAAAAACCCCACCACCTCTAGCATATGGGGCTGGCACCCTACTCCTTTGAGCCACAGGCACCACCCCATATACACACTTTTAATCCATCAACTAATCTTATTTTTTTCTACCATCCAAATAGATCACGAATTGGACTCCTCCCCACTACTAAAATGCCAGTGACAGCCACTGACACTTCTTTCTCCACTGGTCTCCCTGCTTCTTTCTGGCACCAACGGTGACTTTCCACAGTGTATTCAGAGTGAGCATCTTTTAAAAAGTCACTAACCTACTGAAACCTGCCAGTAGCTTCCCAGTGCACTTGTAATCAATTTTTACAACCTACCATAGTCTTCAAGGCACTGTATGATCTGTCCCTGAACTACTGCACCCTCCTGCTTCATTTCTTAATCTTTACCATTTATTTGGTGCCAGCCACACTTACTCCTGCTATTTCCTCTAATGCAAATAAGTCAAGTTTCCTCTGACCTAAGGAAATTAGCATTTTCCATGACTTCTGCCCAGACTACTATTGCCCCAGATCTCTGGTCAAAGTTAAGACCACTCTTCTCACTAAAAAGATTTATTGGGGCAAATGGAGTCATTTACACTTCTGTGCATCAGTTTCTCTAACTAAAAAATATGGATAATATTAGTATCTAAATTAAAGTGCTGATAAGAAGATTAAATTACTTGATACTTATAAAATATTCAGAACAGTGCTAGGCACATTTAATGTTAGCTTCTGTTGTAGCTAATTTAGTAATGTTAGCTACTATTATAATGATTATTGAGAATAGTACTAAAATACTAGAGAGAACTCTGGAAGAAAATGGGAACACTGACACTAAATCCTTAGGAAGTTTTAAGATGTCAAAAAAATTAGAAATTGAATGGTCAATTTTATTTTACCATTGAGGCAGTTTCCTTCCAAGAGTAGACTTCCTCTTCTGGTACTCTAACCAGGAACCACATGATAAGGCAACATAATGCTCCCAAAGAATTCTTAAAGCACAGACTGTGTGTTGTGAAGACTAGAACTTACAGAAAAGGTGACCTGTAAATTCCTAAGTCTGTCATCTAATATCATTGTTTCTGAAGCGAAGTCATCATATAGTTTAAAACATATTGCCAAAGAACAGTTATCCCGACAGCATGATGAAAGTCAATGAAAACCAGCTCTGTAGGAAGACGGTCTACTGAGAGAGCCAGTTTCATTTGCACTATGGAGGGGATGACAGCAAGAATAATCAGAAGCAGAATATCCCAGACCATGTAAATTACTCTTATATTTGCACTATGATTTGTGGAAGTTATATTTTTGGTGAGTTTTAGAACTTAAATCAGTTTATGTCTATGTATTGAATATCAATTTATATTAAAATTAGGATCACTAAATGTATTTTTCAGAGTGATAGAATTCAGCCTAATTTAACAGGGAAGTTTCAGTAACAGGAACTGAAAATTTGTCTTAAAAGTTTTTGATTAAAAAATGGGCCTTGCTCTATCTTGCCAAAGTTATCTAGCCTAATCATCTTACTTGAGTACTGAGTTTCCCACTCATGGATGTATAAAAATCTATATATTTCTACCAGAAAAAATATATATATATAAGTTCACTTAACTCTATTATTTACCCATTGTGTTAATACTGTAATAAATAAACCCACTGCTCTTCAGTTGTCTTTGATAGAAATAAACTGCTCTGCTTGGACAGCTCTCATTCATTTGTCCAACAAATATTTATGGGCCAGACACTCTCCTGGGAAATTTATAGCAAAAACGAAAAGATTAAAATTATAAATTTTGTCTTCCTGGGGCAAGGACGGAATGCTTTATTTCCATTTTTTAAAAGGAGTGATTTTTTGAAGTTCACAGAGATTAAAGGAATAATTTACGTGATGGAAGTTGTCAGTTTGAACCCATGCATTCCAGTTCAAGTTCTTATTCTCTTTACCCCACGACATGCATAAGTTTACTGCAAGGTTGTCATGTAGAATGGAGACTTCCTTGTCATATTAAAGTCTGACGGTCACCTGTGACAGCACTTGGCCTTCCATCCCATTTGAGTTCCTCCACTTCCATGCCCTGTGTATCATTTCCTGGTTCAAACCTACATCAAGTTTGTTCATCGTCTATCACAGTCTAATCCTTTCTCAATCAGGGGAGATCTGTATCCTCTTGTGCTACATGCTCTGCCTCTTCCATCTATTAGATGATTCAGTGTAGCTGTATAAACATATTTGAAATTGCTTATTTTTAAGTATTTGCTGGTATGATATAGAAATACAGGAACTGAAAATTTGTCTTAAAAGTTTTTGATTAAAAAATGGGCCTTGCCCTATCTTGCCAAAGTTATCTAGCTTTTTTACTACTTGAAATTTAAAAACAAAATTCATTTCCGTATATGACAATTGCAGTAATCATTTCAGATTTCCTGTCAACTTTATCACCTTGAGGGATATGAATAGGGTATTTCCAGAAAGATGCCTGAGGTCAGTAACGTCTTATTCTAATGAAGGGTGTGCTTCCTCTCTATGATTGATGGAGAAACATCATTTTAAGGCAGCAAAAGCAACTGAGTGTGCTTAGCTTACAATTTATTACTCTCTCAGCACATGGGGTGGGGGAGAAGTAATGTTCCTGTTTCTCAGGGGCTAAAATTGTGCTAATGCCATGAGAGCTTAGACATTGATGGATGAGGTAATCTGTTCCAACAGAAATGTGGTGACAGAGAATTAAGTAAGATATTCTCTGTGTGGTGAAAGCTTGTCAGGTAGGACTTTCAAGGTAGAAAAGAAGTGAATGAAACTAATGTGGGGATGCAGTGCAAAGAATGGATCTTGGAGGGAAAAATCCCGAGACTAAGTCCCTGCATAAGGACTTAGGAGTGGAGGGAACATGGGCTTTTCTCTCTCCTGTAACGTAAGTTATAAATACTTATAGCATAATACGTATAGTCTCCGTGCACCACAGAACGTTAGCAGTGCAGAGCTTTCTGTTTGAGAAACTAAGTCTTTGGTATAAAGCCTCCAGCAGCCACCAGAGTATAAAATCAGCGGTTTTACAGGTGATAAGTAGCAGCAAGTCTTCGTAGCACATTTTAAAAGTTGGGTTGTAGAGCCCACAGTAGTAGCAAAACCACTTCTCTCTTTAAGAGAGCTTCATGGGAAGAAGAAACGGTGGTAAATGACAGGGATTTTCTTTTCAAATTGAAAATGGATTTATTGGGTTTTTTCTTTTTTGTAATTAAGGTGGTATCTTTAGTGTTGATTAAAAAATATTTTTAATAAAAAACATTAAATAAAAATAATTTTCCATTTTATTTTTGTAGTGATGAAAAAATTTTGTTTTAATGATAATAAAATAGAAGGAGAAAATGAGTCTATTGCCACCATGCAGAAGTTAGTACGGATAGGTAACATTTGAAAGAATAGTCTTTCAGAATTTTTTTCTATGCATGTGTCTATATAGATGTACGTGAAATTATTCTTTTTACAAATATAGGACCAATTATAATGTTTTGTAACTTGCTTTTAACACAATATATGGTTGTGCCAATATAAACTTATTGCTCAATACATATTCTGTTCACATCAACATAGAGCTACAAACTCATTTTATTGGTGGCCCATGCATATCATGATGTGTTAGCCTATTATGAGACATTAAGGTTGTTTACAATGTTTTTTTGTTATCATAAACAAGACTGTTTTTAACTTCTGAGGCTTTTTGTTTGTGTATACTTTTCAATTATTTTCTTAGGATAAGCTAATCAAAGTAGAATTACTCTGACTAAGATTAAGCACATTAAAATTTTTATGAATTTTGTCAGATTGTGCTCCAGAAAAAAAACTGTTTTAATTTAAACCCAATGGGAGGGCAGGGCACGGTGGCTCATGCCTGTAATCCCAGCAGGAGACATGGCTTGCTTGAGCTCAGGAGTTCCAGACCAGCCTGAGTAAAAGCCAGACCCATCTCTAAGAAATAAAATAAAATAAAACCAGGCATTGTGGCAGGTGCCTGTAGTTTCAGCTACATAGGAGACTGAGGCAAGAGGATCACTTGAGCCCAAGGGTTTGAGGTTGCTATGAGCTATGATACAATAGCACTCTACTGGGGGTAAGAAAGTAAGACTCTGTCTCATAAATAAATAAATAAATAAATACACAGAATGGGACTTTTTAAAGTCCCTCTAAAGTATAAGGTTTCCTTGCAAGACATCAATTTTCGATATTATTTTCTAAAAGGGGAAAGATACATAAAATTTAGGATTAGTTCAAAAAAGAGAAAATAAAGAAAGTATGCACAAGTAGGATTTAGTGAATATATTAAAACAA
>NW_003852490.1:837696-853798 GCF_000181295.1 Otolemur garnettii
ATTATGTTATATTATATATTTTATTATTATATATAATATATTATTATATTATAATATTATCGTATAATGTTATATTATAATATGTTTTAATATATATTAAAACAATATAAATTTACTATGATAACAATATATTAACACAATATATTAAAACAATATTAGAACAAGTAGGATTTAGTGAATATATTAAAACAATGTTCAAACTGAATGTCAGGGTAATCAAATAGTTAATGAGAGAAAGTTCTTTTAAGAATTCTAACTAATAAATAATAAAATATGATTTTAGACTGTTACTAACATATAGTAGAATATTCCTTACATTAGTAATATTTAGGATAATTAGTAACATTATAAAATCACCAGTGAAATAAAGAATCTAGGCAATAATTATCATTGGCTGCTGAAAACATTACATGGGGAACTTTGTAATGAAATGAATCAAGGTGACAACACCTGAACACACTGACAATTCAGCATGGAAAGTGGGCAAGCAGATATTATTGTCTTCCTGTTATGAAAAAGTACAAGATATGTATGCAACACTACCATACAGTCATGGCAGAAAAGCACTTAAAGTGTACAGGAAAGATAGAGGACAGAGAAAGTTTCATTAAAAGATAACGCAGGAATGAAATCAGTAAATTCCCGAATGTGTGGAACTTGATGGAGCATCAGAATTGCAGGAAGAAATGGCATGGTGAATTTATAAACATTGATACGTATATAGGAAAAGATATTTCAAACCTAGTTAATATTTTAATGTTACTTGGATCATTTTTCTCTCCAACCAACTGCAGACATTTTGATAATAAGACAATCAGGGATCTTTGGTGAGATTAAGAAGCCACTGTCAGCATTTTACGTGCAATAATATTGTCACAGTTGTGAAATATAGTCTTCTTTTAAAAGTATATATTGAAATATTTACTGATGAAATAATATTGCATCCAGGACTGAATTTGAAATCATATAATGTGAAGGATAAAGGAAAATGTAGATGTAACAGAAATGACTGTCAGTAGACAATTTGTGAAGCTACAAGTAGGTACGTGGGATTTCTTCCACTATTCCCTCTACTTTGTATATGTTTGAAATTTATTATGATAAAAAAGGAAAACAGCATTCAAACCTATATAACTGTATAACAAGATTTATGCACGCTGGGAATGCACGAAACACAGAAAGAAAAAGCTACTTTTAATTAAGAAGACATTTAAAATAGAAAATTATAATAACCTAAAAATTACTTCTGTTTCAGAAAGTGCTTCCTTAAACTTAATGAGCCACGCTAAGATCTAGTGGAAAAACATGAAAAGTCTTCATAATCAAAATAAACTGAGGGACTACTGAACAAACTGTTTAAATGGACAGAAAAAAGCATATTTCTGCCAAAGCCAATAATTATAATAAGTGGAAGATATGTAAACACCATGAAACACCACTTATTTTTAAATAAGTAAATGCTACAAAAGTTAGTAATATCTCCAAATTATCTTTCTAGAGAAAATGAATGATGATACTTTATACATGATAAAATAATTCCTGGTAATGGGGGAGGGAGGCTAGGATTAATATTTTCACGCCATCCTGCTTGAAAGGAATACTGTAGAACAAACGAAAGCTTTGAAGGCAAAACCGTAAACAGTGAGACATTCTATCACGGTGTTTCAATGTTTTAGTGGGTGAAAGAGACTAACATCAGTTCCACATTTCCATTTTACAGAATATCAAACTAAGATCTAGGAGGTGAAATGATTTTTCTTATCCTGATTTTCGCAGTCAGTAGTGACTAAATTTGGTTGATTTAAGCAGTCTTATGGTGGTCACATATAGAAAAGTTCTTTATTCCAATTTTGTTATCAAAAAGTTACTTTGTGTAGATTGCCAAAGTGATAATCCTAAAAGTCAGTATCATGAGCATAATAGATCAAGATGGTGAATACAATAGTGAATTCAAAGTGGTACAGAAAGCCACCATGGTTTTCTCTGGGAAAAGAGGAAATCAATCAAGATTGAATTAAGGTGTACAGAGTTCTGAAGGGAAGAACAAGAGCATATGAAGTTACTTATGTGAACCTCATCTGGAAAGACACATTCTATGACCTTTACTTAAGGAAGGAATTATCTCTAAAAGGAGCAAAAATGCAGCAAGTCATTATTCTGCAGAGGGAAATACGAGCCAACTATAGCAGCCACCAATGTTTTGAACTGAGAGAAAGATAATTTAGAGAAGTGAATAAAACAGTTTTGACTTTCTGTCCCCTCTCCATCTGTACTGAATAGCAGTTAACGGTGCCGACACCCCCCTCCCTCCCATCAGAAGCAGCTCTGTAGGGTAGCGCTCTATAGAACAGGTCCTTTGTTCTGAGTGATTCCTTTAGGAATGCACCTGAGTGTGCACCAAGGCCCCAACACACTCTCAGCTCTGTGCAAAAAAAAAAAAAAGAAGAAGACATTGTCAAGTCAGGCAGCTGGGGGTTAACACTGGCGTCTTTGGACAGGTAAAAATTGAAGCTGAGCAACCCCGTGGGATTCAGATGCATCCACTACGGGGCACGATGAGCACTGTGCTCCACCTAGCTTAGCCTCCAGCCAGCCTGAGGGATCGCTCCTGTCCTTTTCACGGAAGCTTTAATTAACTTCCCCCCTCCCCCCCGGTGTGCACCAGGGGGGGGGTTTACTCTCAAATTAGTGCATCTTCTAAAGCTTGGGTATGATTTCTCGTCCTTTCTCTGCACGTTGTGTTTTTAGATCACCAGTTCCTGTAAGATGCATGATTTACTCATTGCGATACCTAAGCACCAATGCATTTAGTGCCCTCTTGGTCATTCATAATGAGTTAATGATGTCACGTAATCACATGTGGTTTTTTAGCTACAACATACATGTGACAGAAAAAATTAAGCAGCATCCATCAGAATACAAATCATAATTTCCCTCATGCATGCTCCATAGAGTGAAGAAAAGAGGGCACATTCAACGAGCCAACTTGAATTATTAGGCATTAATATAGGCACAGCCTGAGCCTGGGTTCTGTGGAAGGTATGAAGGCACAGAATCACAGTGCCTGTCATTACAGAGCCCTTTATAGTTACTGCGCTACAAGCGTCTCACAATTATATTGAAGGAAGCAGATCATAGCATCCTAAATTTGCAAGGGAAGCAACTCTCAGAGCAGTTGTGGGCTTACCAGCAACTTAGTCAGTAGCAGAACAGCAGCTACATAAGCTTCCCACTCTTCAGATGTACGGCAGGTAGCTGGCCACCCTGTTGGATGCCAAAGCTGGAGAGGGCCCTCTGTCATTTCCCAACGACAGCCTCCAGTGATGCTTTGGGGAAGCCTCTCTCCTGCCACCGTTCCCCGAAGGGCATACCAGTCCAGAAAATTCTCAGTCACTTTTAGTTACAAAAGAGCCTCATTCCAGTATTTCACTAGCTCCTATTTATTATGAAATATCAATCTCATAATTGACTTAAATTTCTCTCTCAATGCCTTCTACAGCAGACTACACTTGTAACACTTGGAGAGTTAAAAATTTGAGGTTATCAATTCCTTCAGGCTCAGTTTCCCCTTTTTCTTAGTCCATTTTGTGCTGCTGTGACAAAATCCTTAACAATGGGTAATTTTCAAACAATGCCCCATTATTTTCCCACAGTTCTGGCGTTTGGGAAGTCCATGCTTAAGGTGCCAGCATCAGAAGTGGACCTTCTTTCTGTGTCCTTACATAGTGGAAGGCAGAGTGGCCAGAGAGGGAAGATGCTGTGTTCTCACGTGGCGGAAAGACAAAAGAGAATGAACTCATAAACCCTTTTCATTTTATTTATTTATTTTCTTCTTAAGTCATTTGTACACAGATCACGAATACATTTATGCCGTTAGAGGATTCAATGTGTTGATTATTTGTACAATTGGAGTGCTTACATTCTACTAATCAACATAGCCTTCGCTTCATTTTCCCAATTACAGCATTAAGACATTTGTGTTCTACACTTAATAGAGCCAATTTGTACTCGCAATATGCTCATAGGTGTGGTCGCCCTACTAACCCTCCCTCTCTCGACCCACCCCTTCCTTTCCTTCCTTCATCCTAGGGTATAGTTGTGTTTCATTTTTCATATGCAAGTGTGAGTGATTATAAATTGGTTTCACAGTAGTACTGAGTACATAAACCCTTTTCAGAGCAGAACTAATCCATTCTTGAAGGTGGAGTTCTCATGACCTAGATATCTCCCATTCAGCCCTACCTCCCAACACTGTTGCATTGGAGTTTCAGTTTCCAGCACACGAATTTAGGGGAACATAGTCAGATGACAGCATGTCTTTTATAACAAATATTTATGGGTATATTTATGTATATACCAAACCATTGTGAAATAAAATTAATAATGTAACTTATTCCAGGTACACATATATTTTTAAAGTTCTATATAATGAACTTTTTAAAGTTCTCACTATAAAATAAAATAGGAATAGATGGTAATATTTTACAAGAAATTAATATGTTCTTCAATGTGTGACCACTGCAATGTGATGACCCTGGAAGACATCGTAGTCAGATCCTTGTCCCACTGTGTAGAACTATCCCAAGGGTCATGATTCTAAAGGCTGACTAACAGATAGCATTGCCAACCGATTTTCCAAAATGGTAAACAACAAATAATGGATAAATTCAAAATAAAACAAAGTATATTTTTCTGCAACATACACAGTAGTTATTTTCCTAGAAAAATCAATAAAAATGAAAATATGCAAAAGAAATACTTGATTTTATTTAAAAACCAAAGTAAGGCTACAGGTTCAAGTAATAGGTTTCTCACCTACACGAATTCTTTGCAGAATACTTGAAAATATATGGAATGAAGGGAAATTATCTGTACGAGACTTTCCCACACATTGCAGGATATCTTACATCCTTGACTCTAGCCCAATAAAGGCCCACAATAACTTTCATCCTTTTGTGACAACTATGAAATAACTCAGGAATTTTGAAATTTCCTCCTAAGGATTGGTATCACCCCACTTGAGAACTTATGCTTAGAAACCTAGAGAAGAAAGGGGCAGTGTCTGCCAGAAGAGAGGAAGAGAGAACCCTCTTGTGACGAAATTACAACTCCATACTGCTTCCTGCTGCTGACGGATCTCATTTATTATATGCACAGTGTGTCTAGATAAAGTACTCACCTGTCCCCAGGAGGAGAAACGCCTCAGCATTTCCTCCAGGCTTTGCAAGAGCTTGCATGTGATTGGACTAGTCTTCAGGTTGAGCCCTTCCCAACTGGTGGCTTCACCCACAATTCATCTCATGTCCTGTGATGGAGTCTTTGGCAGGTCTGTACTTCCAATCTCATCTCCCCACATCAGCCCTACTTCTCAGCCCAATTCAAATCCCTCTCCAATAACAAGCCTCACCCGGTCCTGTTACTCTCCAGTGGTATTTCTGCAAGTGCAGCAGTATATGACGCAGAAGTAAGCTGGAAGCTAAGACTGGGAAGCCACATGTCAGTTTCTTCTTCTAATCTTTAAATCTGTTCTTCGGGGAGCGTCCTCTCTTCACCCCAAACAGGAGGAGCTGGTGGGTCTTCTCCTCCCCAACTCCTACCAGAATGGCTAGGAGACTGAGGCTCATCACTGTTTGGTCTATATGCTACAATGGAGAAATCTTAACTTCAAATAAATAGGTAGAAAAATGTAGGTATCTTTTTAAAGCTGTGAAGTGACTCAAATTACCAAGAAAGTAATCTAGGAGAATATTTCTGGAGGGGAGCTAGGTGTCAAAAGAACAAGATTCCACCAAACAATCTGAAAAGCGACATGTGGAAAGTTTTGGTCATTCTGGTGGTTACTGACCATGGATGATCACACAGGAGACCCCTGACAAGGCACAGCAGTGAAAGTAAAAATATGTCTAAGAGTAACACTTCATTTGTTTTTAATCTTCCAGTTGTCAAGTCTCTCCTTAATACCAAACATAGAAGGAATCCGCTCCATCATGTGGGAGAAGGAGAAGTGAAAAAAGAGCAGAAAAGTTAGGTTATCACAAGGCTAACTCTTTTATAATGAAACGAAGACAAGTCCTTAATATGAAGCAGATAAGCCATCATGATCTGGAGGAAAAAAAAAAAAAGCGAGCTCTACGTGTTCTACATGGCGTCTGCTTATCTCTCCACCCTTGCTCACACCTGTCACCCTCCTTTGCTGTGCTTGGCACCCTCTAAGCTTCTTCTGTTTCCTCAACCATGACGTCTCACCTCAGGGCCTTTACTTCAGAAGCTTCTTCTGTCCAGGACTGTACTGAACCTACTCCCCCTCCTCCTAGCCAGTTCCTAGTTACCTTTTTAAAAAGTTCAATTCCCTCTGTTAGAAAATGTTAAAGTTGATTGTGTTTCCTTGTGGCCACTTACAATATTAATAAGATAATGAATTGTGTAAATTGGCTAATTTCTATATCCTTCCCCAGTTGAAAGACCTGTTTCTTGTCCGATAATTCCCCTGTATCTAACACAGTGACTTCCCTAATGGTCACTCAAAAATTACTTGATAAGCAAGTGAATGAATGAATGAATGAGTTTGATCTGTGTTTATACAGCTGGCAGGTATCCATTCCCACAAAATTCAGGCTGATCTCTGCGCCGATCCTTTCTAATAGGAAACACTGCCTCTCACAGGAAGAAACGTTCCAAACTTGTCAGGAAATTCTTTAGTTTCTTTTCTAACATTAGGATTGATATAGAAATAAAATTTTATTAATCTTTCTTTAAATAAGTTTTCTTAAACTTATTTCATATAATTGATTAATAATTAAATGTATTAAATTTATCTAAATAAAAAATAACACTTTACCTTCACACAAGAGAATAAACATCTAAAAATCTAGCATGCCTCCATATAAAAGTTACCTTATAATTTCCCTAGTATTCATACTAGATTTCTGGTAATGATGATTACCAGGGTGATTGTGTCAGAAGAGATTTCAGAAATACACATGAAAAAACAAATCTATTTATTGTCACATTGGACCTGTTATCCAACAAATAAGGCTGCTTTTAATGAAAAAAAAAATATTCTCCTGAACTTATAATGATCAAAAATAAAAAAGAGAGAGAAAGATTCAAAATTCAATTTTCAGTCCATGTTTAGATTTCTTTCACTGATTTTGTGTATTTCTAAATATAATAATAAGGTCATGTCCAGTTAGGGGAAGCAAAGGGCTTTCATAAAGTCTGTACTTCATCAAACTTGGCTCCATTTGGCTTTTCTGTACAGCAGACTTCAATGTCTGGGGGTGCACAGGGTGAGGTGGGGATCTTTTCACCTGTTCCCTAGCTACAATTCAGGCCTATGTCCTAGAAAGGAGACCAGATATTCTCAGATTACTGTAACCTGCTTAAAAGACAGCACATCACCCAGGGAGACAGGCAGGGGAGCAGTAAATCTACCATGCAAAAAAAAACGGGAACCGGGTATTGTCAGGAGAGAACTTAGACACAATAATAAAACCAACTGAGGGTCGGCCTCCTCTCCATTGTCACCATTCATCATGTCAATGACAAAATACTCTCTCTGCCTGCTGGAGCAGACTACCACCCCCATCCCAACTTGCTATGCCAGTCTTAAAACAGATTTTTTTTTTCCTAGAATAGTAACAGCTTTATAGAAATTATATGTGTTCTAGTTGAAGCCATCCGGAATGATTCCCCTCAACATGAAAACTCAGTATTTTTTAAAACTATTGGGCAGAGAGGTAATGGGATTCTGCCAAGAATTGAGCCAAAGAGAAAAATAGCTATATTCTTTCTTTTCTTTCCAGCTGTTGTTCGGAGTCCTTTTCCTTGGGCCTACTTTGCGATGCTCTTAATCACCTCCTCACCAATCTCTTTATCCCTGGTCATGCCCACTTTAACACACCTCAGACACGCTGTCAAGATTTATCTTCCTAAAGCACATACCTGGCTATAGCACTCACTTCTTCAAAAATCTTTGAAGAAGTTTCATTCTACCTATAAGACTCAATTTCTAAAAGTCATGAGTGGTGTCTCATTATTTTTTTAATCCCCACAGAACTTAGTTTGTGGCTCTGCATGGATTAGTCACTCACGATTTGCTGCCTAGATGATTTAAAAATTTAGCCAGGAATGCTGCTACAAAACTTATACTGTGAATTAAATTACTACCCTAGAATAAAGCATGTTCCATTCATTTGCATCATTTATTCAACATATATTTCTTGGTCGTTTATCATGAATTAGAGGTCCTTTGAATAATTTTCCATCCAAGCTCTGCTTTTGCTGAGTAACTGCTACATTAATATGTTTCTTTTTTTGTTTGCCTGCTTGTTTTGATAAAAGTAACAGGAAGAAAAAATTTAAATCTCTCTTAAGATCTCTAAGACACATAATTCACATATCTTTTTTGGGTTTCCAATCTAATATCATTCCTTTCAAAAAAAGCACAATGCATGGGACATAATCCACTTTAGTCTATGAGCTTCTTTGTCGACTTGAAACTAAGTACATGAGAGACCCTGCAAAAAGAAAACCATTAAGGTTAAATACAAACTTTAACAAAGCAAATTTGCTATTGATAATTTTTCAATAATTATTTGACCATAGTTAAGAACTACATATGTGCATCTGTATAAGTGTGTGTGTGTGTATGAATGAGTGTGCTGTCAGTGTACGTGTGTTGTCTATTTCGTAATTTGGGGTAAGAATGCAGGAGGAAAAAGAAAAAATAGCTGTGACCAACTCAAAGAAAGAAACACGGGAACCATCATTAAGTGACACGTGTGTGACCTCCCTCCCTCCCTCCTCACCAATGTGGTTGACTTTGCGGCAAGAAGTTCACCTGTCAGAACTCACTTATGTAAGGGGGCCATCGAAGTGCATTAATAAGATGCTGTAATTTAAATAAAACCAAAAGGGCACTCAGAATTCTTGTAGCAACTTTGCCTTAGAAGAACATTGTCATTTTATGTGCAACCCCCAGGGGCAGTCTGTCTTTTTGGAACAACTCTTGAATTTATATAACTTGAATACACTCCTGAATTCAGAGGTGCCAGTCACGTGGTCACGCCTCTGCTGCTAACCCTGATGGAGTCCGACAGCTCTGAGGTGAGAATTCCTAAAAGAACCTCAATGCAGGGCAGAAACGAGTTTTCAAATAAACAAAATACTGTGAGATACACACGCACGCATGCATGCACGTGCACACACACACCCCCATACACACACAGGATGCCAGAAAAAGTATGCACATTTTAAGAAAGGAAAGGTGCTAAAATTGTAATACTCAAGTCATGTTGGACTTTTGCAATAACAAGAGGTACAACATACTATCTGTAAAATAACAAATGTTGTTGGTGTATATTGAGTGTTACAATTTTAATACAGAGTTTGCCTTTCTTGAAATGCCAATATAGTTTTTGGCACTGTGTGTGTGTGTGTGTGTGTGTGTGTGTGTATAAAATCTGTTTGGGACTCTCAGAAAAGGGATGGCATTGTCAACAGGAAATCCAACTTCAAGTCTCTGTGAAACTGACCTCCTAAGCTAGTACTTTCCCTCCAAACTCCCTATACCATTTTCCCCCTCTAGTGCTCTCATAGCATTATCTCCAGATGACACTCTACAAGTTGTTCATTCACTATTTTGTTTGTCACCTGTTGTTTTTCCACTGGAATATAAATTCCAGGAGGATAGGAACTTCTTCTAAAATTTTCACTGCTTTCTCCCCAGTGTCTGGGACAGTGCTTAAGTAGATTCTCATAAATATTTGTTCAATGAATGCATGAAAAAATGAATTAAAGAAATGAATTAATGACTACTCTCAGCCATGTTTTATTTTTCTCTACTCTGCCCAAATTTTGCCCTTAATACGAGATGCTTGATGATTGACTTGGACTTAATCAGGAAACTCAGTTTCCTTGATTCTTGAAAAAGAACAAATAAACACATGAGAATCATACTCATAAAATACATCTTTAATGAACCCTTCTTAATAGAACACATTGAGATTCTCTGACTTGTCTGTAAAGTGGGCAAGATGAGGACCCAAAAGTAATTCCTAAGATACTGACAAAGGATCAGTTTACATGCTCAAGCCTGAGGCTTGGTCAGATTGCTATCTCTGTGTGGTTTCTCCTCCTGCAATGTCGCAGACAATCTGTCTATCATCACAGAGCAGGTGGCCAGGCAGGACTGTGGGTGTGGATATGGTGACAACGTCAGTTGCTAACCAGGGCCTGCACTGCAGCCTCAAGGAGGCAATGGCTATTAAGTTGCAATTTGCACTGGATAGGAGCCAAAGAGTTTACTTTAACCTATAACCAAAATCCATCTTCTTTTCACACATGCCAGATCCCTTACAGGGAACAATACATGTTTATTAATTCATCGACCATGTACCAAAACCTACTCTAGATGCTGCAGATTGAATGTTCAACAGGGTAGACAGAGGCCACAAAGGAATTAGAATGGATTTTCTTGATCTTGACGTATCTTTGTCTGTGATATCCCCTTCTGTTCTCAGAAGAGCACTCTAAGAACTCTAAGAGAACTCTAAGACTCAGAAGGGCTCTAAAACATTTGTAACTTTTCTTGAATTTCCGATGTGCAGAAACCACATTGTGTGTTTTCATTTGTCTTTTCCACATTTTAGCTACTTGACCTTAGGCCAGTGAGTTTTCCTTCTGGCTGAACCTTAAAGCCATTCAGAAAACTCAGAAACAGAAAGTAGTGCCCAGACTCAACTTCTGACGGGTAGGAACAGAATCTCCAAGCACTGCTTTTTAAACAACCCAGCTAATACATATGTGCAGCTAGGATTGGGCAGATCCCTTTTTACTTTCCCTCCCAGTTTGTAAAATGAGAATAATCCCAGCTCCTCCAACTAGTTCATAAGGATTTCTTAGATCAAAACTAAATTGTAGAAGATAATTTTAACATCTACACAAATAACTTACCATTTATTTTGATATATACTCTTAGAAATGCTGAAGCAAATCCAAAAATGGCTGAGCTTTATATGTGATGGGGTAATATTTTAAAAGGAAGGGAAGATGGAATGTAGTTTCTGAACATCACTTGCTAATGATTACCAAGGACTCTTTAGGTCACACTGGATGAGTCTGAATTTTTAAAGAGATGAGAGCATATAGTTTCATTTTTCCAGACACTTCCCATAGTAGCAGAATCAGCATCATTAAAATCATGGATTAAGACATCCATAAGTTCAGTTTATTTCCCCCTCGGGTATCTCGTTATGACCCTTTTCAAGGGCTCCTATCTGGGCATTGTGGTACCCGGTAAAACATTAGCAGTTCTTAGAAGAGTCTAGTCAGTGACCAGCAATTGAAGATGCAGTGAAGAAGTTGTATATCATCCAGGATGCCTCAGAAAAGAGATTTATTACAAAAGCTGAAGTGCAATCTCTCAGGGACATTGTTTCAAGAACTGGATTATGAGGAAGAGTTGCCCGGTACACAGCACCCCAGGGGTCCTCTGGAGTCTCTATTGATGGAGTCCTTGAGTCATTGGTGAGGAAAGTTTTTGCAAACTTAGTGAAGAAGTTTACACCCTGCAGATTTCACCCTGTTAATAAAATTAACGTGACCACCAGAATTTTAGTTGTACTGAGATTTGTTTAAAAGTGGTTGTCTTTGAAATTCTACCCTCAGTTTATAATAGAGGTAGGATCAAATTGACACTCAGACATAAAGGAAAGGAAATATTGGGAAGGATCCAGGAACATGGTGCCTCCTTTATCAGTCACTAACCACACTCTGTAATTACGAAATCAGAAAGAGCACAGCAGCTTCTCTCTTTACAGAGAGGAAACATAGTCTTCTAATGTAGAAATGCATTTTGGGGGGTTAATCATTGTATAGAATTCTGTATAACAAAAATAATAGCATAATCATCAATAATGAGATAATATGATTATATATAACCTAATTATATAGTTTCTTTGTTTATATGGATATCATTTTTTATGGAACTCTACAAGTAAGCTAACAACAACATCAGTTACTGAATAACTACGATGATTAGGAGCTATACCAAGCACCTAGTATATATTTTGTCCTTCCCACCCCTCCTTAAAAGAGATTTTATGATCCATGTTTTGCAGACACAGATATTGAGAATCAAGAGGTTACGAAGCTTCTCCAAAGTCACAACAGCCAGAGCTGAGAGTTCTACTCAGGTATTCTAACTCTAATGCCATGGCTCTTTATCAGTGTGCTATTCTTCTCTAACCCACTAATTGTTGTAGATAATGACTGTGCCATTGAGTAAACATAGGTAAAGTTGTAGAGTATGGGTTGGATACTTCCGGAACGTAATAAGGGACAGAAATGGAAAACAAACAGTGTCAGGATTTCGTACAGCCCAATCCTTCAATATAAGCTGCTCAAACTTGCAGGTCTCTCTTATCCAAAGACTGTGTCAAACTCATTGGTGACTCAGAGGAAGTGGCTGACCCCATGGTAATGGAGCACAGGGGAGAAGCTTGGAGACTGTGCATCTAACAGGAAGGCTGTTCCCACTGTGTAGATTGCTGTACAGGAACAAGGCCCCTTACTGGAGGAGGTACAAGAGAGGTGTTCCACTGGTCAAAACCAAACTGAGAAGTAAAAGTTTAACGGCAGGAACAAGACCCGGGGGGAAGGAGGAAGACTAGCACTTAGAAGTCAACAAAGAATCCTCATACTCATCCCTAAGGCAAAGAACCCTGGTTCCCAACGGTGGCACAGAAAATTTAAAGGACATAGCTGGGGCCCAGTGGTCCGCCCAAAGTTCTTAGGTATGGAGAAATGCTTAGTTTTAGTGATATTAAGCTCTACTCGCCGGCCAGGCTGGGAGTGCTGTGACATTTTTCTTATGTAAGACTGGTTTTTGATGAGCAGATAAGTGAGTGATGAAGGCTGGCAAAGAATAAATGAGGTAGGGGGTGATTAGGGTGTTAGGAACACACTTAAGAAGCTCTAAGCATTAGAAGAAATAACTATAGTGGTACCCCTGTTGCCTATGTAATTCAAAGTGAAAAAGAAAGGAATTACAACAAAGTGCTGTGCTGCTTTTCCTGGGATGAAAAATTCTTGGGTGTTTCAGTAAATTATAGAATACTTCCCCCAAATGTTGGTGCTCCTGATTGCATGTCTAATTCTTTTGTGGATTCGATAAATTAAGAATAAAGCCTAATTTACAACTTTTATACTTCATCTGAAAATGAGTTTTCTGACATTCATGACAATATCAATGTGAACGTCCTTGAATATACCTAATCCAAAGTCGCTCTGTACATGACTGTGCCACACTGCGTTGGTTAGGTAACAGTAAAGACAGGGGAGGCCAAATCCCAAGTCCAGAGGACAGAACGGCAATCAGCACAGGAGACTGCAATGAAGAGATAATACGGCTATTAGAATGTAAACCATCACTTTCTTCCATACAGTAGGGGAAGAAAGGCTTTCCTTCCAAAGCCATAGACTGCAGCAGCCTCACTTTTTCCTTCCCTCGAGCCTTAGTCTCCAATGGACTACTGCTGGTGATGTAGCCTTTGATAATTCTTGCAGTAAAAATTCAGTCATGTATGACATTCAGGAGGGAGAACAAGGTTTGACTTGCCCCCGGGGCCCTGGAAGCATTATAAAAATGCCTGTAATGAGAAATAAAAGGTAAAGAAAATTAGGGCCAAATTAGAAATTGAGCCAAATCAAAAAGGGTACCAAATCACTAGGCGTGCGTACGCCTCTGAGTGGTTCCACAAAAAGAGAAGACTATTAGCATATGTCCCCCTCTCCGAGACTCCAAATTAACTTAAATATTAGTTTATATTGGAAAAGAGGAGGAACGAAGGAAGATGACTCAGAGGTAGCCTTAGCATCTACTTAGCTACTGACAAGGTGGACTTCGGGGAGTACAGGCCTAGAGATGTTTAAAGAACAGAGCTTTTGTCATTCCATGTCACAGACATGCTCATACCTTCTGGAGAATCTGAGCTTTCATGAAGTGGCCCGTAAGAGCAATAACACGCAATGCCCTTGCCACAAAATCTATTCCGATGAGATAGTCGTCCACTCACATCTTCATTTAGCTCTTTCACCTGGTTTCTTCAGTTGACTGTGTCTTATTTGCTATGAACAAAGTCTTAAGTTATGCCTTTTTCTAAGTGTCATTTAGAAGGAAGCCTCTTCTCTCCAAGCCCCTTTCATTGAATGTGAGCCAGATATCTGCCTCTCTCACTCCCCCAAAGTCAGGACTCTAAGTAATTTTTGGCAGAGAACTATTCCAAAAGAGAGAGGGTGACCTTCTGTGTCTCCCCACGTGTCATTCTGTTCACACCCACTAGTCAGTACAGTCTTAATGAAAAGTTTGTGAGGAGCGTGACTTCCAAGAAAATTTAACTTACAGGAAGGAGAGAAAAATGTTCTTAGGGAAGACTACTTCTTGCAAATTCAAAAGACAAGAAGCGAGTGTCCCTGACCCCTAGACGAATGCAACAGACCCTTGCTAGTTAACAGTGCAGGCTTCATTCTGACAGTATCAAGGTCACTTGAACAGTTGCTAGAGATGCAGACCCAGGGCCCACTCCAGGTCCTACTGAATACGAAAACACAGGGCCCAGTTGATGCACATCCATATTCATGTTTGAGATGTATCAGCCTAGCGCAGTGTTTCTCAACCTTTGTTGGACTTAGGAATCAAGCAAGCAATGTAAAAACAAATTACTGATGCCTAGGTCTCACCCCCAGAGAGTCCAAGTTAATCATTTTGGGGTGTGGCCTAATCACTGGGACTGTTAAAACTGCCTAGTGGATTCTGGGGCACAGAGAGGACTGAGAGCCACGGGCATAGAGGCAGAACAGGCTACTTCGCCTCCATTCCCTTCTTTTTGTTGCAGAGTTGGGCATCGGGGTTCCTGGAGTCAGAATCTCGTTTCCTAAGGTCTGGTGGCCCCAGAGCTGCATGTAAGTACGGTATGGGTGGAGGACTTTCCCCCCAAACTGAACTTTCTCCCTGGTGCTGTGCAACTCCCTCCTTCCCTCCCCTTCCAGTGTAGCTGCTCCTGACCCTCTACAAATCGCACCAGTGGCCGCTAGCAACTGGCGCTTTCAAATACAGATCTGAGCCCCATTGTGACCTGCGACATCAGGGCCTGCGTTTCCAGGTGTGTCTGATGTGCAGCCAGGTTTAGGAGTCAGCGAACTCCACAGTAGGTCTAACCTTTCATCAGGCCAAGTCATTAAGGATTTGTAAGAATGAATGAGCTGTCAACAGAGCAAGGGCCTGGTGCAATGCTCCCTTATTAATTATCGGGAAGTGATGTATTGGCAATGATTATGCTTCTCTTGGAAAGGGCAATGAATGGTTCGTCGATTGCTGCATTAAGTCTTTCCCAAGTCAACCCCAATGCTCAGCTTTTCCTCCCCTCTGTAGTTAAAAAGCAGCAAGGCTTTCACACTGAACAGCCTCTTGGTCAGTCTGCTTATTCCCAGGCGAGCCACACTCTTAGAGGGAAATGCCAACACCGAGTATCTTTCAGAGTTCTTGGCTGAGAAATCCCTCCCTCCCCCGCTCCCAATACACTTATTTGCCTGTGTCAGCATCTAGTAGCTATCCCGTAGTCGTGCATAGGTGCTAGGTCCGAAAACCGCGGGGTGAGGATTTTTTTTTTCAATCATTGATCTATCTCTAGATCCCTTTGGTAAAAGAAAGCTTCCCTCAGCAGAGAGATAAAAAGTGGGGGAAGAACAATAGCCAGATTCACAAGTCAGGAGTTAGAAGCCGGTCGGAGAGTTGGGGTCCCGGCTCTGCCGGCCGGTGGGGCCAGGAAAAGTTGCCGCGCCTGTGTGCGCGTGTCATCGTGTGGCTGGGTGCGGGAGAGAGCGCTAGCGCGCGGCCAGGACGCACTGCGGGGCTGAGAACCGGAGGAAATCGGAAACGCTTCTCAGCGGCAGAGGCTGCGAGGCTGCCGGGTCTCCCCGCCCGCCCGCTCGGTGCTCCCGAATCCCGAAAGGCGCCGGCTGCCCCCCGCACGATCGCCGAGGGAGCCCGGGGGGCGCGCAGGGGGCCGAGCGCGCGTGTGAGCGAGCGCGAGGCTGCGGG
>NW_003852490.1:853923-884789 GCF_000181295.1 Otolemur garnettii
GCTCGGCTGCCCGCCGCCGCTCCCGCTCGCGCCGGCGCTGCACGGGAGTCTGCCCGCCGCCTGCTTTGTGCTTCCCCCGAAGATGGGAGCGACCTCTTCCTGATCGCGAGCTATTTAAAAGGAGGAAGTGCAGTGTATTTCCTACTAGCGCGGAGGAACTGGGGGAAGAATCCATTCACACTCCCCACGCCAGGTAGGATCTCATGATGGACAGGCAGAAGGGATTGGGTCAGATCGCGCGAACTGTTTTCCGTTTGGGTACATAATGCTGCGCGTCCCTGCGCTTTGGCAAACAACCGCTCTAAATTGCGTGTGTGTGTTTGTGTGGGGTGCGCGCGTCTGCACATTTTTCTGGGTGTCCGCGCTTCTCGCAGAGTGAAATTGCTCGGGCTGGTGCGTCTGGGCGTGAGGGTGCCTGCCTGCCAGCCAGTGCAGCCTGCTGGAGAAAGACAAGGGCTGCCCAGGAGAGATGCTGCGCCCTGCACGGCGCCCGGCCGGGAGGATTCAGGGCGCGAAGAGCTAAGTCCACCCGGAATGCAGCCTTGCTGGGGATCCAGGCGTCCCCACGCACCGGGCTCCTCTCCGCGGTCATTCTCGCTCCCGGCAATCCCTGGGGTCTTCCCCAAGGCCACGCTTGTGAACCTCTCTTTTCCAGTCGGCACCGGGTGCTCTTTCACCAAGAACTGCGGTGAGGAGGGAGGTGTGGTCGGGGCCCAGGGGAGACGGAAGGAAGAAATGTGTGGGGAGGGAGTGGGCCGGAGGGTCCACTCCTGTGGGCACTGTGCGGTGGTGTGCGGTGGGGATTCTGCACACACAGGCATCTTTCCCCGAGAGATTTGAAGGGAACTTTGCCGCTGCGTTAGCTGTCTCTGGAGCTCTGCTGGCTCTTGGGGAAATGGTCTGTGTTCTGAGATGGGAAGATATCCTTTTTGGCTCCTCCTTAATGAAGAAGAGGGAGGTCTCATAGTTGGGCAGTCGGCTAAAGGAAACCGAATCCGCCCAGGCGATGCTTTTGAAAAGACAGTAAATGTGCATCCTTGATTCTTTAAGTCCTCCCCCCCCCCCCATGGATTCTGTTGCTATTTGATGAATGGCTTGGGCTGGCAATTCGTATTTCCCTCTCCAGACCAAGTGACAATGGATGGGTTGAGAGCAGAGGTGATCAAATTTAACAAAGAAAAAAATTTTTTTTTCGAAAGAGAGCAATGTGCGCGTCTTCCGCAGTCACTGGAAAGAAAGTCGGTGTCTTGTTAACCCGCTGAGCCTGCCTCCCCTGAAGGCGCTCTCTGCCTCTCCTGCTAGTCAGCTACTAGTGGTTGTGAATATGACAATACAAACTTTGTCCTGCTGGAGGTGTAAAGACTAAAAAGAGAAAAAAGGATATCAGTGGGAGGTGTAGTGGAAGAAGCTTTTTAAAAGATGACAGATGTGGCGAAGACAGTACAGGCGTCCTGATCATGGAGGAGCCTCTAGCTGAGTAGGTGGAGATTTCTGGTCGGATCTGGTTAAAGGCGTTGCTTGAGTGACTTCAGATGGGAGCATTTGAGCATCCACAATCAGGGACTTGTGTGAAGAATTCCTAGGGGAAAGGAGGAGCAACCAGAAAGGAATTCTGAAAGTATACCTCCCCCTCGTCATGCACCCCCAGCACGCATGCACACACCCCACACCCCACGCCACACACACATGCTTTCTCTTTCTCTCCCACAGCTACTCCTGCAGCGAGTCAGGAGGGGAAGGAGGAAAATGAATCTAGATGTTTCATTCATTTCAGATAAGAAGACAAAGCTGGAAGGGGGTTGATAGGGTTTTAGGTTCCCCTTTCAAATCCTGTGTCACTTGGATTTAGCTCTCTGGGTTTGCCAAACTTGCTTAATGGGGAGGTTAGGCGGGTGTAAAAGCAGAAAGAAGGAAGGGAGAGCCAGCTCCATCTTTGGGGCCTTGTGAGTGAGAAGGTGGGGGAGGACCCACTTATTTCATCAAGAGGCAAGATGTGTGTTCTTAAATGGTTTCGTTTTACAAATTCTCCCTGCTTGAAGGATTCCATTCGGATGTCAGGGCTCTTCAACTGAGATTTCCCTCACTAGAAAAGGAGCCCTGTCCCCCCCCCCCCAAATGGCTGTTGTGTTTTATTAAAAATGGAACGATTAATTCCTAGAAGAACAACAACAAAAAGGACCAGACAGAGGTAAACCATTATTCACTGTTGAGCTGTGCAGGGCTGCAGAGGATGGAAGAGTGTCCGTGACAATCAGACTGAATCTACTCTGTCTTGGAAGCGTCTCAGGGCTGTAAGAGGAGAGTAATGAACTAAAAGGACGTGAAGGCTGTGCTATTTACCTACCTATCTGTTTACTTTATTATTACTATTTAACAGTTTCTACTGTATCATTTAGGATTAAGATTAAGTAGATAACCCTTTTGCCAGCCCTGAAGGGGAAGACAGAGCCTAGGAGTAACAGTGCTTTAACTCCAATATGAAATCACAAAAGGAAGGTGAGGCACAGTCAGTAACACCTACAGGACCATTTGCAGGAATCATGTTAATTGCTCTCTTAAGCTTACTATGTTTTGAAAAAATAAAAAAAATATATTCCAAGAGAGCTTCAGCATTTGTTAACAAACTATATTTAACATGCTTTTTACCAGACAAAAATAGACTTTTATTTATCTTACAAACTAAATGCATGATCCCTTCCCTCTTAGTACTTAATCTATTCCTTTGAAAAAATAAATGATGAGAAAAACTCTGCAGAGCCAACGAAGTTGCATTCCCCCTTTAACAAGCATGCCAAGGCATTCATGTAGCTCATGGATGCGGTGGTCTCAAAGTAAGTGCTTTTGGGGGTTATTAACATCTGATTTTCCTGTTGCGATTCAGTGAGACGAGCCTTTTGTAGGAAGCAGTCTGCCCTATCAGCACAGAAGTAAAGAAGATCCAAACTGAAATTGAAATCCAGTCTGGAAAAATGAATACATGCATAAAAGAGGATCTTAGATCACATATGTTATATGTTTTTTATTCAGTATGTATGTATGTTGCTTTCAAATAAAAATTAAATTGTCACTTTATATTTGCCAAGAATTTAGGAGTCAAAGTGCTGTTACTTCTCTCTTCTTCCTGGTGCTTTCATCCTTTTTTTCACCTCCAAGAATAAATGTCCCTTGCTAAATCACCACCCAGTATCCTCCCATCTCATAGCTAGAGGTCCTATTATGTCCTACACCCCGCATCCTAACCTCTACCAAATAATCTCCCCTCTGACCATATTCTACTGCTCCCTCTTGTGGCAGATATTCTCCCTGGCTTCTGTAGAGTCCAGAATCCCATCTACCATCCTCATAACTCCCTTAGCTGTCTATCATTTGGCTCTAATTTTATGGCTAACCAAGTCAATGGGGTGTAGAACTAGCTGTATCCACTTTTCTCTTTCAACAAAATAATTTCCTTCTCTTGGAGACAATAGCTGAAATTTAGTGGAAGTGAATGTCAGTTGTTTTCTGACCCACTGGGATGGACTAAATTCTGGGAATGTGAGCTTTCAAGGTCTGCCTTAGAGATTTTGATGTGGACTCAGGGATATGCAGTGGGACTCCTCTCTCTCTCATTTCCCTGTCTCTCTTCCTCTCTCCTTCCCTAGCCTCTTATGCACACACATACATCAGAAAATGACATTTTACACATATTTTGAAGACCTAAACTAATCAGTTATCAGATTCTTGATGATTTTGTAAATTAAACAGCCCATTTCCCAAACTGGGGCTCCTAGGGTAAACTTTTATTGGTGAGTTTTTATCAAGAATGCAAATTAGACCTGCTACCTTTTTCCAGAGTGTTGACTCAACTGGAAAGACAGTTGCTCGCTGCTCTTGGTGACTCAAGTGTTTTTGGTGGGTACTATTTGAGGGCAATTCCGTTTTGAACTCTGTTTTATATCTGCATTTCCAGCTGCTCTTTGATCTGCCCAGCCAAGAGTATAGGCAGTAACAAGACATGCAGAGGTTTAAGGGAATTACATTTTTTACCTTACCTGAGACTTTCTAGCCAATTTCAGGAGAAAGAGGAGAACAGATAGCAGAAGAAAAGCCCTGAGTAGTAGCTGAAGCAAAGAAAATGTTTTTGTGATCAAGGGCAAGTTCATGGTAAGCAGCAGTCTATAAAAGTGATCTGAGGATGGGCAAAATATTCCCAGGTTTAAAGCATTTACCCACTGGCCAATACAGGATCTGGAATTCTCACTATTAGAGCCACTCATTTGAATAAGGAAATTCTGTCTGGTAGTCCCAAATGAAATAACAATGATATTACCTAAGACGGAGCCACCACTATTTCTCACAAACCATTAGCAGATGTTTATTTTTTAACTTGGGATGGTTTACCAGATCAGCTGACAGATCGAAATCCTGAGGGCCTGGAACACAGGAAGTCGTAAAGGAAGTAAAAGAAGTTCAAGACTAGGTTGCTGCCCAGTTATTGCCTTCACAGAGCCCTTCAGGTGGACAGAGGGGAGAGGTGTGTGTGGCTGGACACGGGGCTGTTGGTGAGTGGGAGTAGACTAGCCAGACAGAGGCAAAGATAAACTCTCAGAAATTTTATTCTGGGACAGTGAAGGTAACAAAACTTTGATACTTTCTTGAAAATATGCACTTTCTTGAAATGTAGTCTTCTGAGAAATGGGCAAAATATTTCCTCTAGCATGAAATAATAGCCTTAAAATTTTGAGTGGATTCTACTATGCCATTTTGGAATACGTATCTGTACCAGTAACCTAGAAAATGCTAGTGTGACATCAATTTGGACAAATGGGTTTTTTGTACATGCAATACATCTAGGAAAATAAATGTAAATATCAGAGTTATTTAATTTTTTGAAAGAAATACGGAAAGAGTACTCACTTTGTAGATGTTACTGCATGTGAAATCAGAATAATTAATAATTTTTAGGTTGAATCTCATATGAGAGGAAGTCAAACAAACAGACAAGTCAGTGATTCAGCAATTTACTTCAACCCACCCAGGGTACGTATTGTGTATTGAAGGCCCCCTGCTAAGTGTTTCAGAGAATGCAGGTGATGGAGCAAAGTTATTTGACATTTGTTGAGTGCTTATTATGTGCTAGGGAATAGTCTGGTATATGTATATTTCCTCATTTAATGCCATGAGTGTTGTCCTACAAGGAATTATCATTATCCTGATATAAGGATAAAGACTATGGTTCAGTTAAATAACTTGTCCAAGGATCAGTAAATGATGGCTAGTACAAGAGGCTGTCCAAAGCCATGCTCTGTGTTCAGTTAAATAACTTGTCCAAGGATCAGTGAATGATGGCTAGTAAGAGAGTCCGTCCAAAGCTATGCTCTGTGTACAGTGCGTTGGGGGATTTTGTGAACTAGAACACCTGCACGTGAAATACAGGGTAACTGAGATCGATCACGGCACCACCACTGAGCAAAGTGCTGCCTGCATTAAAAGAAAGGAGAGAACATTGGACATGGCTTTAAGGAGAAGGAGATGTTTTAATTTACTCACAAAAAGTGAAAGGATTTTGAAAACAAAGGCCTAGCCTCTTCTGAAACATATCACCCAGCCCCAGCTAATGTATGACAAGGATACCCCTGGAGCAGTGTTAGGGCCATTTCTAGACCCTTCCAATCCATTCTGTGTTCCAGTCAGGACGGTGCAGGAACTGTGGATCTGGAACAAATGATAGCATGAACCATTGCAAACATGTAATTTAAAGTTGAAACCAACGTTTAGGAGGAACTTCAGCACAGCCTTGAAGGAGAGGCGCTATAGTGATTCAGGGTACAAACCACCTGCCAGCTTGCTCCTCCCTTGAATTTGGTGATGATTGTTCCCATACCATTACAGGTGTTTTTGTTTATCTGTTTAACACCAAATGGCTCTGGTGCTTTTTCCCTTGAGCTTTGTGAAGTTCTCTAAATTCTCATTCTTCCACTTCCCCCTGAGGCACAGGCCCCAGGGCTACCCTTGTGCTCTCTGCTCTGCTCCATGTCTCGGCATCCACACATGAACCTAAATTTCTGTTGTAGACTGTGTTAGAGCCCCAACTGTGAGAGATGTCTCCATCAACGTTTTTCAGAAATTCTAAGTCACTCTTCCAAAAATCCTTCAAATGCTGGGGAATATAGGCCCCCCCGAGTTGAAATTTGTGAGTTGGTGTTAGGCAGGCAGAGTCCCTGGCTCTTTCCCCCTGACGCTTTCCTGGCTTTCTTCCCCTGGACATGCAGCATCAGTGGCTCGAAGAGGTTCTCGTTGTCAGTGGCTTTGCTGCTCACTACCACCATCAGCAAAAGAGGAAACATCAGGCTACATCTAGGTTTGTTTTTATTTTTGCTTTTTACAAATATGCAAAAGGAGGCCATATCAAATTAGATAACTTTACAAGAGTAAGATAAGAGATAGAGAAATCCAGATCTCTGACCCTGGGGTTATTTGGCCCAAGTCACATCTCCTTTTCTTTGGACTGTATAGAAGACCTCCAGAAATGTGTCTGTGTTGTTTGACCTCATAGATCCCTTGATTTCTGATAAGGATTCTTCAGAATGGGAAGAGAATTATAACTTCTCCTCTAGTTTGAGGATATTGATGAACAAATCGAAGGGACCTTAGGTTCTCAGACTAAATTTCTCTGAGGTCAGCTGAAATATTCATGGTGGTTATAACATTGGGTGGAATTCAACAGATGGTGTAGTTGACGTTACGCAAGTCCCTTAACTTCTCTGTGCTCACTTCCTCATCTATGAAATGGTAATAACAATAGCAAAAAGCTTTATGAGGTTCTGTGAGGAATAATAAATTAATACTAGTAAAACATTTGGAACAATTTCTGGCACATGAGTGCTTAACAGAGTTGACTTATAAGTAGTGAGAGAGCATACCTTCCCCCTGCCTGTCTACCTGTACATGAAAACGTTACGTGTTTGCGGAGGAGGGGATTGTTATTGGCAGGGGAAGGAAGGTAGGCACACTCAGCATGACATATACCAAAGATCAGGACGCTGTTTTCTGAATGGCTGTGTAGTGAACATTTTTGGCTTTGTGGACCATAGGGCTTGTCACAGCTATTCGACTCCACTGTTGTAACAAGAAAGCGGCCACAGACAATATGTAAATGAATGGGCAGGGCTGTGTTCCATAAAATGTTATTTATAGGCACTGAACTCGAACATCACATAATTTTCATGTCATGAAATGTTCTATTTTCCCAATCATTTAAAAATATAAAAACATTTTAATTTTGTGGGCCTTACAAGAACAGATGATAGGCTGAATTTAGGCCACTGATCACAGTTTGCCAATTCCCGAGGGCACAATAGAGACTGAGAGAGACACAGATGCAGCATCATTGGGGGTGGGGAGTCCTGGAACCTGGAGTTGGTGTAGTGTGAAGAGAGATGGTCTAGAAACTCAGAGATCTTGTTTTGGAGCAGTAGTTCTCAACCTTCCTAAGGCCAAGACCCTTTAATACAGTTCCTCATGCTGTGGTGACCCCCAACCATTGGCCTTCCTAAGGCCAAGACCCTTTAATACAGTTCCTCATGCTGTGGTGACCTCCAACCATAAAATTATTTTCGTTGGTACTTCATAACTGTAATTTTTGCTACTGTTATGAATCATAATGTAAATATCTGATATTAGGTGACCCATGTGAAAGGGTTGTTTGACCCCCCCAAAGGGGTCGCGACCCACAGGTTGAGAACCACTACGTTTTAGAGACTAGCTCTATCATTTCTGAGATGTGTGGCTTTGAAAGGTCTTTTAAGTTATTGGGGCCTTAGTTTTCTTGTTGGCAGAAAGGGTGAGGGGAGGTGAAGTTAGCGGATTCTTAAGGACCTTCCTTGAAACAAAAACATTGCCATAGGGCAGTGGTTCTCAAACTGTGGGTTGTGACCCACAGGAACTATATTAAAGGGCCACAGAATTAGGAAGGTTGTGAACCACTGCTCTAGGGGGAAATTTCACAATTGAGATGGATCATGGAAGACAGGTCTAAAAGCAGCAGGAAAATGTAGTATACATTTGGGTCATTTTCCCGTAGCACCTCATGTGACTCCCAGCTAATAGGTTGACTGACAGTAAACGTGTAAAGACAGACAGGTGCTGTGTTATGGATGACCTTGACTACAAAACGAGGGTTTAGACTATCACTGATGCAAATTGTTAGCAGAATGCCCCAGTTTCACAGGTGAGGGTGAGAGAAGGAAATTGACTACTCCAAGGACTTACACCTGATTAACAGCGCTGAAAGCAGCACTTACTTCTTTTGGCCTCTGGGCAAGCGATGTTTCCATCTACCACCTTGACCCCAGGGGTGTGGAGAATGCAATTAACGTGGTTGAATGGCTCTGACCTCAGAGGGAAAAAAGCTCGTATAAATTACAGCAGCTATTTGCAGTCTTTCTCAAACATGATCTCATACCCCAGCGTATCTAAGAAGGTAGGTGTGTGAATAATCCTAAGGCAGGGAAGGATAAAAACGTGTCAGCCTAAGGCCTTGCACTCCAATGACCTTTTGCCTGGTTTCTTAAATTTCAGTGCAGAACTTATTTTTTTTGGCAGAGCCTTCCCTAATACCCTACGGGGCAGGTCCTCTGTTACTTACTCTCATAGGTCTGTTTTTCCTTCATAACATTGTACGTAGTTAATACTTATGATTTTTTGGTAATAATTTAAATTAACATCTGTTGTCTGTCTTCCTGATTAGATAATACATTTCAAGAGGAATGAGATCTAGTCTATCTCATGGTTCTAGCTGCGATACCTCATACAGTGCCAGACACATCACAGGCGTTCAGTAATTGTTGGATGAATGAATGAATGAGTGAATGAATGCCTTCTCACTGATACTGAGGAATACAATCCATATGTAAGTGAAGGCTTAATAGCAGATTAAGAGATTGTCTTCACTTGTTTTTAAAATAATTAAATAGTATTTATTTTTCCATAGACTTAATTTTCCCTACCTTTTTCAATGTCCCCCACTCAGGATTACCTGTGATAGATGAATCTACATCTGTCACAATCCTCACCCGTCATAAAAAGACAATAATCTAGTAGTTACAGTCTAGCTAGTCACATTAAAGCCATAGCATTTACTATTTAAATAATGCTTCAAATACAGGTATATAGATTTGGTTTAAAGAACGTATTCATATAGTCACTGGATAACCCATCTAATAGAAAAACTGTATGTTTTATAAACTGTGCCCCCCATTTTGTAAAGATTTTGTTTTCCTATAGGCCACCAACACTCCATTTATTCCTCAAAATATAGAATTTGACTAGTTTCTTTCTAGGCTGACTTCCATTCTAACATCTATTGGTTTCATGTACATAGGCACTTGGTGTTAGAGCCATGTCACTGAGTATATGTCTGGACTTCAGGAAATTGTAGCACAGAATACTGGTGGAGGGTCACCATCACACGGTCATCTATCGACTTGACTTTGGTTTTCATATTTCTTTTTACTTCCTACTTCTGCTCTTCTCCAGAGCATCTTCTTTCAAGGACTCTAATTTGAGACTATATGGAAAAATGTGAAAGACTTGGAGATCTCAAGTTGGAAGGGTTCCCTTCCTCTCTTGAAAAACCATCTACTTGAAGATGAAGCTTCATGACTCAGGGAAAAAAAGCTGATGAAATTTACCAGCCTCTGCTCACATAACCAGCATTTTCCTTGTTAAAAAGGATTTTTTTTTTTTGTAAAAAAGAAAAAAAAATCATTCTGTATGTTCCTATCACACAACTTGCAATTGGATTCTATATTAAACATCCCCCCTGACAAGAGGCAGTCTAGACAGCAGAAGGAGTAAGTACAAAGATTTACTCTAGACTTGAAGTGAGTAGGGAGGGTAGGTGATGCCTTCTGAAGAAGCTATAATTTAAAGAGCCCAGCTTTCCTCACCACGTGAGCCTTCCAGTTTGGGGTTCATATTTCTGCATATGTTCTACTGCTACTTAAGGCTTAGGTACGGAAACTGGATAGGTCTCTGACGATGTCCGTTTATCCTGAGTCCTTGCCACCTGCCAGTGTAGTGTCCTGGCAAACCGTGCATGTTTCTGCTTCAGAAAGCAGAACTAACCTGCCGTGTTATCAAGTAAGTACTTCATCAATTACTTGCAGCGGCCCAATCTCCTCTTTTGGAGCTCCTGCGACCTCCTTATTACGGTTCATCCTTGGCTTATCTCCATTCTCCCATCTCCCAGACACACACCCACTTAGGGGTGTTGTATTTTCTTCCTTCCTTGAGTCTCAGGCTGTGAGAAGTGAAGCCCGTCTGACATCCCATTTCACACCAACCTGTTACTAGTGGTAGAGGCACTGCCTTTATTCAACCCCCTCATTGAGGTGCTTTGTGCTCCAGGCTGTTTGCTCAACATGCCTCTACCTGGTGCCAGTTCTATCCCTCTCCTTCTCTCCTTAGTTTCCCCCCTTATACCTCAAAGTATGCCCCATACTTCTCAAAGGGCAGTGCTGAGAGCACCTACATCAGAATTACCTGTAGCCCTTGTTAAATTTCAAATTTAGAGGATCCTCAACAATATATATGGGAGGGCACCATTAACTGTGTTTCAGTGAGTTTGCCAGATGATTCTTAGTTGGAGAAGCACAGCTCTATGCCTCTATTTGCATCATTTGTTCCTTCTAGAATGTTCTCTCACTCTCTCCAGCTTTTGTTATCCTTGTAATCCACTCCTTTTATTGTATTTCTCATATTCTTCCAAGTATTAATGGTCATTTGAATAACTGTCATTTGGAGACTGTAGTGTCTGTTATGATGCTTTGCATATAAAGGCCATTCCAAGGGATTAAAAAATGAAGGGTCCACACCCACCAGAACTAGAAATATAGAGCAGGCTCAAAATTTTCTATATGTACACATTTCTCAAAGTAAAATGTCAACTGAATAGTGGGGAACATATTTTTAGGTAGGTAATCTTTTTCTGGTGACCTAGATATAAAAGCATGCATATGACCTCATTCCTTTTTAGTGTGTAAGATCAAAATGGTTGCTCTTTCTCTTCCTGGTCGATGGTGAACAATTTTTTATCTTACCTAGTTAATATTGCCCATCAAGAGGACCTTGAAAGATTCACTGATTGCAGGGAAGCAGCTCCAAGACCCTGACTCCTGGAGCTCATTATACTTGAAATCTCTTCATTACAGGCCCATAGGCTGAGCAGTCTGAGGTTTCTAGAGCTCTGGTTATGTTAACCCAAAAGCCTAGGTAAATCAACCTGGGAATAGACGGCATATTTGAATGTTCAGGGCCAACGTTCAAATTCCAAGAAGTCTCTTCTGCATTTCTCTAATAGTGGAAGAACTCTGTCTTCCACCAAGGGTGCTCACTTCTCAACTCTAGCAGTGCCTTACTAGAATACAAGCTTCTTGGGAAATATTTCTTACTCTCCTTTGTGACACAATTATCTGGCACATATGAGTAGCTGAGCAAAGCTGGGCTGATGAAACCATGAATGAATGTGTTGTTCTTGCATTACTTTGGATCACTTACCAGTTTACAATTACATTTAATAACATAAAGAAAAGCTTGACCCCAAGGCAGTCAGTTCGTGAGCAGCTTTGCTTGCTGGCCGGTAGAATTTCTTTCTCCATTTTCTTTTCTCCTGACCAAGTGGAAAAACCTTGAGTTGGTTACATGCTTTGGAGTGATTTCAGACCTCAGACTTCAGCTGATGATCCCCCACGTGGATCATCTTTCCCTTGCTACATGATGAATCTGAGTGTTTACAAAACTGTTGCTTGAGGGGTGGGGAGGCCTGAGACCGGAGTGGAAAACACGCAGAGTCCTTAATGAGATAAGTCAACTTACACACATTCCTTCAGGTGGGAAGGAGGGACGTCATGGGAGGGAAGAGACTTAAATAGGAAGGTCTTTGTCTCCAAAGAACAGCATTGTTTACTATGTAGTAAAAATAAGCAAAAAACGTCCTGCCATTTTGGAAATCATTGTGGTGTAATTCAAAATGCCTGTGTCAAAATCCTGGTTCTGTCATTCCACCCTGTGTGAGTTAAGCCAATCTACTTTTATGAACCGTTTATTTTTATTCATTTGTAAAATAGCTATTAATTTACCCTTTTTGCAGTATTGTCAGAAAGGTAGGGACAGGGAATGCAGAGTTATCAGCAACCTGGGACAAAGCAAATGCTCAGCCAGTGATTTCTGTCTT
Source organism: Otolemur garnettii (assembly GCF_000181295.1). Classification (NCBI taxonomy): domain Eukaryota; kingdom Metazoa; phylum Chordata; class Mammalia; order Primates; family Galagidae; genus Otolemur; species Otolemur garnettii. Next base: position 866,138 of record NW_003852490.1, read on the forward strand.
TACTGCCTGCCCCAGTGGGGTCCTTACGCCCTGCTCTGTGGTCCTGGCACAGTGAATCTGAGGACTAGACTGACCGAACAAACCCGGAGCCCTCTGTTATCAGAGCATCTTCCCTCTGAATTCTTCATTTCTTTTGTATTGGAAGGCTCTCTCTTTCTTTTCCATTTTTCTTCCTTCTATCCATAAATATGTGTTAGTATGCATAATTAATATTTATAAATTTAAATTCTTGGTGCTCTTTCCCTTCTATAGGGCCTCTCTGGTGGGGGTGATCTTTGGCGGGTGTTGGATGCTTTTTAATTTTACTCAAAGGGGACGATATACCTCTTGAGTATATCCAGTCTTAGGACTCCCTTAACAGAGCAGATAAAATCAGCAAGCCTGAGCTGGTGTAGGAAAACCCATACCCAGGTGCTGAGAAAAATGACAGGTCCCCAGGTCCTCACTTTATTCTGAAGATCATTTTCTCCAGCCTGAAGTTCTGCCTGACTCACATATATCCTTTCCCCCAGCTACCAGCTACCACGGACATTGATTTTCAGTCTGATACTGACCTCTGCTCACGTTTGGTTGCAGCCATTTCACAAAGAAAGCATTTTTAAGTGCAGATGCCTAGGCCCAATTCCCATGTTCTGATTCACCACCAGGGATCTGGTGAATCAGCACAGGACCCTGTGATAATTATTTGATTCATTCAGGAAGCATATGCTGTGCCTCTTCTATGTGCCAGGCTCTGCTCCAGGAACTGGGGATGTATGAGTGAAAAAAAGAAACAAAATCACCACCGCTTATAGAGTTTACATCTTTTGGAGAGAGAAAGACAATAAACAGAACCATTGAATAAGTTATATAGCACAGAAAAAGTAATAAGTGCTATGTAGAAAAATAAGAGAGCAAAGGGCCAAAGGGCACATCTCATAACTTTGTAACCACTTCTTCCTTATCCTATGTCCTCAATCCATCCTCTTTTGGCCGCATTGCCTGACCCTGACCACCCTTGTTTTCCTTTGCTGAACTATTTAGGTGGGTGTTTTCTGACATAGGACAGGTTCCTGACAGATGAGTTTTGTATGTTTCGGCAGAAGGGCTTGAGCCCTCATGTGACATCTCACAGCCTGGTCCCTTTGGGGTGTGTGTGTCGGGGGAGATACAGAGAATCTCTGCATAAACAAAGTTCCTTCCTGAAACCTGGCTACAGTCTGGTAGCCTGAGGGTGAGAGCCAGGGCAGTAACTTTCATTCTTGATGGAATGGACAAATGAGAACAGTCTTCATCTTATGGCATCATCTTTTTGTCTAGAAGCATTTGGAAGTGTTTGCCTTGGTAGTGCAGAGGGATTTATGGTTGCTTTTATGTTGCCTTAGAAACAGATTAATTGCTTAGCTTTAAGGCTTTCAGTCCGCAAGAACTACATAGAAAAGAATTCCAGGTCCTGATGAAAGCGAGTCAAGGAGTTCCTTGGAATAACCCCAGATGCCAATCAACAGATGCTATTAGGCCAGTCATCCCCAATGCTGGGCTGGTGGGATTGCCAGCATATTCCTTTTCTGTGAGTCAGGTCCTCCTTGGTAATCAAAACTGGCTACTCAGCTGCCTAACTACTCTTTTCACCTCTTCTCTGCAAAAGTTCTTCCTTAGCCTTCATGGAGGGAATTTGGCAAAGATCTGCCTTGCAAACAAGTGTTTCTACTCCTTGTGGCCATGACCTCTCTTTTCACTGCTGTGGCTGGATTGCTCACAGCTGGATTTTTTTTACCATCCTGTGTCAGTGCCACTCAGGACTGTAATCTGTAGGTGATGAGGCTGTTTATTCAAATTAAAAACCATTGAGCAGAAGATAACTTATGCATTCTAGGTACTTACTATGCTGAAGTCTCATTTAGATGATTCCATGGATATTCCAAAGAGACACTGGCCATAGACAAAGAGGTGATGAGAATCCACCATAAAATCCAGCCTAGCCCTTGTGTCAGTAAATCTAGGCAGAATGCAAGAAAGCCAGGCAGGTTTGGTGCCTGTAGCACAGTGGTTATGGCACCAGCCACATATACAGAGGGTGGCGGGTTCGAACCCAGCCCGGGGCCACCTAAACAACTGTAACAAAAAAATAACCAGGTGTTGTGGTGGGTGCCTGTGGTCTCAGCTACTTGGGAGGCTGAGGCAAGAGAATCGCTTAAGCCCAAGAGTTTGAGGTTGCTATGAGCTGTGATGTCGCGGCACTCTACTGAAGGCAGCATAGTGAGACTCTGTCTCAGAAAAAAAAGAAAGCAAGGCAGCAAACCAACTTACCTGCACTCTCTCTTCTTTCCTTCCTGCTTACTATTAATAGAAATATATATTTGAGTCTAATGATAGGAAAAAGACCCTGAAAGGAAGGAGAAAAATGGAAGAAGGACTCACACTTAGATAATTCCTACCCCACATCTTCATGAGCATTTTGATTTGATATTAATTTAAATGTTAAAAAGAGACGGAAGTTTAGACCATGCTTTACGGTTGCTTCAAGGTCAATAAGCTACAGCAGTGTTCTGTGTCCACTGACTTCATAAATTATAACGATGCCATCTTTTGAATGTAAATGTGATGCTTTTAGTTAACATCGAAGCCCGTCCTTTTTCTCTTGATAGTAACGGTGGATTTTTACTGATTCATCTACCTTTACATTTTTGGCTAAGAACATATTGAGAGATATGGCTTGTGGAAGGGATAAAGGGCAGGTCTTTCTCTTGGCTGACCTAAGAGATTGCCGTGACTGTGTGTGTGGGAAAAGGTTGCCAGGCAATTGCTAAAAGGCCAGAGAGGGAAAGGGATAGCTGTCTCTAGGAACATGCCAGCCCACGTGCTGTACCACAAGTACTGATGCTTGTCTGTTTGAATCTCTGATCTGTAAAATAAGCCAGACCACTGGACACTTTCCACAAGGCTTTTGCTAACTAATACCCTGCATTGAGGCCAAGAGGCTTTTCAGTGGGCTCGTCTGAGTCCACACCCATTAGTCCTCAAAGATTACTTTACTCACTATCAGGGATGATATAATGACGTGGTTAATCTCTCAGTCTTGGAAGCAGACCAGAGTTTGCATCTTAGTTCAGGAGTTTACTATCTGTATGGCTTTCAAGAAGTATTGAATCTGTCTCAGTCTCTGTTATCCCACCTCCAAAATGGGCCAATTATTTATACTGTCTAAGGTTGTTGCTAGGGCACTGGGCATGGCACAGCTCCACAGGGCGCTGTTCACACAGACTAGAATGGAAGTAACACTAGCAGTTGTGCAACACAACTCTTCTAATTATAAATATTAGATGTAATTGACGCATATGAAGACATCAACACAGTGTCTATCAGAGTGTTTAAGAATGGAATCCAGTGTTGTTATTCTCTCAGGAAATTGGCTATAATTTGCTATTGTGTGATTTTGAAACTTGCTTTTAAGAAGGAAAAAGCTAAATAGTTTTGGGTACCGAAAGCACAATTTGCCAATGCCTGGAAGTGAGAAAGTATTGTTTTATTCAGGGAATGGAAAGGATTATTTCTACATTCTGGAGCCCAGAGACCAGATCATAAAAGTGTTGAATGGTCTGATGAGGGGTTTGGGCCTTGTCCTGAGGGCAGTAGTTTTAACGGAGGTGAGAGTGTCAGATCTGCACTTCAAGAATTTTGTTTTGGTTGCAATGTGCAGAATGGAGTGATGATATTTGGCTGTAATGTGAAGGGAGTGGTTAATTCTATCAGTCTTGGAGACAGAAGCAGGTTTGAATCACTCCTCAGCATTTACTATCCGTGTTCATTACTACTGTTTCTTATAAACATTTAAACTTTCTGATCCTTATAGGCTCCCAAAGCAATTTGAGTTGGTGTTCCAAAAGGATCTCTACATGTGCCTTTCTCCTTTTTAAATGTTATATCTCTTTTGTACCCACCAGGCATTGGGATCATTTGTAAGTCAGATGTTACTATTGTAAGCAAAAGCTGGTCTCTTGGTTTCCACCCTTGCCCCTGCCGTCTATTCTGCACTCAAACAGTGGAGAGACCTTTGTGAAAGACCAAACACACTTGGTCAGACCCTCCTCCATGATTCTGTCTCCATCTCCATCAAAGCCACTGCTTTGCAGGGCCCTCCGTGTCCCCACTTGGATCCCTGTCCCCCTCTACTTATGCTGGTTTCTCCTTGGTTAGGGACCATGTCAGGCACAATTCCCATAAGGATGTTTTTTTTAGACAGGGTTTTACTATGTCACCCTCGGTAGAGTGCTGTGGCATCACAGCTCACAGCAACCTCAAACTCTTGGATTTAAGTGATTCTCTTGCCTTAGCCTCCCAAGCAACTGGGACTACAGATGCCTGCCACAATACCCAGCTATTTTTTGATTGCAGTTTTCATCATGGTTTAGCAGACCTGGGCCGGGTTTGAACCCGCCAACCTTGGTGTATGTGGCTGGCACCCTATTCACTGAGCTATGGGCGCCACTACCATAAGGCTTTTTGCACATGCTTGCAATTCTTTTCCTGCAGATACCCATAATATTTGATTCCTTGTTTTCTTCAGGATTTTAATTTATCAGAGAGGCCTTCCCTAACTAATATAAAATCATGCATGCCATGGGTGTGTGGACATGCTAACACACACATGCATGTATGGACACACACACTCTCCTAGTTCTTCTTAGATTGCTCCCCTCCTTACACCGTAGCCCCCTTTTACCACCAGACAGTCATTTGATGTTTGCTCCCCTTTAGACAATAGACTCAGTGAGAACAGAGACTTTGTTTTATTCACTGGTGAATTTTCAGAACCCAAAAGAGAGACTAGCAAGTCACTCTAAAATACGTATTAAGCAAATATTTGTGGAATAAATGGATGTGTGAGGGAGTCGAGTCCAGGTCTTCCACTGTTCGTATAGCCTGGTTAACCCTCACCTTACTTTAAGCAGAAATCCCAGGACCCACTAAAGCTACGTAGTGACCACACAAGCAGACGGCCTGACCGTGAACTTTTGCATATTTTGAAAATGCATCTCTTCTATTTTTCAATCATTTGCTTAGGTTGAAAATAAACCCTCCACTACTGTTAATTCTCTACTAGTTTTCTTTGATATGGGGGAAAAAATGTCAAAGAAGCTTATCTCTCAATAGTCATGAGCTAAAAGGGACTTTAAGCTGTGGTGGGATGTCTGAGGGTCTGCCAGGATGTGCGAGGCAGGGGGGATCTCCTAGGCCCTGGTGTAGTTTTCAGCATGAATCGTCATCAGCAGCAAACATGAGCCAGAGAGTGTAGGCGAATATGAGGTGGCTGCCAGCCAGCCTGAAGCTGTGAAAGCCTCCAATCCAGCTCCTCTTTTAACATCTTCCAAGCCATCGGGCTGTGTGCTGAGACAGGACCTCTTCTTATCGCTGCAGTGTCTGATGTCCTAACTGGTCCCTCCTGCAAGGCCTAGCAGATGAGTTACCCTGACTTGGAGTAAACCTTCTACTACTTAAGTTCCCCTAGCCCCGTGCTGGATTCTGGAGGCAGAGGGGATGTGAGGTCTGAGTTGAGTTTTGCTTGAGCTGGGGGTCGGGCCGCAGCAGCTCAGCCCCCTGCTCTGCTCCTCAAGCTTCGTGTTGTTCTGTGGCTCTGTTGCCATGTCCCCGATTCCTGTGGTTCTTCCCCATGTGCATACTTTATGGTCACTGCTGTTATGCCACACGAGCTGATGTAGATGGAATTATTGGCTTGCATTTTTTGGTCACTTGGACCCTGTATGGAACTACTATGACATCCACGCTGAGTAGGAACATTTGAAGGCTGGTAACGCACAGCCTGCCAGGCTCCTGCTCATGCTGGGCCCACGCCTGGTTATCTCCCTCTCCCGTGTGACTGGCCTGCAGGTTCCAAAGCCAGCTCTGTACACAGATGTGAGGAGCTCTACTTCCAGAGCCAGATGCACAGCTGCTAATGTGTCAGGAGACCTGGGCTGCCTGAAAATTAGGAGGAAATGTGCTCTTCATCAAAACATGCTTTAAAAGCTGTACTTAATGTGTGGAAATAGTGCATTACAGCAGAAATTTTCCCCCTCTAGAAGAGATACCATGGAGCTTTGATTGCAGCCAAGCTTGAAGAGTTCTCGGTTTCCAAGTGAATGTGGAGGAATAGAATATGATTTCATGAAGTACAGTGTAAGGTATACTCCAAAGTTTAAGATAATCATCAGGCCTTGTGTTGGTAGGGTTTTTCAGAGTCTGAATTTCAAAGCACCAATGCTAATAAGGTCCTTTTGGCAAAGAAATCGTTTCTGGAAGATGTTGTACTAACCAAAATTTAAAAAGAAAATCTGCTTTAGCAATAAGGAGGAAATTATTTAATGCTTGAGAAGTTTGGGTTTCTTTTTCTTCTTGGCTATTAGCATGCATAAGTGTGTATTTAATAAGGCAAGGCTATAATTGAACTTTTCATTTCTAATAAGTCAATTGTGTATCTTGCTCAGTGAACGGGGACTATACATAGAAAGTTCACGGAGAAAATGAGTTGTAAATTTTACAAAGGATCGCTTAATTACCGGTGAAGTTTTAGAATCATCATTCACCATAGATTTTGGGATGGTCAAATATAAACAAGTTATTGGTAAGAGTAATAAAAAGTTAGTCATGCTTTGGATGTGGCTCTAATGGTGTGATTTTTCCCCACCCTCTTCCCCCTCTTATTTTTACTGGTAGGTTGTGACAGTTTGAAGTCGCATGGACAACATGCTGCGATTAAGTCTCCCACCCACCTTTTCAATGGGATTTCACCTGTTAGTCATCGCGGCTCTCTTGTTTTCCCCTGTGGACCGTGTAAGTGCTGAGACAGAAATGGAAGGAGAAGGAAATGCAACCGGTGAATGTACTGGCTCCTATTACTGTAAGAAAGGGGTGATCTTACCCATTTGGGAGCCCCAAGACCCTTCTTTTGGGGACAAAATTGCTAGAGCTACTGTGTATTTTGTGGCTATGGTCTACATGTTTCTTGGAGTCTCTATCATAGCCGATCGGTTCATGTCCTCTATAGAAGTCATCACATCTCAAGAAAAAGAGATAACCATAAAGAAACCCAATGGAGAGACCACCAAGACAACTGTGAGGATCTGGAACGAGACGGTGTCTAACCTGACCTTGATGGCTCTGGGCTCTTCTGCTCCTGAGATTCTCCTGTCAGTGATTGAAGTGTGTGGCCATAACTTCACTGCAGGAGACCTGGGCCCCAGCACCATCGTAGGCAGTGCCGCATTCAACATGTTCATCATCATTGCGCTGTGTGTTTACGTGGTTCCCGATGGGGAGACCAGGAAGATTAAGCACTTGCGCGTGTTCTTCGTGACGGCAGCCTGGAGCATCTTTGCCTACACCTGGCTCTACATTATTTTGTCTGTGATCTCTCCTGGTGTTGTGGAGGTCTGGGAAGGTTTGCTCACGTTCTTCTTCTTTCCCATCTGTGTCGTGTTTGCTTGGGTAGCAGACAGGAGGCTTCTCTTTTACAAGTATGTCTACAAGAGGTATCGGGCTGGCAAGCAAAGGGGAATGATTATTGAACATGAAGGAGACAGGCCATCTTCCAAGACTGAAATTGAAATGGATGGCAAAGTGGTCAATTCCCATGTTGAAAATTTCTTGGATGGCGCTCTGGTTCTGGAAGTGGATGAGAGGGACCAAGATGATGAAGAGGCTAGGCGAGAAATGGCTAGGATTCTGAAGGAACTTAAGCAGAAGCATCCAGAGAAAGAAATCGAGCAATTAATAGAGTTAGCAAACTACCAAGTCCTAAGTCAGCAGCAAAAAAGCAGAGCATTTTACCGAATTCAAGCTACTCGCCTGATGACTGGAGCTGGCAACATTTTAAAGAGGCATGCAGCTGACCAAGCCAGGAAAGCTGTTAGCATGCATGAGGTCAACACGGAAGTGGCTGAAAATGACCCTGTCAGTAAGATCTTTTTTGAACAAGGGACATATCAGTGTCTGGAGAACTGTGGTACTGTGGCCCTAACCATTATCCGCAGAGGTGGTGATTTGACCAACACTGTGTTTGTTGACTTTAGAACAGAGGATGGCACTGCCAATGCTGGGTCTGATTATGAATTTACTGAAGGAACTGTGGTCTTTAAGCCTGGTGAGACTCAGAAAGAAATCCGAGTGGGCATTATAGACGATGACATCTTTGAAGAGGATGAAAATTTCCTTGTGCATCTCAGCAATGTCAAAGTGTCTTCTGAAGCTTCAGAAGATGGCATACTGGAAGCCAATCATGTCTCTACCCTTGCTTGCCTCGGATCTCCCTCCACTGCCACTGTAACTATTTTCGATGATGACCACGCAGGCATCTTTACTTTTGAGGAACCTGTGACTCACGTGAGTGAGAGCATTGGCATCATGGAGGTGAAAGTGTTGAGAACATCTGGAGCTCGAGGAAATGTTATCGTTCCCTATAAAACCATCGAAGGGACTGCCAGAGGTGGAGGGGAGGACTTCGAGGACACTTGTGGAGAGCTTGAATTCCAGAACGATGAAATTGTGTAAGTTCTTTGTGTGTATATGTGTGTGGTGTGCTCGAGTGTATTTAAGAATGCAAGGGTGTGTGCTTCATTTTTTAAACTAAATGGCGTACAATGAATGAAAATGTTATGTTATGATACAAGACTTTCCAAATACCAGTCCTCCCTTGGGTGCCACTCATCAGAATGCTCTATACACAGAAATACTATTTGACGTCCAGATTTTATTTTTACTTTTGCATGTTTCCATGTTTATAGTATATTGTGAACCATGATAAAATGAATCTGCGATTTATCAGATCACTCAAGGTGGGTTGAAAAATTTGAATTCTGTTTTGAATTACATGGTATATACTCAGAAAAGGAATATATGAGACATAAGAATAGGTCTCGAAGTTCATTGCTGAGTACAAATTGGGCAAACCCAAGAAGGAAACACTTCTGTAAAGAATTTCCTGGCTACCAGAGCTGGCTGAAATATTTCTGTGGATTTTATTTGACATTGTGTGCTGTGACAGTATGTTAAGGTTTCTGCCTAAATGCTAATGCTTAATTCTGACTTAATGACAAACCTTGCTGCTTTGGTTTATGCTCACATGGGAAAAATTATACAACTTTTTCATAGTTCCAATCTAGTTTTGCTTTATGTGATTAAACAAACCCCTTTACCTTATTTATATAGTGATGGAGAGAGAGGTTCTGTCCAAGCATCCTAGTTGTCAGGGAGCAGATCAGAGAGAAGCATGAGGAACAATTTACTCCTCATTTTGGTACTTATGGGTACAACAGTGCCTATGTTATAACATGAGGTGACAAGGTACAGTGATTTTTTTCTACTGAGATTTATTATCTAGAGAACTGTTCCTTCTTCCTAACTTAGGAGAGGGCTGTGGATTCAACTCACCAAAAGCAGACGAAAAAATTGGACTCAATGAGCAATGTCCAAACTGGAAAGAAAGAGGGAAGAGAGGAAACTATTTATAATATCTGCAGTGCAACAAAGAACATCAGAATGAATCATTATGTTGGTTGAAGCACTGGCAATTTAAAAATTTCAGGAAAAAAATAAATGTACTGTATTAAATTCCTTCAGTTGTAAAAGTGGCAAAGTCTTGGGTTAATGGCATGTGATATGTCAAATGTTAAGTAGATGCTGAATGTGAAATAAGTTTCTCCAACTAAAAGTGTAAGGATCACATAAAAAATCTCCCCCTCCAAAAAAAGAAAAGAAAAGAAAGTGTAAAGAAAACAAACCAAAAAGGGGCAGGGGGAGGTTGTGGGCAGAGAGAACATTTTTCCTGAAAAGAGCCATCCCATGTCTTTACATCTGATAGTATTATAGAGATGGACGGTTATGGAGTACAATGTCACAAGGAAAGTGAGCAAAGCAGAGATTATAATATCCATCTTCTGATGTGTGTGGCGGGGTGGTGTGTTGATCACTATCAATTTTAAGTTCTCATATAGTTAATGTTGTACATAGTAAGGTATATTTTCTTGGGACACTTATTTTACTGAAAGGCGGTGATGTAATAGCAAATTAATATCCTTCATGCCCAAGAAAGGATTTTTTTCAAAGTTCATGGTCTTGCCCAGGTTAACACATGTAAACTTTATTCCTTTGCTAAAAATCCTTTCCCATTATCCTTAATAATCATCTTAGTTACTTAACCCTCCAGTATTAGATAGCAGTTGTAATCCATGGAAACGTGCATTACCTGTTAATAAAGGTGTATTGCATGTTAAGTGAATCCACAAAGGTAGTCCTTAAAACACCTTAAATGAGTGTTTTGTTTGCTCGGCAAAGGATATTTTCTCTTGAAAATTTGACTCTGTACTTGTTTATTTGAAAAGCAGCTTTCCCTCTCTACTATGCTGTTCAGGCCCAGGGCTTTCAGCAAGTCCTAAATAAATAACCTTTCTCAGGGTGGCACAATGTAGAAGAACAAAAATAATTTAAAGAAAAGATTGACAGTGATTGATGGAATAATTTATTCTGCAACACTCCATTTGAAGAATTCATCCTGTGCAATTAAATTGGTTTTATTCTTGCTAGGAGAGGAATATTGCCAAACTCCGTCTTTAGAGATTTAGATTTCTTGAAGGAATTGGTGAAATTGATGAAAATTTTAAGAGTTGGTGCCCTATCTGTATCTCTGTTCTTAGGAGTATTCTAGATCAGTCACCAGCTCCTCGTTTTATAAAACGCTTACTGTGTTTTATTTGTTAAGTTTAAATGTGAATTTTTAGAAAGGGGAAAACATTATAATTATACATGGAAGGAAATTACAGCTCTACATCTTTCTTTTTTCTAGCATTTTATTTTTAAAGCATATTTATCTTGATGCTCTAGACAAGCTCTAGCTTTATTGGTTCTTTGATTCAGAAACCCAGATACATTTCTTATTTTGATTTTATTTTTAATAGAGAAGTCATTTAAGTTTGTAATATGAGAATGTCTGTACCTGTTCATTCCTATTCTTACATAAATGAGTTGATTATTTCATCTCGACCTTTTCTAAGGTCAAAATGTCTTTGAAGGAAGAATACTGATAAAAGATAAGTGGTGCTGGTAATCTCTAATAAAACATATTCTCAGAAAAAAACATTTTAAAATTGCAAAGCAAAAGCCTATTAAAGAAATATAATTAACAATGAGCACATGTTTTTGTATAAGCTCAATCAATGACAAATACGAAACCCATGCCAAGTAATCTTGATTTTCAACAGGGAATTGTCTAATGTTAACAGCTAATAAAAAATAAATGAAGAATATGCTAATTTGATTTGTGGTTTGGTGGATTATATCCACAAATGTGAAGTGCTGCTAATGATTATTCTTTAATGGTGCTAGTTTAGTGGTAATAATTATTACATAATATTGTTTGGCCTTCCAAGGTCTAACATTAGCTTAAGTGGTCTGGAAAATGTTAAGGTTAATTAACTAATGTAGGTACAAATAAAATTTAATTACATAGTGATAGCCCAGAAACTAAGACAGAAAGATCATGAGCATGTATATTTAAAATGCAGAGTTGTAAAAACGAGGTATGTAAAGTCGGAAAATTTACTTAATATATTGTTTATAAAATCAGTTTACCAGGGGTTCTGAGCGACAAAATAATATATTGAACAATGGGTCTATCCAGAATTAATTTTGTTTTAACAACTATCACATTTTCAGGTATATTTTTAATTTCCCTAAACCTAGGAAATATGATGGGGAAGATACCTCAACAGGTATAGCTCTCTGGTACAATATTTATATCACATTTTCTTCTTTTGGAGAAAGTACTAGGAAGGAAATGAAATTTTAGTATTATATAGGTTCTACATTATTATTATAAGTATAATATTTCAAGGGAAATAAATATTTTGGTTTTCCTTTTTACATTTAAAATAAAGCCTATAAATAGGTTTTCCTATTTATATAACCCCTATTCTTCTTGCTGTTAAGAATTCCAAGGAATAAAGACCTAGCTATATAAGAAGGAATTCAATTCCGAGAGCAGAGCAAAATGTATAATGCAAGAAGACAGCCAGATGTAAACAAAGAGAAACAAAGGTATTTAGAAAGCTTGAAGTGCTAAGAGCAGGAGAATAATTGTGTGGGGAAATTAGAAATGATTAAAAATATTAAACAGTAGTTCTCAACCTTCCTAAAGCCACGACCCTTTAATACAATTCCTCATGTCGTGGTGACCCCCAACCGTAAAATTGTTTTCATTGCTAGCAAGGTTGAGAACCACTGTAGAGACTCGGCGCCTGTGGCTCAAGCGGCTATGGCACCAGCCACATATACCTGAGCTGGCAGGTTCAAATCCAGCGTCGGCCTGCCAAACAATGACGGCTACAATCAAAAAATAGCCGGGCATTGTGGCAGGTGCCTGTTGTCCCAGATACTTGGGAGGTGGAGACAGGAGGATCACTTAAGCCCAGGAGTTGGAGGTTGCTGTGAGCTGTGATGCCACAGCACTCTACCCAGGGTGACAGCTTGAGGCTCTGTCTCAAAAAAAAAAAAAAGAAAATGGCTAAATAAGAAAGACTATTAGCATCTATTACCTTGAATCCCACATTTTTCAAGATTAACTTTATGGCATGAGAATTTTAGCTGGTACATTTAGACTATTAAAATGATGGACACATGATATTTTACACTGACATAAAATTTTCCTAGCTAATGTGCTAATGTAAGATATTTGGTTGGAATAACTTTAACATTTTAATGGATTTCTGCTTTAGTGGATTATCTTTTCAGACCAGAATATTTACCTTTTAGAACCAAAAAATGTCAACTGCAAACCTAAATTATAACTACAAGATGTTTTTATAAATGCATATGTTTTATGAATGTATAACTATCATAAAAATAAAGCAAGGTAAGAGCCAAAACATGTGAGTTTCTGCCAGAACTCTAGGTTAACTGTGTGCAGAAAGGTTATTTACTGTGTCAACCAGATTGCCGTATTTGCTGTTCAGTCCCATTTTTTCCAGTGCTAATTAAAGTTCGAGGTTATAATATCATTATGTAAAAGAATTTTGTCTTAGCAAATGAGAATAGTTTAGATTCACCTGAGTGTTTAAAGTACATGCTCTTTTCTTAGCCATCCTTCAAGGCCATTACCTAGGAGGCTGATTGCTTCACTAGTGTAGAGGTAGAAGAGAGATTTACATATCAATTAATCAACACATACTTAATAAGCTGCTGATTTGTACCCGGCATTGGGCTAATAATGATGAGGGAGATAGAGGAAATACCACATATGCTTCTTATACTCTGAAATGGAGATAAGAAGAGAGTGCATATCCTGGTAGGTACAAACATTGTTACAAAGACATTGGGTAAGCTGTAAGGGAAGCATTCATTCTGGAAAAAATATTTGCATTTGCTTTTGGAGGACAGAAGCATAACGGGAAAGTGAAATGGGATGTGTGTTTTAAGATGGAGTCATAGGACTCTCAGATTGATAAACCCGAGAGTATGGGCAATTTCAAAATTGGATCATTATCAAAATTAATGAAAGACTCGGTGAAAGTTCTTTGGAATTTTATATAATTATGAGGGTGTTTAAATCGATCTGAGCGTGTTCCTGAAAGAATTAATGTTTAGGGAACCCTTTTGTGGTAAATCGCATAGAAATGAAATTTAGAAGACCGTTGCAATTAACATACCATATTCCAAGAACTTTCTCGAATGCTTTTTATATATTTAACATGGCAACAACCCAATGAAGGAAGTGGCATTGCAGGCGAAAAAACTGAAACTCAGAGAGATGAAATAATTTCTTCAAAGTGCCTGTGAATCTAGGATTGAACCCTGGTCTATTTGACTTAAAAGCTTAGGGGCTTACCCTTCTGCACCACATTGCTTCTTGGAGTTTCTAAAGACATTTGAGAAGATTTCTAGTAAAATGTTGGTGTTTTATTTTTGTCTGTGAGTTAGTCCTTGTGTTTCTAGAAATGATTTGATTTACTATACTCCTGTAGTCTCTTGAGCAATGATCCACGTTGCTCAGAATCCTCGTTCTCTCAGATTTACTACCCTGTCATCATGTTATAAAATCTGAGTGGATTTTATATTAAATTGTGAAGTGGAAAAAGATTTCTTCTTTGATTTTCTTCTGAGGATATTGGTAGCTCATGGAAGGAGATGGAATTGCATGTAATTCTTTTGAATGGAGCAACCTTGAGGGTGTAACATTTCCAGTAGGGTTATTTGGGGTGTTTGCTGCTGTTGGGTTAGTTAAGAGGTGTGAAATTGTCTATGATCAATATTATAATATCAGGGCAAGTGCAGAAATTTTCCTACAAACATTTTCATCATGTTCCATCATGGCTACTGCAAACTGATCCTTGGAGCTTCCTTCTTTGAGGTGATGGAACTCTAAGTACTAGCCTTGCAATATAGTGGGCCAGATGGCAGGGAAGATAGGAAGATAGCAGAATATAGCCTGGGAGTCAATGGCATTACAGATAATCCCTGTAAGTTCCTTGGGAAAGCCGGCTGGGGCTGTGGGGGTGTGGAATCCTAAGAGAGCAGACAGGACTTGAACCGCTGGCTTCTCACAGTGCCTTGTAGTTTCTGCCCTGCTTGTGGGGAAGCCAGAACATCCTAGGAGGGAAAGCAAGCTGTCAACAATATAAGCAGAATTATAGGAAATCTCCTCCATTGCTTCCTCTCCTGGCTTAACACACCACCTACGTAATACCCATCTGTTTGCCAAAGGTTGAGCCAGACAGGGCCCTTTCTTTTCACAGGCATATACAGATGTCTCACTATAGAGCCAGGCTAAATAAACAATTCCTTCCATTTCCTGCCTTTCTCCTGAGGACTCAGTGCTCTAGATGACTTTTTCTTTCCTTCTCACAATGTCTCCACAGGGTCAGCTGTGGGAATAGGCATTGTGTTCTTGGGTGACACTTGAAGACTTGGAAGCAAGGGGCAAAAACCGAGCCCAAAGCTGAATTTCGGTCCCTTGCCTTTCAGAAGGATGTTTATGAGAACAGGGTAACTGGGCAGAGTTCAGCATACCTGGCATTTCAGACATTTATAACATAGCCCAGAACATTGTCCATATACAGTTTTCTGCTTTCATTTTTGTTTTTAATGTTAAGGTATGAGAGATCTGGAATCTCAGGTATTCTGAAGCTTTGTGGTGACCCTTGAGGTCATGGTCACCCCAGTTTTGTATGTTAGCCTTTCTGAGAAGAAGATGGACTTGGAGGGATTCCTCAAATTGTATTCCTCACCTGTGCGTGGGCTCTGTGTCTGCCTCTTGTTAGCTTTGTGCCTTTAGTAAGTCATTTAAATTCTGAGTCATTTTTTTCACGTATAAAATGAAGATGATAGAGGTAATAGAGGCGATGGGTGGTGGTAGTGGACGTGGTACTGGTGGTGGTGGTGGTAGTGGTGGAGGTTGATTGTGGTAGTACTGGTTGTGGTGGAGGCAGTGGTATTGTTAGTGATGATGGGGGTAGTAGTGGTGGTAGTGGTGGTGGTGGTGGAGGTGGTGGTGTTGATTGTGGCAGTTCTGGTTGTGGTGGAGGCAGTGGTATTGTTAGTGATGATGGTGGTAGTGGTGGTGGTAGAGGTGGTGGTTGTGGAGGTGGTGGTGTTGATTGTGGTAGTTCTGGTTGTGGTGGAGGCAGTGGTATTGTTAGTGATGATGGTGGTAGTAGTGGTGGTAGAGGTGGTGGTGGTGGTGGTGGAGGTGGTGGTGTTGACTGTGGTAGTACTGGTTGTGGTGGAGGCAGTGATGCTGGTGGTGGTGGTGGTGGAGGTGGTAGTGTTGATTGTGGCAGTTCTGGTTGTGGTTGGAGGCAGTGGTATTGTTAGTGATGGAGGTTGTGGTGGTGGTGTGATAATGGTGGTGGTAGTGATGGTAGTAGTGATGGTCATGTTCTGGACAGTGGTGGTGGTTGTGATAGAGGTGATAATTGTGGTAATGATGGTGGTAGTGGTGGTGTTGGTAGAGGTAGAGGTAGTGTGATGATGGTGGTGAAGATGGCCTTGTTGGTGGTCATGATTGTCTTGATGATGGAAGTGGTAGTACGGTGGTGGTATTAATTTTTATTTAGATCCAAGTTTCATGCTGTTTTGCTTACATTACACATTCCATTTAATCCTCACAACTGTATTAAGTAGCTACTATTGTACTCATTTGACAGATGAAGAAGTTGAGGCTTAGAGATAAACTAACTTTCTTTGGGTCACACAGCTAATAAAGGCTAGGTATAGAATTTAGAGGTATAAAGTGCCTGACTGTAACCCTGTGTTGTCTCATTAGGGACTATTTCTGCCTTCAAGTTCTTTCTTGTGCTGGGAAGAGCGCACTATTTATTTTCCTTTGTTCTTAAATTTAAAAAAGAAACATCTTTATTAATTAGTATTCTTTCATTGCCTGCACTAGCCCTGTAGCATTTAACTTCTTTATATGGCTGAATAATGAATGTAGCCTTTTTCCATACTCAAAAGATAGTTCTTGTTTTTTCTTTTTCCTGTATATGTTACCAGACAATGCATATTAATGGCAGCAGAGAATTAGTATCAGAGGATATTTGTTACCTTCTATCAGCACTAAAAAGAAGTTTAAAAAGTTATATTCTCTGATCCTAAAGGTGATTAAAGTAAGAATTATTGATTAGGAGACTTTCCTAGAGTAAGTGTCTCTAAGGGCAATTTATCTGATACAAACCTACAAATCCAACCTCCATAGTAAATGGAATTTTTACATAAATTTTTAAAAGTCTAGTTTCAAGTCTTTCTTGCTTCTCAATTATATTCTATCTAGGGGACAAGAATGAAGAAAAAAACTTCTGCCTAAAATCAGATGACCGACCAACGAGATCTTGCATATGCTTTACAGAAAATCTGTGTTCGGGTGTGTTTATAACAAATTTATTTTGAGGCAAGGTTGCTTTATTTTATTTTTTAACTTCTATTATAGAAAATTATCGTTCTATTTAGAGTAATGCCAATGACTATATGGCTATAAATATAATTAGATATAACCTTTAAAGAAATCTGCAGCTGTTTTTCAACAAAGAACATTTTTCTTACACACACATTTCTTATTTATGAAGAACCAAGTGGGAAAGTAAAATTAAGTCCTACTTACACAGAATTTAATTTTAATAGCACAATAGAATAAAATATTCCTAAAATGATAAGGAAACTTTCCTTCTTGAACACAAGCAATGCGATCTTAACCTGACAGAGTCTTTCAAACTGAGCTCTTCAGTTTAATGTGTCTTGTCTGAGTTGTCTGAGGTTTGTCTATCAGCTGGTAGAGGAAGAGGGTGGAGGTGGGGCGGAGAGAGGCAGAGGCAGGGGTAGAGGCAGCGAGAGTGAGAAGGAAGAGAGGAGAGCAGAGGAGGGGGGATGAGAGAAGAAGGGAGGCAGGGCCAAAGAACATACACAGAGAGAGGAAAAGACCGTACAGCCCTGAGTGCATTTCAGCTGTTACTAAAATGAAGAGAAGCCTGGAATTAGTCCAGATTCTTGCTCAAGCAGACTGAAGACAGTATGAGAGAAAGGAAATAGAATTGGGATTCACTCAAACTGCTGCTTTATTAAAAATGGATAAGAACTTTGTCCTGGAAATCAAAGGTATATGCCTGAGTAGGTTTGACAAGCCAGAAGTAGGTTTGTGGAATCCAGTAGGGCTGGGACCCTAGTTACGGATGCCTTCATTCAGGAAGGGTTCTGTGAACACCCGTCCTGTGCCACGTCCCTCACAAGATACTGGGACGGTGGTGGTATTTGCGACATGGCCCCTGCGGTAGAGAAGTCCACGCTTTGCCAGGGGAGATAAACGTACAAAAGCTCAGCCATTCAACAGGGTGGATGTTGAGTCGCCCCTGGAGGCTCTCTGTGCCTTTCTTGGCGTCGTTCCCTCCCCAGGCCTCCTGACGTGACCCTTGCCCCTGGTGCTCAGGCAAGGAGGGAGTGACGATGGTGAGCTGTTCGTGTCACTGCTGCTCCCTGGCAGCCTCAGCCTACTCCCCGTGTTTGCTTTTCCCCAGCAGAGAACCTCACGGCTCCCTCTCTTGCCCTGACCCCATTCCAGATGGTTTCTGTGACAGTTTGGCTGCCCTCTCTAATGGAGACCAGAAGAGTAGAGATTGGGAGAGATTCAATTCTGATTCATATTTCGAAGCCGTAATGAACTCAGAAGACTATGACATAGGAAAGTTTTCGTCTTCTGCTTTGTTTCCAAATCCTGTGCGTTACCAAGGGAAGCATTTATCATGTCCCTGAATGGTGTGATTTTATTGAGCCTAAGCAAATGAGACTGTTACCTACGTTGGAACTGCTTAGCCAGGATCTTGGTAAGCTGGGACTCGATACCTTCCCGCTGCCAGGCTCAGGTGGTCTAGCATCTCAGGATAGCCTGACATGGTGCTGAGGGAGGCCAGACAGACTACCGGGAAAAAGAAACAATCAGAGGGGGAGGATCTTTTTGAGATATTTTTTTTTTCTTATGAAACCTTTTTTTTTTTTTATTGAATGGTAACTATGTACATTAATGCACTTCTGGGGTACAGTGTGGGGTTTTCACATGCAATCCGAAATACTTCCATCAAACTGGTCAACACAGCCTTCATGTCATTTTCTCAGTTATTCTTTTAAAACGTTCACATTCTACTCT
>NW_003852490.1:886347-889103 GCF_000181295.1 Otolemur garnettii
CATAGTTCTCTTTATAGAGATCTTTCACATCCTTTGTTAGGTAAACTCCTAAATATTTCATCTTCTTTGGCACTACTGTGAATGGAATAGAGTCCTTGATTGCTTTTTTAGCTTGGCTGCTATTGGTATATATAAAGGCTACAGATTTATGAGTGTTGATTTTGTAACCTGAGACGCTGCTATATTCCTTGATCACTTCTAGGAGTTTTGTAGTAGAATCCCTGGTGTTTTCCAGATATACTATCATGTCATCTGCAAAAAGTGAAAGTTTAATCTCTTCTGACCCTATATGGATGCCCTTGATTGCCTTTTCATCCCTAATTGCGATGGCTAAAACTTCCATTACGATGTTAAAGAGCAACGGAGACAATGGGCATCCTTGCCTGGTTCCTGATCTGAGTGGAAATGATTTCAGTTTAACTCCATTCAATACAATATTGGCTGTAGGTTTGCTGTAGATGGTCTCTATCAGACTAAGGAATGTCCTTTCTATACCAATTTTCTTAGGTGTTCTGATCATAAAGGGATGCTGGATGTTATCAAAAGAGATATTGTTAATATTGAAAAAAGAGTTCTTCGTGGCTGAGTGGTGGGATGATACAAGCTGGTATATAGAGTGATTTTTTTTTCTAACCTACTCATGGTCTAGTAGAATAGATGACATCGTTAATACGATGTAATAATAATCTAATAATACATAAATATGAATATGTAAGTATAGATAAAAATGTAAAACAAATAAAATTGTCTCATTAAACTGCTGGTCTGATTTGTGTGCTCCTAACTAGACCAGTTGCTTTGGACAAGTCATTTCACTTCTCTAACTTGAATTGTCTTGATAGTAAAGTCAAGGCCTTGAAGTAAATGACCTACGAGTTTTCTTTCATCTAAAAAAAGTCTCTTTTCCTAAGAGAAAGCATAAAAAAGATGACATGGCACTGAATAAGATTTACAGTTGAGTATGAGGAAACCTGATTTCTGTATCTTTTTGTTTTATGGATCTACTCCATGTCTTCATATTCTTTATGTAGTTATTTGTCAAAAAGAGAAATATGGAAAGGTAACGAATGTATTTTTTTATATTAAAAGTCAAATAAGAGAAGCTGATATCCTTGTTTCTTAATGAGTTGATAAATTATGAACTTGCGGAATTATATATGCTCACTGGATTGATCCGCTAAAGTCAATTTTGTCAAATTGGTTTCAGCATTTTATATAATTTGACATTTCTGTCACAGTGTGCTTAGGATAATGATATAATAACAATATGATTTATTGTTCAAATAAGGAAACTTTGTGAGTGAAGGGGGCATTAACAAAGATGCAGGCACAATATTAGAAAGCTTGGCATAGTACCTTAATTTGAGCTTGCTGTCTCAGGAAAGTAAAGAGATTGCTCTTCTGTTGAAAACATTTGTAAATAAGAGAGAAATGGTTATCAGAAGTGAAATTGCATTTGATGTTTCCATTTGTTTGTTTTACTTATCTAAGTCCTGTCCTTTGTGGTGTTGCTGTTATGCCAAAGTTATCTTAATACAATTTGGCTAGTAAACATTTTGCTGGAATGGAGACAGATATGGGAAATTAATTAGATGAGTGGAAGAGGGAATCCATTATGCCTAAACCACACCTCAAATGGTTTGCTCATTAAACCGCATCGGCAGATTCCTTTTACTTTTTTTTATATATATATATTGATTAAAATAATTGATTTTTTCTTCTGTATCATCAGGGAAATTGTATAGTTGCAGCTGAAGTAGATCTGTGGGATTGTGAATATAGGGTTATCTCTAAAACCCTCAGAAAGCTTATCAATTATTTCTTTTTTTTAAATAAGAGAATCTCCGAAGTCCTTTCCAGCTCTAAAAGGCAATTATTCAATAGAATCATACACTCCTGAGATCCTCTGAGCCGGTGTCATCTTCCTCTTAGATTTGATTGTCCACTCTAGAGAAATGCTTGGGGGATTTCGAAGCCACTGTGCTTCCTGAGCCGTCATCATCAGCTTTCTTCACGAGTTCCATAGACGCTCTTCAAGGACCTGTCCTCAAATCCTCTTTTCATTCCCTTTTAAAGCAAGTATCTGTGCCATATAGCCCATGCTCTTTTTCAAACGCCGTGAATCTGTCTGTGTCCCTTCTTTCCCAATATTGCCATCTGCACACGGTTTTCTACAACCGATACCTTTTATCTTATTATAAACATACGTCATTGTCTTTATTTAACCAATAGTGTTTGTTTCAGGATATGGCTATGTAGGAGTAGAAAGAACAATATTGATCTTTAGGCATAAGCTCATTCAATTCAAATTGAGTTAGCTTTATGTTTTCTATAATAAATATATTAGCCTATCATAAAGATAGGACATATTAAGCTTACTTATTGTTTTTAAATAATGGAAGAGGTACTGCAGTATCACATGAGCCATGAATAATCTTCCAAGAGACTAAAATAAGTCCTCATTTAAACCTGAATGCGGATGGAACAGAAAAATAATTAAAGAACTATGTATTCTAATTAATTAAATAATAGGTAATGATAGTAAGGCAAGAACAATATAAACTTTAGCACGAGGAAAAATTAGTCATGCAAGTATAGAATTGCCATCATTAGACCTGAAAATATTCCTAATTAATATTATTTCTGAGAGCTTTGTCTACTTAGCACAAGGAAAAATTAGTCATGCAAGTATAGAATTGCCATCATTAGACCTGAAAATATTCCTAATTAATATTATTTCTGAGAGCTTTGTCTAC
>NW_003852490.1:889571-896871 GCF_000181295.1 Otolemur garnettii
CCCTTCCTCTCCCTCCCCCCTCCCCATATTCTTAGGCTATAATTAGGTTATAGCTTTCATATGAAAGCTATAAATTAGTTTCATAAGATGGTTTTTCTAACAAAATCAGCACAGAAAATAAGAAACACCAAAAAAGTGCAGTTTTACTCCTTAGTAATCACTTTGATTTGCATTTCATTTTATAAAATCCTTGAAGGGCATGAGCAATATTTTTATATT
This sequence comes from Otolemur garnettii, assembly GCF_000181295.1. Classification (NCBI taxonomy): domain Eukaryota; kingdom Metazoa; phylum Chordata; class Mammalia; order Primates; family Galagidae; genus Otolemur; species Otolemur garnettii. Next base: position 889,791 of record NW_003852490.1, read on the forward strand.
ACAGAAGTCAAGGTACTAACTTTCTGTTTCTAAATTGTTTATACAATTAAGATGTCATTTAAATGTTAGCTTATTTCTGTTGCATTATTGTCACAATTTTTTTCAGTCAGAATAAAATATGGCGTTCAAGAAATGAACTTTCTTAGCAGCTGTTAGGAAGGAAATCAATTTGTATTATTACATGCAACAATTAGTGAAATAACTTTTCCTGTGCTTACAGCAGTGGGTCAAATCGCATTTCATGAGCATAGAATGCAACTTCTTCTGGTTACATCTGTTATACTCCTATCCGTTTATCCAGAGATTAGTAAATTTAAAATACTGATTTATGAACAAAGAAGGTTGAGTGAAACTTCATGATACATATTATACCTTTGTATGCCTTTGACTTTCCACGTAAAGGACACTAATTTATATCATGCTGTACAGTAATATAGTAAGACCTCAAGCTATAGGACATGAGTATTTTTACTTAGATTTAAAATGAGACATACAGTATTTGGAAAGAAAAAAACGAATCTAAAATGTTAAGCAGACCAATGTTAAGAACTTCTGAGTTCTTCCTAACTTTTTCTTTGTTAAGAAAAAATAGATCTACTTATGTTCTTAAAATAGATAATTTTAAAAATCAGCAATAATAATCAGAAAATTACCTAGACTAAACTCTAACATTTCAGAAGACATTTAAATAGAATCAGTATAACAATATTCTCAACAGTTTTCATCTGTAGTAAAACTATGTTTGTATCTTCTTAGTTGAGCTTACCATGAGAGTAGACTTAATTTTTGTTATAGTGACATATGCCTTTGCAATTTCAGCAGTTGTGGTGTTGTGGACATAATATTAATTAAGCAGGTTAATTTAGCAGGAATTTCTGAACCCAATGAAACTGTCTGTACGGCCTTTGGTCTCTGCAGGCAGTAATGGCTGAGAGGCATGTTCTATCAAAGAAACAGTCTGAGTCTCTTTACTCTTACACTGCTTCACTCCTAGGGTCAAGAATCAGTTTCAATTAAGAGTGCACACCCCCTCCAAGGTAGTGTTACATTTATGGTAACAAACACTACAATATAACTGATTATGTCCAGCTCTCATCCAGTGCCTGATACACTGTAAACGGATGATTAGAAAATAAATGTAATATCCCTCTGTGTGAAACACTTCTGTGTTTTCAGGATTAAGAAGTTCAGGAAAACTAGTTATAAATATGGTTAAGTTAGGTACACTTAAGAAACCATCAGAATGACAGACCACCTCCCAACAAGGTTATAAAATGCCATTGGCAGATCACAGTTGTCCATGAGACTGATAGATTCTGACATATGACTAAGCAGTCTGTATGATACTAACAGGATAACATATTCCTGAAGAGCGTGAGCTCTGGAATCAGATTATCTGGTTCAAAAACCAGCTCAAATATTTACTGGGAAAGTGATATTGATCCAGTAATTTAACATCTCTTTGCCCCAGTTTACTCATCTAAAAACAAGACAAATAGTTCTGTATCAATGGTTTTTCTGAGAAGTAAATGAGATAATATGTGTGAAAAGGTTAGAACCATGCCCAATAAACAGTAAAATCTCAGTTCATTTTGTCTTTTCTTAAGTTACTGCTTTTAAAATTATGTAGATGTCTGTGTAAAAATAGTTTGCCCAATATAAAATATTTTTAGAAGATAAGGAGAGAATTATAATTAATCTTATAAACCAGAGAGGGTTACCTTTTTTATTTTAGAATGTAAAGATATAATCTTTATTTCACTCTTGCTTTTGCCATAGATCTGTGTCGAAAGTACTTATTATATAAATATTATTCTTTAAAGTAAAATCTTACTATCTGAATATGATGTCTTTACAGGAATATAATTTATTTAAGAGGCTCCTATTACTGGTTTTTGTTTTGATATATCTATCTATCTATCTATCTATCTATCTATATATATATTTGCAGTTTTTGGCTGGGGCTGGGGTTTGAACCTACCATCTCTGGTATATGGGGCTGGAGCCCTACTCCTTTAAGCCACAGGCACCACTCGACATTTTTTTATTTTTTTACTTATTTATGCATAAATAATTTATGTCATAGTAAATTTTTGAGAAAGAAAAAAGATCTTAGTTCACATTGTAGATTTATTCTTTAGGCTGAATTCTGAAATTGTAATAAATGGACCGACATGTATGGACATGTTAAGACTCTTACTAACTTTAATGAAGCTATATTAAGAGAATCTATACCAATTTACATTTCTTTTTTTTTTATTGAGTAGAAACTGTGTACATTAATGCACTTCTGGGGTACAGTGTGGGGTTTTCACAAACAATCCGAAATACTTCCATCAAACTGGTTAACATAACCTTCACATAATTTTCTTAGTTATTGTGTTAAAACATTCACCAGTTTACATTTCTAATGCCTGTGTGTAATTTTCTTTTTGTGTGTATGGGTGTATAATTTTCTAATGACATAGTTTATTTGTTAGCAAATGTATGTGTGCTTACATATGGAAGTACTTCTTTAAAATTTTTCTACTATTATTTCTTCAGAGTGTTATGCCAGCTATTATTATATTTAAATATGTTACCTTGAAGTATTTCTGGATACCAGTAATAACTATTATCATTCAAAACTCATCTTAAAAGGCTCCTTTGAAATTGTCTTCAGAGCCATAGATAGTACCTATTGTTTAACATTTCAGTGGCATTATCTTGCCTGATCATTCATTTCATCCAAAAGTCTTCTTTTTGCTTCATCCAAAAGTCTTTACACCTCACAGCATTAGACTGGTCCCCCCAAAATTCAATCTGAAAATAACTTATTATGTTTACAAATCATTTATCAAGCTTGCGACTGTATGACAGTATTGCCTAAATGATACATTCTTGGGGTAGAAAGATCTCATTTGAAATCCCATTTCCAGGCTTTATGGTCATAGCTAATTTAGTCATATGTTCTTCAACTCAGTTTGCTTTTCTGAAAAATGGTGAAAATGGTTCTCAAGGTCCTGTGATGAGTATCACAAGATAAGATCTTTGAAAATGAGTTATTAATAAAAAAGTGGTAAGCAGTGTATTATCATCAAATAGTGAAGCTAATTTATAGGTGAGCTCACGGAAAGAGAAGATGTATTAAAAATGGCATTTTATTATTTTTTATATAATGGCATTTCACCAAAGACAAGACATCTATGTGAGGTAATTGCTGTGCTAATTAGCTAGATTTAATTATTTTATTTTATATATATATACACACTCCAGAACAGCATGTAGCACGTGGTATATGCACATAATTTTATCTGCCAATTTTAATAAATAAATATATAAATACATTTGGAAAAGAAGAATTATAATGATGAGCATATTTTTTTTTTAGCATATTTTTATAGTAGGAAAATCTTACAATTCCCCACTGCAATATGTGCAAATAGATATCTGGAAAGTTTTCTTCTTTCCCGTGACACTCATATATATCAAATACCTGTGGGTAGGCTTTTTAGGCCTCTTTTACTGGTTACCACATAGAAAGCTTTCCATGCAAACCACCCAAAATGACGTTCCATGTGATGCCTCGTGTTGGTCGTTGTTTTCCTCCTAATTCAGTCCATCACAGGTCAAATGGAAAGATTTTTCTGTTATTTCTGTAAGCCTGGATAATTTAGTGTTCTGATGGCCTGATTTTCATTACATCTTTTCATAGCCCTCAGAGGGGTACTATAATAATCTTAAAAAAAATCTCGAAGAGTTATTGAGCTGTTTATTTCACTACACTTTAGTGAAAGGAGATGTAGTTCTCTCCCTTGGCCCATGATTTATTGAAAAGTTAAATCAGAAAGTTCTTATCTAGTAGATTTTCTCTGGCATTTGCGTCCAGGAGTTGCCCCTTTTCCTGTTTTCTGCGTCCTCTCTCCCCCACCCTGCTCTGATTTTCCTTCTTCCCTCTCAGTCCACGGTTCCTTCCATTCACTAGGCTATTTTTAAATAGCTCACAGAATTCCATTTTTTGGCCATGTAGGGGTGGCAGATATGGAATAGCAGCATTAGCAAGTTAGCAGATTAATCGGTTGTGTAACATGCAGTTGTGAAATTGAAGGCAACCCGGGAACAAAGGGGGCCATATACATACTACGTGTGACTCAGGGTGTCCCAAAAGTCGCCTGTGAAGTTGCCATACATAGCGAAAATGTGAAATTGTAGCTAAACGTACCTTGATTCACAAAATTTACAAAACATTCTCTATATGTCGGTGACCTCTTTATAAAATTTTAAATTGAATATTTTTGTAAATAAAAATACATTTAACTACAACATCCCATTTTCCCTACGTTTGGTGACTTTTGGGGCACCCTGTACATTCTCCCTATGGTGTCTGTCTTTTCAATGGATAACGGTGTATGACACGGCACTGGAATGCGTAATTTCCACTATATTCTGAGCATGATGATTTCTTTCGTGATTTATTTCCAAAACTCTGAGTATGTCATTGCTCTTTTTCCTTTCCACTCTCTGGCCTCTCTCTGTGCCACCACCTCCAACTTTGCTATTCAGTAAGTTAAATGGGAGATGGAGGTTACGCTCTAAGAATTAGAGTATTCCCAGAACATGACTGCATACTTGCCCTTGATAAACAAAGCGTAGATGTCTGTTGTGTGTGTATGTGTTTCTGAAGATTGGTGAATTAAAAAATTGTTGGGCCAGCAACTTGCTCTGGACAATTCTGAGGTAGGAAGTTCTTGACAAGGAGCCTAACAATCCATTGTCTTTCAGTTATAAAGCAAGGCAGAAACCCTGGGCTCCCTGTTGACTCCACATATATTTCTGAAGCCCTAATCGAAAGACTTGTTTTCCCAAGAGAAAAAAAAATCAGAATTAACCCCAGTAACAAATATGATTAGGAACTTATAGGGTGTGTTTTGTTCAACTAATACAGCGGTTCTCAACAAGTTGGTCGCAACCCACAGGAACTATGCTAAAGGGCCGCGGCATTAGGAAGGTTGAGAACCACTGAACTAATAGGTTCTTTCAAATGAGGACCAGCAACTGTACCATTGTGACTGTTTCAGGGAAATTTGTTCTTTCTGAGGAAAGTACCTTGCATTCTTAGCTCCCAGAAGAACCAGGGAGCTTTCTCAAATTGATCTATTTGTAATAATATAAAAAAATGGTGTTTAAATATAATCCAGGCCTTTCTCAAATTGATCTATTTGTGATAATATAAAAAAATGGTGTTTAAATATAATCATTGACTCTAACTTAAATTTTATACAACTTTATACATTTTATACAATTAAAACATTTTTTTTCATTCCTGTATAGTTTCAGTTAAGTTACCTTATGATTCTTTATTTTTCCTGGTTCCTTTTCTGTTATTCTTAGGGCTATTCATTTTCTATTTTAATACCTTTTAACTCAAGCCTGCAATTAAAGTTCACTTCAGTGCTATATCTTTCAGCATAGTAGAATGGTCAAGCCCAAGAGATGAGTAATTTGTATCACTCAACTTTGCTCAAACCTATGAAGGCTAAATACTAACTAGGGCACGTCCAAAGTGCAGGACTTTCATGCTATTTACCACTGTTGTGAAGTGTGCAGAAGCTTGTTAATTAGAAGCTATGTCACTGTAGCTTCAGCACCCCCAGTTGGGCCACCTACTTGTCACTCCCATATGTCCCAAAGCTATCCTACTTGCTGTCTCCCTTCACCCAGATTCAAGCAGTTGAACTATGTGTGACTGTGTCTCTTGTGTAATGCCAAAATCCCAAAGTGCCAACATTTCCTGTGGTTTTAGAAAGCAAGTGTAGGGAATAAAACAGGTGACAACCTCTCCACTAAGTACTTCCAAATTGGCCCTGGTTCATGTGAATCCACAGAGGTGAGCTACAGCAATGAAGATATCCACAGTCTAAAAGAAAATGTTGATGAATTAAGGCTGTGAGGGTCATCTGAATACATGTCCTCTTATAGAGACGGCATAAAATAAACATATGTGAAGGCATGAGTTTAGATTAGATATACTCTGGTTCAACTGCAAAGAAACTTTTGGTAAAAATGCATGATTGATATTGGTGCCCCAGACTGCATTAGGAGTTGAGTGATCGGGAGGAAAATGACAAAAGGGAACTATAAATGGCTGAAGAGAATAGGGCCCTTTCCATGGCCAAACTCATAGTTTAGTATGATAAAATATTATTGCATTGTTATGGATATAACATACTTGTGACTTTATTACTTATGGAATGTAGCCCTTTGGGCCTGATGTCCTTGTATGTGAATGCCTGCCTTTGTGAGTGGATGAATACAAACTGGTTAGTAATCATGGTCACCAGTGAAGACCACAACCCAGAAAAGTCACTTCAGAAGGGACTGAATACAAGCCTGGCTCCTTGTGAAAAGAATTGGCCAGAAAAAGGAAAGTGCACCTCTTCTTGAAAGTCCCTTTTGCTTGAAGGGAACCTCTAAGAAAAGGTTAGGAAGGGCAGTGCTTCCAAAGCTGTTCACTGAATGCATGTGGGAAGTTGGGAACATGGATTTTACAAAACTCCTGAAGGCCTTTGTTGAAAGAAACTGATAGTTTACACAGGCAAAGGGACCAAAACGCAGAACGCTGTGGGAGCCCCAATTACACAGGGATCTTAGTCTCCCAGAGCAGAGGACCTGTACATGTGGGAGGAAAAGTCTTCACTTAGGGAAAGGATTCGCAATGCACAAAATAAAAATGGAAAAATAGATATAAGCAAGGCAGGGAGAGAGAAAACTACCAAAAAAAAAGAACGATTGAAATCTGAAGAAACATAGAAAGCATCTATGTCAGCATCTCCTTTCACTGATGAGGAAACAGTTCTTGAGAAATCTGGGGGATGGCTTACTAAGATCACATGGTTAGGAAGGGGCAGAACTGGGCCTAAACCCACCAAGCCTAGTTATTCAGTCCACTCTTTGTATTGTCACCATGAAGTAAGAAAACTGTGGGGGAGGCTTGGCGCCTGTAGCTCAACAGGCTAAGGCGCCAGACACATACACCTAAGGTGGCGGGTTCGAATCCAGCCCAGACCTGCCGAACAACAATGACGGCTGCAACCAAAAAATG